>NW_020537758.1:13107014-13131335 GCF_003426905.1 Ctenocephalides felis | reverse complement strand
GCCTTGATAGTTTTTCTAAAGTGTGAAATTACAAAGATCCTTCCGATCTATTGTTTAGACTTTTTTATTCTTAGCATACATAACTCTACTCTACGTACTCAACGGACCTTGAAAATAATTATTTTACCACGAACGGACGAGGCCCTAATCTCATGAGGAGACCGCAATAAGAAGATTATGAACCGCATCGGAAAAATCCTTGGAACATCTGCCGCGCCGTCTTAAAAGCATGTCTCTGTATACTTATCATTATTATTTTCATTTTTTCCATTCTATTTTACACCTTCCGATAAAGATGGTGTAACGACCTATTCCATTAGCGAAAAAAGCATTGTATCTAACAAACTGACGATTCGGTTGGAATAACTGGACAAACGGATAGGGATTCTGGTCCAATTTAACCCGAATAAGGTACAACTTATTTTGGGTGCAAAAACATGTTGAGTAAAAGGTCACAAACAGAAATTTTACATTTGTTTTAAAATAGATAAAATACTTAATATAATTAATTTCCCGAAGGAGAAGTTTGTTTTCATCAAAAAATCCGTTTAGCCATTCTGAATCGAATGAGACCAAATTTGAAAAAAAGTATGTGTGTGTGTGTGTGAACAGATTTTATGCCGTAAATCGACGTTTGGACCGATTTCAAAAATTTAGAAGCCGTTTAGTATTCGATGTATCTCGATGAGAACGATCGGAGAAGCCGTTTCTTTATAAATCGCAGAAAAGTGAAAAATTTTTCGTAAACGTTTTAGCCCGCAATTCTGAATCGATTTTGAAAATTCAAAAACCGTTCAAAAGATATTGATTGGGAATCGTGCTGATAGTTTTGGTAGAGATCGGCCGGGCCGTTTTCTTGTAATAAAGTTAAAAAAAAAATTGACGATTTATATGCTTATTTTTTTGACGGTAGATACCATAGTCTTCTAGTATCATACTAAAATATTACGGCTCTACGACAACTGGTTCACCTTTAAAAATTCGTCAAAGTTTGCAAACATTGGTATCGTTTTTTTTGGCATTTGTCAAAATTAGACCTTTGATCGACGTTTTCTCAAAAACGCCTGAACCGATTTCAGAAGTTTAAAAGCCATTTGATGTATTTCAGTGAGGACTATCGTTTGTCAGTTTTGTGCGACGATCTGCCAAGCCGTTTCTTTGTAATTTGAAAAAAAAATGTTAAACTTTTCGTTCACATTTAAGCTCATCCTACCGAACCGATTTTAAAAAATCAAAAACTGTTTGAAAGATATTAGTTGGAAATGATACTGATTAGTTTTAGGTGAAAATCTACCGAGCTTTCTTGTAATTAACTGTTGAAATAAAAATTTAAGCCGATTTTTATGGATTTTTTTTAGCGATATATACCATGGTCTTATAGTGCTTACTGAAATTACGGCCTTACGACAAATAGTTTGATTTTAAAAATTCATCAAAGTTTGAGAAAATGAGTAGTTCTTTTGAGATTTGTTAAAATTAAAATTAGACTATTTTCTTGGTATAATGATAGAGTACTTGGTCTTGAACATAATAAACCATTAAAGCCCTGGAAACTGGTTCAAATTATAAAAATTATTGATTTTTGAAAATTTGCTTTTAGAAAATACTCCGAGTTAAAGTGTTCGTTCGTTTTCAATTATGTGTAATAAATCCACTCGGAATACTTTTAATGACTCATAAATTTCTAAGTCATTAAATTTATTTTTTATTAGGTCGATTATTTAAACATATCGGGAAGTTCATGTAACTTGCCTCAAGGCTAAATACCAAACCAACTAGTTTCATGAGCTTTTCAGGAAAGTACGGTTGTTACTAGAATTGAATTTTTACATCATAAGACACTGGTATGTGAGAAGCGAAAACGGTGCATAAAGTATGTAAATTTCCTCATTGCACAAGAAATATACTAGATCATATCATAACCCAACTTTTTTCATATTTCAATTCCCATCTAACGGAATCTTTTGGCCATTAGCAACGTGCAATAAGTCCGTCGGCAATAAGTGCGTTTAATTTTACGAATTCTCATTGTCACCCAAGAAGTTGAACTTGTTCCCCGCGGGCCCATTGTGCTCGCATTGTATTGTGTATTTATTATAGTATTTCTCAAGACATGGGGGGTCACAAAGTGCCACATTCATCTATTTCCTTGCAAAGAAGATCGAGGCTATAATACGGGCATTGTTATCGCGATGTACGATGTACGACGACTCAGTTTGTATACCTACCTACCTATACCTATGTGCAATAGACATTTAAATGTTAATTTTAAAAAGAAATGCATTATGTGGGTATTTGCTATATGCAGACTACAATGAAGGCAACATAATACTATTGTCGGCACATGTTCCTCGCTTTGACCTTAATTCTTAAGCGTTAGGAAGATGTAAATTAATTCTTTACGAGTTATGCAAAAAATTATCATGAAACGTTGCAGTTTTCCGGTTTGGACTTACGGAAATAGTTGGTTATAAATTATTTTATTCGAGAACTATAAGTAACAATTCACCTTATAAAACAATTAAATAAAAATAAAGAAAACTTCTTTTTCAAAAGTCTTTTTTTCCCCCAAAAATTATGTTAAAATATAAAATTTCTCAAAAATCTATTTTTTCAGAGTAATTTTTTTTTTAATTTTTAATTTTAATTAAAAAAGATTAATTTTTAGTACGGAAATTTCCAGCAATTTGCCTTGAGGCACGATGCCATGCACCACTAGTTAACTAATGTGAAAATATTTTTCTGGCTGTTTTACAAAAATTTGTCATCTGGTGTTTTCCCTATAAGAGGGGTCCCATAGGGCAGAAAGTTCTGCCATTTAATTTTTAATGTTACAGATGCTTTACGGAATAGTTCCTAAATTTGTCTTTTAGCAATAACACTGTGAAAATCATCAAACCAACTACATCACACAAATGCAAAGCAAAATTTCTCCCAAATTAATTATTGTGAAAATATTTTTTCTGGCTATTTTGCAAAAATTTGTCATCTTGTCTTTTTTACCTTATAAGAGGAATAAAAAAGTTACGCCCAGAGGGCAGAAAGATCCGCCAATTAATTTTTAATTTTACTGTGGCTTTATGGAATAGTAACATAATTTAAATTTTTACTAATGTCTACTAGTGCAAACTGTAAAATAAAATAGAAATTAATTTATAACCGTTATTCTGCTCCACTTGTCGAAGCGAAAAACTTTTTCACGAGAGCAAAATGATAAACAACATCGCAATTAAAAACTATGTACTCGCGGGCTCCGACTCGTAATAATTTAAATGTAAAAACCTGCATATGCAAATATCACGATCCATTGTTAGGCGAAATAATAAAGCATTTTATTTGCGAACAATAAACAAATAGTCATGAACAACCAACGTACATACATACATACATGTAGAAATATACAGGCTGATGGAAATCATAAAAAATATCAATATAGCGAGCAAAAATAGCTCCGGTAATAATAGAGAGATATAAAGCACCTCTGGCAGTTTCATTGTTGCGAAACATTATTAATTGTCATGAAATTCGCTTGTGTGCTTACTTGCTCGTTAATTAAACGACATAGTGTAAATTTTATACTTCTCTTTGTTGATAACGAAGCGAATTCACATAAAAATTGCGTGTAATTGGAGGCTATGTAGATACACATACTGATAGTTAAGATAAAAAATATAGATAGCATTGTTTAATTTTTTTTGTATTTTATGTTACACTACATATTTTTGTTTTCACAAAAGCAATTTTTGTAACTACGATGAAAAAAAAAATCATTCAAAATTAGGTAGAATAGAGCGTGCCTTAAGATCAGAAAGCCCCATCATCATTATCTAAAATGTATGGTATTTTTTAACTTGATTTTTTTAAAGTAGAGGTCAAAGAAGCCATTCTGAATTGTGAGTCAAAACTTAATATTTTGTCGAATTGTATTAACAGAATAAAAAATTTAATAAATCTTCAGGAAAACAGTGAAACTTTGCGATTCTAAAAATGGTTAATATTTTCTTAAAAAATTACGAATTTAATCCTCTTATATCAACTTTAATTCCGGGTCAATACCATAAAAATAATTTAATTTATTTAATGATATCAGAAGCTAAAACAGGTCAAAAACATTCCGGTTTATGTTACGATACAAATTCGAAGTTTCCTTATTATTCTCAGACATGCGAGCGAATCCTGCCTTCTTCTTACTAAATCATTATTTCAAAGGGTATCGAAATACTTGGCATAGTTTGAGCTTTGATTATCATTTACCACAGTAATTTATGCTTATAATTGGGTGAAGGAATTCGCATGCGTCATTATCGTTAATATAAGAGCAAAATCTGGTTTAATAACGCCGTTATCGCTTTGGTAACACCGAGTAAAGTGTTATCAAATGAGAACATTTTTTTGCTTTTTTTAATTCTGAGAATTTAAGTATAAATAAATTAGCCATGTGGCAAGTAGCAAAAACTTTCTGACTCGATATAAGGGTTCCTTTTTACAATAACTCAAAAAAGTGTTCAACTCATTGTCAGAAAAAAATTGAAAAATTTGGTACTTACTAGAAATAGCCCTACTATTGCTTTCTTGGAGTCAAAAAGTTTACCTAGAGGTATTTTGAATCATAAAGATATTTTCTTCTATTATTCTAATAATACAAGAACAAAAGCTTTATGATATCGAAAAAAATTGACTAGGCAAATAAAATTTAAAGTAAGATTTGAATATTGATAAAAAAGTCATGATATCAAAAATAATTTGTCGTGCTAATGCTTTGATATATTGGTAACGGCCAGGAAAAAAAATAAATTGATATAAAAAGCTTAAACAAATACCACTTACCAGTTCCGGAAAAAGTTATCAAAATCAGCAAACATTTTCAATCTTGTCCAAATTCATCCTTGTTAATTACCAAGTTGCTCTGGAAAACAATACAAAATTAATAATATTTGGACAGTAAATTAATTAATTATTTACTAAAAATGTATCTAATATAAAATATTCTTATAGAGAGAAAAGATATAAAATGATACATAGCAAAATGAAGAAAATTAATTGGAACATGTAAAGTATTACAGCCTGAGTGATTGGTGAATTATTGATTTAAGTGAGTATTTTAGTCTAGAAGTATTGATTTTTTTTTAATTTTCAAAGTTTATTTAGTCAAGAATGTGTGTACAAAATGATTGTTCAAAATTTAAATTATTTTTGGAGACATTAGAGGAGTTTCATCACCGTAATTCTCCTCTGTGTAATAAAGTTATTAATGTTATTAAAACAATTCACGTGAATTTATTAACAAAAGACTTATTGATTTAATGTATAGGTTCAGGAACTCAAAATATGAATTTCTGAATTTCTTGATTGGATTTTCGCACCAAAATATATTTATTAGTCCAACTTCAATAGCGTTTTCGTCGAAACTGAGTTTTTTGATACGATACTCATGATTTCTCATCTTCTACTAGAATTGCTTGAAATGTTTACAGAGTTTGATAGACCTTTATTTCTTTTTAGACTTTTCCAATTTCTGAATTTTTAATATTTAAAAAAAAAGAAAAAAAAAGTTTTTTGGTCACGTGCCAATTTTCTGAGACCCCCACTTTATCACCTACTGGAATTAAAACTTTTTGACTACTTTTAATTTTTTTTGACTGCTCTTAATTTTCAGTTTTTCGGCATTCTCATAACATTAATTAATAATTTATAAAAAAATTGATAATAATTTTTTTTTACATTCTTTATAAAATTGCGTAAAATTTATGCTTCAAGACTGAAATACTCCCTTAAAAAACTAAAATCATTCAGTTGGAGTAATTTTACCGCACACCATAATGCATTTTTGAATGATTTAGGTTTAAGAAATTAAAATTTATTTAGACTACATTTATTTTTATCAATTTCACAAAAAATAATAAGAATAGCCAATAATTATTAATAATTAACAATATTTCTAGAATAGGATAGATTATGAAACTAGGCAGATGATATTATCCTCGTCCCCACCGACTCGAGTATATTAATTAAGAAACATTTACTAGCTTCTAATGGAACGAACGACTAAATTATCACCCCGACCGTTACTTCATTATAGTTTCGAGGAAATAAAAAAAAAATTCTCCATCAATTAATTGCTCGAGCATCAGACCCGTGATATGGGATATACGTAACGAAACGGCCACAGACCGCTATCATCCCATTTCCATTTCCAAAATCCAGCCTGTAATCATTAGACTCCCATGTTGAATGTTGTATTCAACTTCATTCATTCGTATCGCGTCCGACTGCAATTAATTCGTGCCCGAGAAGAATTTCCGTACCGAACGATAATAAATCTAAATGGCAAAGTAAAACGCACGAAATAAGACGCAGAGGAAAAATTATACAGGGGAAAATGGGTATGGGATTGAGAAAATGATGATGTATGCATTATTTGTGATAATTTTTTAGTACTGTGTAATTACATACTGAGGAAAGTCATGGGTACGTGATAAACAAGTTTGTGACCCGATACGGTTATTTACATTAAGGGGGTATTCTAATGTAGAAATTCGAAAAAATCGATTTTTTTTATTTCATATTTTCAAAGTTTAGGTATCTAAGAATATAAGTACGAGAAGGTTTTTTAAAATTTGAATTATTTTCGGAGATATAGGCATTTTACTGGCTCGGTCTCCATACTGGTTTGGCTTCACGCGTTTTTCTCAGAACAGACTTTTTCAGTACTGTTAACATGATTTCTCGAGTTTTAATCGACCGATTTCCTTGAAATGTTCAGAGAGTCTTGTTTATAGACCTATCACTCATAATATAGATAGCATAATATAGATTCCAAGTGAAAATAGCCCTCATTGTTGCACCATACTTGCCCTATTCCAGAGATTGTAATAAAAATTTTTATTATACAGAGATGTGACAACTGTTTGGGTTGCCATCTGGAATAAAACAAACGTAGTTTGTAAGATATTAATCACAACAGCTCATAGAACCCGTAAGTTCTGATCGCTGTTCAAATAATAATAAAAAAAAATATTTATCTATAGCCCAAATTCCAATTTTTACTATTTTTAAAAAATTCGAGAAACTCAAAAAAAAAACAGTAAAAATAACACTTTTTTTCAAACAGTCGCCAATTTGTAAAAAATTTTTTTACTCATCGCCATTGCGGCATCATTGTAGATTAATAATATTTTTATTTTTTGCAATTCCGATGGCTAGCAGGGCTGAAATCATGTCAACACTGAGGTGCCAATTTTTTGAGAACACCCACTTCATCAGCTGCCAGTTTTTACAATTTTCAACTTTTTTGTTTTTTAAATTTTGTTTTGTATTTTAGTAATATTAATAAACAAGTGGTAAAAAATGAATAGTAAAAACATTCATTGCTTTCATTTACGACACTTTAAAAATGATCTAAAATTCATCGCTCTACACTAGAATACCCCCTTAAGGGTCTTAAAGGTCCATTACCATCATCTAAAAAATCAGTAAAATTGGAACTTTTTGTTTTTTAATAATTTTACAGGGCAGGGTATGTGTAACCAACAATCGGCTTCTAACAAACACAATTACTTCGCCAACTTTTATTTTTATCCCATATACCCCCAGAGTAGCCGTCGAATCGAGACCGCGGATCGGCGCCTCGGCCCGGTCACGGATTGTTTCTTTGCGATGAACACTCCTAATTACCACTTCTCGTCTCTTCTCGGTGTAACAGAGTAATGATTACCTACGTCGGTCGGGGTGCCCCAACTTGCTCCGGGTACAAAACCAATGGGAACAATATACAATCGATCGCCCAATACCAGGCACAAGACCGGACTCGAATGCGAAGTCGCGCATTGAGATTGCAATCTATGAAAATAAATAGTCGGTGAGATGAAGATAATATTCAAGAAACATTACGAGCCAAACGGATGAACGAGGAATAAGATTTGAGACGATATGCTCACAAATCTGTGTGCGTCCAATTACAAGTAATTGGAATTTAATACAATTGCATGTTTAACACTTGGGGGACGGCTGTCCACCTCAGTGGACAAACATACTCTGTGAGGCACAGGCTATTTTATAAACAATGACTCAGTTTGCATCGAAAAGTTGAATAAATTACATATAGCAGTGATAAACAGTATTGTATTTTGAAAATAATTTCAAATTATTTTAGTAGTATTTTTAGCTTTTTTCTTTGCTATATGGTCTTTTTTTAATATTTAACGCGACCGGGCGCTTTTAAATATGGCAAAACGACTGGTAAATTTTGTGAATTAAGCAGTAATAAAGTTGAGTTTCAAATAGACATTCATACAGACAAATTTTACGAAATTACTATTCGCACCGATGATAGTGATGAATGTGATGATGATATTATCCAACCAACAAAAAGAAAAAGAAGTTCGACAAATTAAATGAAAAGCGGAAAGACATTAGCGAATGTGCCGATTCTCCTACAATAGGGTAGGGCGGGGCTAGTTGAGCATAGGGGCAAGTTGAGCAATCGAAATATCTCGAAAACTATTCACCGTCCGTTTAGGCATTGTATGGCGGAAATATAGAGGTTTGGGAGAAATAAACATCCCGCGATCGCTAATGGCCGCTGGACAAATGAGTAAGGCTCACGGGCGTTTTGTTTATTTTGAGATCAAAAAGTAAAAAAGTCATTCATCGCGAGTTTTCGTCTAGTTTAGTCAAATGTTATTTATTTTTAACCAGGTAAATTTTATTCTTTCATATAATTATAGTACTTTTAATATGCACAAAGATTCTGGGTATAAATCTCACGGTTTTTTTATAAACTCACTTTTATTTTGAAATTCCGAGTTGGGGCTAGTTGAGCATAGTTGCTATACTTGTTCTGTCACTAAGACAATTACCATTAACTTCCAGAATTTAATTATTATTTTTAAGATTTAAGCTAAGTCTATGAGTAATGATATAAAGAAATAATGATTTTAAACAAAAATACTGAATATAATGGTAAAATAATTCCTAGGTTAATTAATCGTTAATTATTCAAAGCAAATTACTATAAGTTTTGTTTTTTCTGTCCATAAAGACTATAAATATAGAACTGGTTATTAAAAACTTATTTTATTTCATCACTAATTGACATTGAACCTATGATTTCATTATACTTCCTTAGTGCTCAACTTGCCCCACCTATGGGGTACATTGAGCATACTTGACTTTTCACATTTAAACAGCTGTAGCTTTTAAATTTTACTTATTACCAAAAACTAGTATTAATACTTTTGTTAAGCGATAAACAACAAATCCATTAAGCCGTATAGCAATTTATTGAGACTTTTCATTGAGGAGCTACATCCGTTTAAGTAAAAATTTGCTCAACTAGCCCCGCCCTACCCTAACCTAGTTTGACATACATCAGCAAACACCCTGACTACAAATACCAAGCAATATAAGACATTCAATAGATTATTTTATTTTATATTTTACAAATGAATTATTAGACAATATAATAGAAAAAACAAACCATTATGGCAGCACAAAAATGACCAAATATACTGACTAATCAGTGGAATATTCTAAATGCGAGGGAAAGAAAAAGGGATTGTATTGTCTGTTCTGACAGAAAAGCATCTGGAGGTAGGCGGCGAACAACATTTTATTGTAAAACATGTCAAAATCAACCAGCTTTTTGGAATTTGTTTTGAACGTCACCATTCTTTATAAAATGATCAAAACTAAATTAATATTAAAAATGTATGTCCTTCAATGACCACAAATTTTTATCAAACAAATTGCATAACATACACAATGAAATCAAGTTTACAGCCGGTTCAGTAGATTGTTTTGAAATCGGTGCCGTCCCGTAAGTATAGTAAGTAACAGAGCTATGAATTTTTTCGTACCCGTAACTTTATTTTTTCTATTCCAATTTCTATTATTATTTTCTCTAAATTGGTAGCCAGCTGTCTGACTACATGGGGTCCGAATACTAATGATCACGGGTTCGCTGCGCTTTGAGATGGATGGTTTGAACGTTTCAAATGATCTATAACCCCCTGGTCGAGCGATTTCTAGCGGAAAACTACTCATTATTGCATCTAGGGCGATGTGGTTACGCTATTATAGGAAAGGAACTTATCGTCAGTGCCTCAAACGGTGCACGTAAATTAAAAGTTTTAGCAGTCAGGAATTTGGGTTCAATAGTAATTAATGACCTTTGTAAAAACAATTCAGGGCATATAAAAGAACATGAAAAAAAACACAATCTGAATTATAATTTTTTTTAAATGATATCTAGCATGTTATTTGCAGGAAGTACTGCAATAGATTCAAAAAATCTTGATTTTTGAAAAAAAAAATAACGGGAAGTTCCAATAAATTGCTTTAAGACGCGATGGCGGCATCCACTAGTTTAAGTTAATTTTAAAATCATTCAGCTATTGATTTACAAAAACTTTCATACCATTTGGCTTTCAATAATTCCGTTAACACCTGCCGGCCTGCACTAGTTTATCCATTTCCCAATAAAACGCTGACTGGCTACTTCTTTGTTGAATTTATTCTCACACACAAGAAAGTCCGAAACAACAAGAACCTATCTAACAAACTACTTCTTCTCTGGCCTCCCATTGTAAGAAATCTTCAAGCAAAATAGATTGCATGATACAAAACTTTTACAATGGGCTAATTGTAAGCACACGTTTGAATAACACATCATACATCAGGCCAACACACCTAACAATATATCTATTGTGAGTCTTCTTCATTATAAAGCAATATCGAATTAATCAAGTCATTATTAGTTTAATTGCAAATGCTATTTCCATACTTGCCACATGGAAGTAACTAATAATGGTTTACAGTACTCGTTTTGTTATTAGCTACAGACACGTTATGTTATTATAGGAATTCAAATCTAGATAATGAAACTAGAAAAGCTGATAATTAGCTAAATTAAAATAAGAAAGCAAAAACTTGAACTTTTTGTTAAATTTCGTGCAAACAAAGTTGCAAGTACAGCTTGTCATAAATATAAATTGGCTTTAGTATAAATTGTATGTTATTTATTTCTAACAATAATTAATTATGAAAATGTATAGTAATATTAGTATATGCATAGGAATGACTTCATATATTTTTTTATATATCATAGTAAAATTCTAAATTATAAACCTTATATAAAAAAACTTAGTTTCACAACTTTTTTTACTCTAAATAGGCCAATATACTTTTTCAGCAAAATTTTAACAACCATTATTAAAGTTTACCTGTCAGTACAAAACCAATAAAAAAAAATGTAATACCTAAAAAGGTTCATAATAACTGTGTATTTGCGATTTAGTATTTACACTAAAAATAAAAAATTTATAAATAAATAATGATCTGTTATTTTAGAAAGACTATTCAAGATTTTAGCAAAACTTGAGAATATTTTTTTTATTGTAGTACCTTTAAAATTACTAAATTTGCAAAATGAGATATTTAAAATTTTTAATTCAATTTGTGTGGAAGACTGGACCTGTCTTTGCAAAAATATATTTGGTTATCAATTTTATAAATACAAGTAAAATGTTTTTTGAATCACTCTAATCTGATGCTCCAAACCGTTTGAAGGTTTTTTTTTATTTTACTCGAATTTTTTTATTACGAAACTTTCAAATCCTAACTAAATGCGCAAAATTATGATAAAATTTGCTAACACACTTTAATGCTTTTTTTAAAGAAGGGCATCCCAAAAGTTAACCGATTTTGAAAATTATAGTTCATAGTTGAAGAAAAAGTCTTAATTTTTGAAAGCTTGGGACAATTATATTATTATTTTTTGCTGTAGTCCAAGAAATGGTAGTTCCAATTACAGATAAAAGGTTTAAATGAACAAAATTAATAAATAACCAAAAAATTGTCTCATTTTCGCCAAAGATCTATGAACTTTATGAATTATGAATTACTTACTTAATACTCTATGAATTATGAACTATAATAATTACTTAGTTCCTAATAACTTTAGCTCTAATCTTTCTTGGTTTTAGCCAAAATTTAAAAAAACCTCAATTTATTGCTGCATTAAATTTACATTATTATTAGTTTACATTATTTTTGTATTTTATATTTAAAAATAAAAGAAAAACACATTTACTAATTGTAAGTGATTATAGAACTTGCAAGGGATTTTTGGCGTGGCTAATATTTATTTATTTATTTATTTAATTATTTATTTATTTATTTATTTATTTATACGCCAATCGGCTTTATACAGTTTTATGATATAGTATGCTAATTCATAAGTTGTATATTTGTATATATATACACATACATACATATATACATACACATCTACTTACATGCAGATATACATACATATATACTCATATAATACGCATACATATACATGCATACACATATATGCAGATTCACATATAAGTACATAAATACATACACATACATACACGTAGACTTTATAAAAAACTATGATAATTAAGTAACATAAAATAATACTATGGTTAAATAATATGACTTTGGTGATAAGATTAATTGCACAAAATAATATGGTTTAATATTGGTGAAAAGTTAATACTTTTTTTAAAAAAATTGGTTGCACTTAGAAGCTCATAATTTTCAAACTACGTAAAATATTTATTTTCTAATTTTTTCAAGTCAGTTATGATCAATACTAACACTTTATTTTGTTTTGACGTTGAAAGTTATTTTATTATCAGAATTTATCTAAGAGTGATCAAAAACGGTTGATTTGCATCTTCTTCCAGAAAATCGTAGTGATGTGTAAAATGTTCTATCATTGTTCCTGCTGATTTAATCAAATAATTTATTACATCCACTTCTCACATTTCAATGATGTTGTATCATTTTTATTCCATATCCTTTTTATTGCCTCCGGTTTCCCAGTGTGTACTAATTAAATAACTCTGCGCCCGTATTGTGCATATCCTTCCTTGATTATTGTATATCCTCTCCATATATAATATAATCCTTGAAGTTCTGAATCGCACTCAGCTCGTGATCTTCTAATTACTCGGATTCGCATTTACATATGCACGTTTTGCAATTAACATAGAGGATATTTGCAGTTATCTCGTACTTGCGAATAACCTCTTAACAGTTCGCACTCGGGATAGAAGTATCTAATAGATACCCACTATACTTCGATATTTCCACAGATACTATCTATCTATAATCTTTGGGTATCGAGGTATTGTAAATAAAGATACACAAAATGTTGTGTGGGACAAGGAGGGGTAATTTTAGATATCATCACAGGGAAGGGAGGCCAAAAATCTAAAGAAATTGTTCCCGTGATTAACGGGCGCCTCCTTACCTTATACCAAATTCAAAATTTTTAAGAAATCTGTAATTTCAATTTGTATTTTTTGGACTTGATAATCTCTCTCATTTAACCCTCGTCTACGACTTTTGTTCTACCTCTTCCCCAGAGTGCATTATGTATATTGCTTCAAGTAGAGAACATATTGCCCCATGCAGCTTATCTCGGCTTCGCAATAACCTTGCAAAAATCGCATCGGCGCATATATATATGTATAATACCGGTAGCCGTTTAGTATTATACATACGATATTCTGTTTCTGCTTCTGTACAAGACTTGCTTTATTATATAGTCAATTGCAAATTTATGAGCACTTGCTGAGAGTTGCTGCCTGCATTACGGCGATGAGCGAATGAATGAACGAGAGCTATTGTCAGGGTTGAATTGTATATATATATATATATATATATATATATATATATATGTGTGTATATATATATATATATATAATCTGGTTTACCAAATTAATTGTTTACATTGCAACTCAATTTATGTGGGTGAGTCAAGTCCCCGAACGTCATCCTTCATATTTACTCTATAACTTTTCATATCATCGTCAGTCCCTCAGTCTTTTATCTTGATTATAAAGTCGAAGAAGGTTGCGATACCAGTTTTATAATACTTATTTAGATAAAGCGAACGGAATTATATGTTCAGTCTCACAACATTGTAAAAAGCCCACAGCTATTCAAACTAACGACATCGGGGTTAGTAAATTATAATTCAACTCGCTTGTTAGCTAACATGTTTTTTTTTAAGTGCCTCCAGACCCGTTTATTAATAAAAATGATAAGAAGAATTAATTATGAGCACTGTGAATAATTTTAATTAATACGGTTTTAAGTATGAGTAATTATTTTTTTGACTGCGACATGGTTTCTGTGGAATTTAAGATTATATCTTTGTTAAGAGTGTCAAGAGATATAATTTGTTTAATTAATAATATTTAGGGTGAGGTTATTTTTTATTTGCAAGCATAGTTTTAAATAGTGTGATCTGAACAATTAATTTGATAAACCAGAATATAATTTTTACTTCACAAATTATTAACACAACAAATTGTGCGAATTCACATTTTCGCAGATATTTTAATAACTTACTGGAAATTCTCAAACTACATGGCTCAAGGATAAAGTTTTAAAGTGCTGAATATAATACCTAAAAAAAGTAAAATTTTTAAATATTGTTTAAAAAATTTAAGATTTTTTTTAAATTGAAATATAAAATGAGGAGCAATATACATAATGCACTCTGGGGGAGAAGTGAAAAAATCAAAACTTTTATAAAAAAATTAATTTTTCACGATGTCATGCACAACTTGTTAAATTTATTAACAGACGGAAGGTCTTTCCTCTTGATAGTCGTTGTCATCATCATTTTTCCTAACCTTTAATATCGAAGACGGATACAACTCGTCCAAACTTTTATTTTATCACATTATTTCCTTGTTAGAAGATATGCTATCTAGAGCAGTCTCCATTCCGTTCGTAATTATCATCATCGCCGACTCGAATTACAAATAATTTCATATCAAAATCAAATTCAAACCCACGAAACTCTGTCGGAATGATAACATTTTAAATATTATCTTTTTCGGGGGCATTAATAATACAACGTGCCTATAAAACATCCTGCTTGATATTATGACAGACATCGTGACTTATCTATTTGTTATCGAGCATTTTTTTTACAATTTTCATAAACAATGTTGTAAACATGATTAATTAGACTAGACGAATTATAATGAAACATGAAACATTTTGATGGTAAAAATATCTTTTAAATTATATATGATTAAATTTAATGTCCAATAAATTTTATGCAAACTGTTATCGCGATTTTGTAATATTTTATACCAATAATCAAAAATTACTTCGACCTCGATGACTAGTATTTTTCTAAATCAATAATTATATTTTTGGAGTATTTACAATCTAATTGTAATTAACTGATAATATGGTAGAATAAAACAAAAGTTGAGATAAATTCACTACTCAGTCAGCAACAACTTATAATACAGATTTCTTGAAAAAACAAAAGTGGGAATTTATTATAGTATAAAAAAATATATTTTGGCAATCAATTAAGGCAAATAATTTATCATTAAAAATATATCCAAGAAAATTGATAAATCACACAGATCAGATAAAATGTAATGTCGGAGCAATTTTTTTTATATCTCTGAGTATTACTTTGAGTATTACTGACATTAGATACAGAAAGTCATCTCAACCCCGATAAATTTTAATGTGAACCCATTTCGAAAAGTAGTCCATTCCGCTTCTGCAATAATCGAGTTAAAATACGACAACCGTCATTTTTTATTCGAATATCGCATGTAATCGTACCCCGTGAAATACATAAATAGAACATGAATTGTTATTTGTAACGGTTCTTAAATACAGAAACTTAATTCTTCACAGAAGTGGGTAAAATTTGAAATTTATTATCATTTGTTCAAGTTATAGCTAAATAAAAAAAAAGTAAATAGTCTGATTAGTTTGTTAGAGCTATGGATTATCACCTAGCAATTTTTACGAGTTGGCTACTCAGGGTCAACTACCTTTCTTTTTAACTTTTCATAGATTTATAGGATTTCGCCAAAATTTCATGTTAATTTTTTCTACCATTGCTTTAACTCACCCTACGAAAAGTTGAAAAATTGAGTAAAATTACATTTAACTCTATATAAACATTACTAACAGTAAATATCAGCAACATCATATCTAATTGCTATTTCTAATTTCCCACCCCTATTTTTTTTCTTTCCCTATCTTTTTACAAATAATTTATTGGATAATGCAACTCTGTTTGTTCACATAGGTGAACAATAATATGTATGTTCAAGAACACCCTGATGTATATGAATGGCCTGGTTCATAATAATAGTGGCCTTTTTGAGTTGAATAATATCGTTCTGTAAATAAATGTAGCCTGTCGTTATCGAGTACTCGAAATGCTGAATAAATATGCACTGGCACAGCTGCCAAAACTGCGGAAAAATTAAAGATAACATATATATTGCACATGGAGATAAAAATACAGGGATAAAATTTCACAAGAAAAATTATTTTCGACGTCACAACAAAAAATTCAAAGCCTGATCATTTATTTTAATTTAGCAACCAGTCCAAAGCAACAGTATAAATTAACTATTATTGAAAATCATTTTACATTACAACAGAATTTTTGTAATTGTTTAAACATGTAGTATAATTAGACCCCTGTATACTAAGCAATGCATAATTAAATGTATGTATTTACTATTCGCATAAAGTTTCATTCTTTTAATTCCAAGAACAAAATTATTTGCTTACTCGGATAACTAATGAATTATGTAAGAGCAGGCAATGTACTAAAATAAACTATTGTACAAATTCATACGCTAATGAAACTGTGCACGATACTGAATTCGGAGAAAAAAAGTTACTAAAGCACAATGAACATAATTCTCAATCTTGAAAGGAAATGAAAATTAAATTCGCGACGATAATAATGAACAATTTTAAAATAGGGTAGGTAAGGTTCAATTAGTTTTATTCGGTATAATGAACTCAAATATTAAGGGGCACAACTAGTGTAAAATTTTCAAAAAATCGAATTTAAAATTTTTCCATATTTCCATATTTAAAAATAACATATCAAAATTTTAAATCGACATCTTAAATAGTTTTTGAGTAACAGCCCTTTAAAGAGTATATATATATATATATATAGTATATAGTATAACGATCATTTAATCTTCAAACGCGTTTTTCTCGAAACAGCATTTTCTGAATTTGCTGCAGCGATTACTCAAAAACAAATGATCCGATCAATTTCAATTTTTTTTACATGTTCTATATATAGTTCTCCGTAAAATGTACTATCGATTATTTCATCGAATCAAAAATTGAATTTTGGCAGTCCAAAAACGACCAAAATTTTGGGTAAAATTCGACTTTTTCTTAAAACGCCGCTATTTCTTCAATTTTTGATTTTTTTATCGTAGGTCATTTTACAGACAATATTATCTAGTTTAATGAGTTTTTTTTTTCAAATTTCATCCACGTAGAAGGCCGGAATAACTGCAGCAGTAAAGGGCCTTTTTTTCGCGCCGTTGAAGATCGACGATAACTTAAAAAATATTTAATTTTTTTCTTCAAATATTTTACTATGTATTTTTAAAACATGTGTAAATATATTCTTAAAATTTTGAAATGATTGATAAAGTATTTTTTTTAATATAAATTCCCAAAAATCGCCTTTTTTTAGCGGTTACACTAGTTGTGCTCCTTAACTAGTCAAATTTAGTTCATCCGCTGGAAATCTGGAAATTTACAAAATAAAGTTTATATCCTCAACTATTAATGAGTAATTTTACACATAGATAAACCGGAAATTTTATATCGATCTCCAATCACTTTCGACCTCTAAAGAGATAACATATGTAATAAATAAACAAACATTGTATCCAACTTTGTAATAAAATTGATTTAATAGAAGGCCATAAATATGAATTAAGTACAAAATACGTGCGTTCGTTTATAACTTTTTATCCATGTCTCGTGTGTGATAAAAATACATTTTGTTGATTTGGAGACTCTCTCGATTTTCTCGATTATTGGAAATTTTTTCCATCAGTAAAAGAACGATTCTGATAGCTAGTCTGATAGTCCGAGCATTTATAAAGCTGAACCTCGAAACGTAATTACCGTAGAGGTGGTTTCTTTTCTGTAACTGATAAAAAATATTTTTACAATATAAATGATGTACAAGATTCTTGAATACTATTGGATTTAAAAAAAAAAGATTAAATGGGTATGGTTGTGCCAGGCTGAACTATACTGATTTCGACATAGAGTCTAAAAGAGGAAAGATGAAAAAGTTGGTAATTTACTCTACTAAGATTTGTACGATACCAAGAAGCCTGACGATTATTACCATATCATCAGATGCAGTTTTCTGTTTTTTTTTTAATATAATGTAGATAAGCACGCACTTTATGCCTTTTGATCTTACTCATTCTATGTCATTAAATTATCTACACTCGCGTAACGCAGTAGAAAATCATTAAATTTCCAGATCATTAAGTTCAAACATTTAAAAGCCATCATTGTGTAAAATCACTATGAAAAAAACACAGTCATAAATTTTAAGATGAAATACACGCATAAAAAATTGTTGTTTTCGTACTTTAATTGGATTTGGTAGTAATAGTGTTTCATTAGTTCTTTTGCAGCATAAATAAAGTAGAGCTAGATTTGAAGGTCTAGCATCATTATCTCAAAAACATGTATAGTATTTTAACGCTACTTTTTTGAAGATGCTTGAAATCGGATGTTGTCAAATTTTTAACGAAAATATTTTTACAGTTGTTCGTTTTTTTTCGTTTTGAGCAATGCTATTTAGTTAATATTGCCACTGTTGTAAATTCTCGCCGAATTGAAGTAATCCCGATCAGTTTGATCCCACCCATCCAGCCTTGCATCTGTAAAGGTTTTTACGGGCTTTTAAAGGGACTTAAAACACGCGTTTCCCCTCTGTCGAGGATTTTTCGGTTCTTTGTGAAAAATATCAGGTTTCTTATCTCGGAAACCCGCATGCTCTTCTCACAAAACACAAGGCATCCGTCACGTCATGTCGCGCCAGAATAAGTTATTTCAAATATTGTCTCTGTTTGAATTATTGTTCAAATAACTGGAATATCCAAAAGCTATTTCATTTTCAAGTACAATAGAGGCATTAGCGTTCTGTATGTGATTCGGTCATTACAATATATCACACTTCGCACTAATGGCCTCTAGCAGAGGGATTTTGCAGGCACCACCAGGCCTTTTGTGTTTGCAGAGATGTATTTTTTGCACGATCACAGGGAAAAAGAAACCTTGCCATATTTTACGACACGGGGAAGCATGAAGAAATATTAAGGTTTCGAATCTAAAGCAAATACCGTTATTGATATTTCGCTTCTTTTTGGGATCATATTGTTTTCTATGTTTCTTATAAACTATTGGAATATATAATATTTTTGATAGATGACCTAAGCTTATAAGTATGTAACATTGATAACATTATTTCGTGATAAAAATTCCTAAATTTTTGTATGATTCCGAAATCAATGCAAACTTATAACCCCTGCTAGCCTGACTTAATTTTATGATTTCCCACCCAGGGCTAAGAAAATACATCTGTCCTATTGAACGTGATAATTCATATTTTTCTCCGAATATTTTTATTAAACCTGTATTTTTTCTTTCATGCAATCATCGCGACTTAACATTTCACAAAGTTGATATATGAACGCGAGTATTAAGATTTACCACAGGCAGCTCGCGGACTTATATATATGGCTTTTATCAAAGTTCATAATCCCCAAGCTATTTATTATCACATGCGACATTCTTGAATCGAGGAGAATTTACATTGTTAAGCACAACTAATATCAATTTGCGACATCGCATGCGATAATAATAATAAACAACGCTTTTCTTGTTAGTTTATGATAGTGGTATTAATGAAAAAAGTTTTATGGATCGTGTTTAAAATCTATAATATTTATTAAGTACTTTTTAAATTGTACATACTTTTCAATATTTTTTTCAAATTTAAATATTATGACCTATACTCAAAATGATATAGAGCAAGGGTCCAATTTAACTCTGAGCAATTGTATTGTAAAAACCGGTCATTTTGCACAACAAATAACATATTAAACAAATAACTATCTGACTATGTTCAGTAAAACTCCCAGCCAATCATTGTAAAAATGTCTTTTTTGCTGTTCTTTTAAAATTTGTCACCTGGTTCCATTTTACCCTATATGTTTGGTAAAATAAACGGTTAGAGTGCAACAAACAAGTAATCTGTAAATTTAAAGGGATTTTACAAAATAAGAGCTAAATTATTCAACCAATGCAAAATATAAATTTCCTGGATACATTTTTTACAGAGATTACACTGTATATAACCTTGATCTGGTATTTCGTCAAAAATATTCATCAGCAGAGTTGGAATAAGTATTTAATTAATTTATCTCGTGTGAAATTGCTTCACTGTATTTCAACTTAATTTACTTTTTTTATTAACTATTTTCTGATTTTATAAACCTTAGTCAGTGTGAAAATTTAGTTGGATCTTTTGACTCTAAACACATGTAAGTTAAGCTAGATCTTATATAAAAAAAACTATTGAATCTAACATGAAAATAGCAATATATTATCTATAACAATTAATATCAATTAATTGAAAATTATATTCAAGGTTAATAAACTAAATAACAGAGCTCAAAACCAAAAGCAAATACTAACAAAACAGATACTTAGTCCATGGTTTAAACTTCATATTTTCAAATTGAGTAAAATGTGTTTAAAAAAAGCATGGATAGTAGTTCCTGGTTTTATCTTCTTTCTATAAAAGAGCTTATAGGCATCTTAATAGTTATTTTAATAAAAACAAATTATTAACAATCCAGTGCATTTACTGAAACCAATTCTGACTTTATTTCTAAATTACATAGAATAAATATCACTCTATATTATTTTTTATTAACTAGGGTAAGTTATAGTAATGGCCGGAAATCGAAAATGAAAATTTTTACATATCTTCACGTTTTGGAGGTTTCTGAACATTTTGGCATACCTCAGAAAAAATGGATATGTGTGTGTTTTGTGTGTTCGCACGGACAATCGATTCCTATTGATAGGGAGATGTGCTGATTAGTTTTTGGCAAAAGCAGGTTCAGTAGTTATGGAGATACAGAGCTAAATGTGCAAGAACTGGCAGTTTTTGAGAGAATAAAGCATCCGATTTGAATGTTTCATAAAACGTTATGCTTATTTTGTCAAAATAATGGCTTTTGAAAAAAAAGTTGTCGAAAAAACATAAAATTAGCGAATCGTTTTTTTGATGAAAATATAAGCTTTTCCTTCGGTAAATAAATAATTGTAACTTTTTAATTCAGTGTATATAATTCCTATAAATATTAGACAATTTTACAGTATTTATAAATATTTAATATTCCTCGAACATTTCGTTACGATACGAAAAGCTCCAGCAATTTGCTTTAAGGCACGTTGCCATACATCACTAGTTCAATATTATTTTCTTATTGTAAACTGTTACATCAATTATACAAATCTCTGTGACATATGAACATTTAATACATTTCCGTGCCACTATTCAATATCAAAACAAGTCCCAAACTTTCAAACGAGCTTGGCAAAAGTCTTAAATAAAACTTTTTTGTTATAAATATACTTTTGTATTCGCTTCAGACATGTCGTGAACTTTCTTGTAAATACCAGTATGGATGTATTCGTTCCCTTTGTGTCATGTGTGCATGTATATTTTTGTGAACAAACGTAAGTTCTCGTAACTCTAGCAAAGTAACATCACGAAAATAATCCTGTGATTTTTGTATTTGCTGTGCAAGTCATAAAAAAAGCTTTAGGTCGGTCGTAGAGTCTGCACTGCGGCGAATTTCTATGGAACCGGGTGGGATTATATATGACTGGCGTTTCAACAATGCGATATAAAGTTTACAACATGTGAAAAACAAGAAACAAACAATTTTTTGCCCCGTTGTTTGATATTTATCTCGAAACTAAATAATACAACGATGTAACTCTTTGATGCCGGCGAGAGCGAAAAGCAATAACTGAGGAAATATAAACACAGGCTATTATATTCACAACTTTGTAGCGGTATAAAATACAAAAAAAAATCTCAACTCGACTGGATGCAATTGACAGAACAGCTTTAATGTAAATATTAAATGTAGGTGGAAGTTTTTCTGTTAAGTATGAAAAAGTTTACAAGTTCATTAAGAGTACTGCTGGCTGCTCATTAAAAATATTTTTATTTGACTTTGCTATGATATTTTTTGCTTACTCATTGCAATATTTAATTGAAATAATAATATCTTGTTTGTATAAAGAAGTCTCATGATAATAAATTAAACTAGTCGAAATGTATTGCAAAGTTAGAATTATTTGTTTAAAGTATATTAGAACTTTAGTCAGAATTGAAAATTAAATCTGAATTATTTTCGATATACAAAAAAAAAATTGAACAATTTTTTTCCAAAATCAATTATTTTGTTAAAACAAGCAGAAAGTTTTTTAAATCATTTAAATCGGACGCTTAGTTCTCTCAAAAACTGCCATTTTTTGCACATTCACCTCTGTATCTTCGAAATGGCTGGGCCTGCCTTTGCCAAAATGTGATAACCACTTCTCCCAATCATTACTAATTGAATGTTTTTTAGATCATTCAAATCGGATACTCCGTTCTCTCAAAAACTCGATTTCTATTTTCTGCACTCTTTGCTCCGTAACTCCGTAACGGCTGGACCTGCCTTTGCCAAAAACTAATCAGCACATCTCTCTATCAATAGGAATCGAATATTTTCTGAACCATTCAAATCGTTTGATCCGTGCGCCCGAAAACGTGGATGAAAAATTGTATCCATACATACACACACACACACATCCATTGTTTCTGAGGTATGGCAAAATGCTGAGAAACCTTCAAAACGTCGAGAAATGCAAAAAATTTCAATTTCGATTTTTGAACGATTACAATAACTTATCCTACGGGAAGTTAAAAATATGTCTTTTACATTAAGACTTATCGCAAAATTGAGGTGGTAGTTCTAATGGGCAACAAAAGCTAAAAAAAAATCGAACATAGTATTAACCATCTACTTAAATTTCAAATTGTTATTTTTACGACCCAACCTTTTAAAAAACCTCTTACCATATTATTAATTCCGAATTCCGAATCCTTTATCCATAGGTAGTCAAACTTAACCTGGTTAGTTATTATAATTTATTCCAGGCAGTTTTACTTCTTATCGTTCTAAAAATCCGAATAGTTTACGATCAAAACAAAACTACGATCCGAATCCGTCTATTCGAATACCTGATTTTCGACATTCAGTTAAGAGCAGTGATCTGTCTATTGAACAAAGTCGTATATTGTTATCTAGATAATATGGGACAGGAATACCCGTTTTCTGAATAGGATGCGCCCAAAAAGTCCTTGGCGCCTGTAATAAGATTGATGAATAAGCCCGATGAGAAGGACGTGATATAAATTAAATGTGAATTTTTTCCCATGAATGCGCGGATGTCGATTTTGTAAATCCCGATTGGACAACTTTTTATTAATTTATTTTATAAGATATACAGAGGCATTATTACAAAAAGTTGCTGTTATAAAGTATATCAAGTATATTTGTGCATATTTTTAACTTCCCCAGGGAGAGGTTTATGTTTTCGACAAAAATTCGATTTTCAAATTTTACAATTTTCTCTACATTATGATCATTCTGCAATGATAAGATCAAATTTGGAAAATCTGAAACATATATGTGTGTATGTTTGTGTGTCTGTGACCCAATTTTCGATTTTGTCTACGTTTCTCATATACGGCTAGACCGAATTCAAAATTTTAAGACAATTAAGATACATCAAATCTCAATAAGGACTTGCATTTCATTAGTTTGCCACCATGGTCAGCCAATCGTTTTTCTGTAAAGCAAAAAAAATATTTTTTTTATCCCCTTTTGAATTGATGAAGAAGAACTTCAATCCTGAATCAATTTTAAAAATTCAAATACTGTTCAAGAGATACTAGTAGGGAATTCGCGTTGATTTTTTTAAAGATCGGCCAGGCTGTTTTTTCGTAATTAAATCTTGAAAATAATTTGAACGATCTTGATAAAAAATTTCCTGATTATAGGGTAGTATCCCTTATTTTTTCAGTGTTACGGCAAGTGGATTAATTTCAAAATTCATCAAATTTTGGAAAAATATTATAATCAAAATTTTGTGTCAAAAGCCGATTTTGTGATGTGATGAGTCAAAATTTGAATTTTGTCAATGTTTTCTCAAAAACAACTGAACAGATTTACAAATTTAAAAAGTATTTTTTGCAAACGTTTTGCAAAAATTTTGCTATCTCAAGGATTTGTGCATGTTCCCAGAAATTAATTAATAATTATCTAAATAAATTTTTTGTATCTGAGTCACCTAACAAGCAGC
>NW_020537758.1:13045104-13106014 GCF_003426905.1 Ctenocephalides felis | reverse complement strand
AAATAATGATCTGTTATTTTATAGAGACTATTCAAGAGTTTTGCAAAACCTGAGAATATTATTTTTTATTGTAGTACCTTAAAATTACTAAATATGCAAAAGAAGACTGGACCTGTCTTTGCAAAAATATATTTGGTTATCAATTGTATAAATACAAGTAAAATATTTATTGAATCACTCTAATCGGGTGCTCCAAACCGTTTCAAGATTTTTATTATTTTACTCGAATTTTTTTATTACGAAATATTCAAATCCTAACTAAATGCGCAAAATTGTGATAAAATTTGCTAACGCACTTTAATGCTTTTTTTTAAAGGAGAGCATCCCAAAAGTTAACCGATTTTGAAAATTTTAAATTCATAGTTGAACAAAATGTCTTAATTCTTGAAAACTTGGGATAATTTTTATATTATCTTTAGCTGTGGTCCAAGAAATGGTAATTCCAATTACAGATAAAAGGTTTAAATAAACAAAATTAATAAAAAGAAACAGAATAAGCGAAAAATTGGCACATTTTCACCAAAGCTTTATGAACTCTATGAATTATGAATTACTGACTTAATACTCTATGAATTATGAACTATAATAATAATATAGTTCTTAATAACTTTAGCTCTAAACTTCCTTAGTTTTAGCCAAAATTTTAAAAAGCTCACGATAATTTTATGTATTTTACGGTAATTCCATGAAATCTGAAGTTGTGAGGATACTGCACTATCGTGAATTGAATTTAATACTGCATTATACTGACATTATTATTATTTTATATAGGGTCTGCCAAATATTTTTTTTTGGGAAAACTAATATCTATTTTCTCAAATTATTTTTATTTGAAAGTACAATCCTTTCAGTAATGATGAAATTAATTCAGTTAATAATGATTATTAATAATTTCATTCAAAAATGAAAAAAAAGCCTCGGCTGACCGTTGAAAAAAAAATGAAATGAAAAAGTTAGATGGCATACCCTACATTATTTTTAGATTTTGTATTTAGAAATGTATGGAGTAAATGTTCTTGTGAATGCTGAATTTTTATTTAGCATTTTATTATTGGATTTGAATAATATTAGGTTGTCAAATATCTGTCCGCCTTTTTGTATTATAAACCAAGAGCAAAAAAGCGGAAGGGAGATATTTGACAACACCTAATATAATAATATAATATGAAAAGCACAATTACTAATTTCAAGTGGTTTTAGAACTGGCAAGGGATTTTTGCGATTGGTGAAAAGTTAATCCTTTTTTAAAAAAAAAATGGTTGCACTTAAAAGCTCATAATTTCCAAATAACGTAAAATATATTTTTTTATTTTTTTTTAAGACAGTTATGATCAAAACTTATACTTTATTTTATCTTGACGTTGAAATTATTTTATTATTGAAATTTATCTAATAATAACGAAGCAAAACGATTGCTCTGCATCTTCATCCAGAAAATCACGTTGATTAATCTGCATGTTTTAAAAGTTCTATCATTGTTCCTGCTGATTTAATCAAATAATTTATTACATCCACTTCTCACTTCCAATGATGTTGTATCATTAAATGTACTTTTTTCATTCCATATACTTTTTATTGCCTCGGTTTCCCAGTGTGTACTAATTAAAATAACTCTGCGCCCGTATTGTGCATATCCTTCCTTGAATATTGTATATCCTCTCCATATATAATATAATCCTTGAAGTTCTGAATCGCACTCAGCTCGTGATCTTCTAATTACTCGGATTCGCATTTACATATGCACGTTTTGCAATTAACATAGAGGATATTTGCAGTTATCTCGTACTTGCGAATAACCTCTTAACAGTTCGCACTCGGGATAGAAGTATCTAATAGATACCCACTATACTTCGATATTTCCACAGATACTATCTATCTATAATCTTTGGGTACCGAGGTATTGTAAATAAAGATACACAAAATGTTGTGTGGGGCAAGGAGGGGTAATTTTAAATATCATCACAGGGAAGGGAGGCCAAAAATCTATAGAAATTGTTCACGTGATTAACGGGCGCCTCCTTACCTTATACCAAATTCAAAATTTTTAAGAAATCTGTAATTTCAATTTGTATTTTTTGGACTTGATAATCTCTCTCATTTAACCCTCGTCTACGACTTTTGTTCCACCTCTCCCCCAGAGTGCATTATGTATATTGCAGTAGAGAACATATTGCCCCATGCAGCTTATCTCGGCTTCGCAATAACCTTGCAAAAATCGCATCGGCGCATATATATATATATATATATATATATATATATATATATATATATATATATATGTATAATACCGGTAGCCGTTGAGTATTATACATACGATATTCTGTTTCTGCTTCTGTACAAGACTTGCTTTATTATATAGTCAATTGCAAATTTATGAGCACTTGCTGAGAGTTGCTGCTGCATTACGGCGATGAGCGAATGAATGAACACAAGCCATTGTCAGGGTTGAATTGTATATATATATATATATATATTATATAATATATATATTTTAATCTTTTATTAAATTAATTGTTTAGATTGCAACTCAATTTATGTGGGTGAGTCAAGTCCCCGAACGTCATCCTCATATTTACTCTATAACTTTTCATATCATCGTCAGTCCCTCATTGTCAGTCTTTTATCCATGATTATTATAAAGTCGAAGAAGGTTGCGATACCAGTTTTATAATACTTATTTAGATAAAGCGAACGGAATTATATGTTCAGTCTCACAACATTGTAAAAAAGCCCACAGCTATTCAAACTAACGACATCGGGGTTAGTAAATTATAATTCAACTCGCTTGTTAGCTAACATGTTTTTTTTTAAGTGCCTCCAGACCCGTTTATTAATAAAAATGATAAGAAGAATTAATTATGAGCACTGTGAATAATTTTAATTAATACGGTTTTAAGTATGAGTAATATTTTTTTGACTGCGACATGGTTTCTGTGGAATTTAAGATTATATCTTTGTTAAGAGTGTCAAGCGATATAATTTGTTTAATTAATAATGTTTAGGGTGAGGTTATTTTTTATTTGCAAGCATAGTTTTAAATAGTGTGATCTGAACAATTAATTTGATAAACCAGAATATAATTTTTACTTCACAAATTATTAACACAACAAATTGTGCGAATTCACATTTTCGCAGATATTTTAATCACTTACTGGAAATTCTCAAATTACATGGCTCAAGGATAAAGTTTCAAAGTGCCGAATATAATACCTAAAAAAAGTAAAATTTTTAAATATTATTTAAAAAATTTAAGATTTTTTTTAAATTGAAATATAAAATGAGGAGCAATATACATAATGCACTCTGGGGGAGAAGTGAAAAAATCAAAACTTTTATAAAAAAATTAATTTTTCACGATGTCATGCACAACTTGTTAAATTTATTAACAGACGGAAGGTCTTTCCTCTTGATAGTCGTTGTCATCATCATTTTTCCTAACCTTTAATATCGAAGACGGATACAACTCGTCCAAACTTTTATTTTATCACATTATTTCCTTGTTAGAAGATATGCTATCTAGAGCAGTCTCCATTCCGTTCGTAATTATCATCATCGCCGACTCGAATTACAAATAATTTCATATCAAAATCAAATTCAAACCCACGAAACTCTGTCGGAATGATAACATTTTAAATATTATCTTTTCGGGGGCATTAATAATACAACGTGCCTATAAAACATCCTGCATGATATTATGACAGACATCATGACTTATCTGTTTGTTATCTAGCATTTTTTTTACAATTTCGTAAGCAATGTTGTAAACATGATTAATTAGACTAGACGAATTATAATGAAACATGAAACATTTTGATGGTAAAATATCTTTAAATTATATATGATTAAATTTAATGTCCAATAAATTTTATGCAAACTGTTATCGCGATTTTGTAATATTTTATACCAATAATCAAAAATTACTTCGACCTCGATGACTAGTATTTTTCTAAATCAATAATTATATTTTTGGAGTATTTACAATCTAATTGTAATTAACTGATAATATGGTAGAATAAAAACAAAAGTTGAGATAAATTCACTACTCAGTCAGCAACAACTTATAATACAGATTTCTTGAAAAAACAAAAGTGGGAATTTATTATAGTATAAAAAAATATATTTTGGCAATCAATTAAGGCAAATAATTTTATCATTAAAAATATATCCAAGAAAATTGATAAATCACACAGATCAGATAAAATGTAATGTCGGAGCAATTTTTTTTATATCTCTGAGTATTACTTTGAGTATTACTGACATTAGATACAGAAAGTCATCTCAACCCCGATAAATTTTAATGTGAACCCATTTCGAAAAGTAGTCCATTCCGCTTCTGCAATAATCGAGTTAAAATACGACAACCGTCATTTTTTATTCGAATATCGCATGTAATCGTACCCCGTGAAATATAAATAGAACATGAATTGTTATTTGTAACGGTTCTTAAATACAGAAACTTAATTCTTCACAGAAGTGGGTAAAATTTGAAATTTATTATCATTTGTTCAAGTTATAGCTAAATAAGAAAAGAGTAAAAAAGTCTGATTTGATTGTTAGAGCTATGGATTATCACCTAGCAATTTTTACGAGTTGGCTACTCAAGGTCAACTACCTTTCTTTTTAACTTTTTATAGATTTATAGCATTTCGCCAAAATTTCATGTAAATTTTTTCTACCATTACTTTAACTCACCCTACAAAAAATTTAAAAAATGAGTAAAATTACATTTAACCCGGTATAAACATTACTAACGAATCCAATATCAACAACAGCATATCTAATTGCTATTTCTAATTTCCCACCCCTATTTTTCTTCTGTCCCTATCTTTTTACAAATTATTTATTAGATAATGCAACTCTGTTTGTTCAGATAGGTGAACATAATATGTATGTTCAAGAACACCCTGATATATATAATGGCCTGGTTCATAATAATAGTGGCCTTTTTCATTCCGCCCATGAGTTGAATAAAATATCGTTCTGTAAATAAATGTAGCCTGTCGTTATCGAGTACTCGAAATGCTGAATAAATATGCACTGGCACAGCTGCCAAAACTGCGGAAAAATTAAAGATAACATATATATTGCACATGGAGATAAAAATATAGGGATAAAATTTCACAAGAAAAATTATTTTCAATGTCACAACAAAAAATTCCAAGTCTGATCATTTATTTTAATTTAGCCACCAGTCCAAAGTAACAGTGTAAATTAACAATTACTTAAAACAATTTTACATTACAACAGAATTTTTGTAATTGTTTAAACATGTAGTATAATTAGACCCCTGTATACTAAGCAATGCATAATTAAATGTATATATTTACTATTCGCATGAAGTTTCATTCTTTTAATTCCAAGAACAGAATTATTTGCTTATTCGGATAACTAATGAATATGTAAGAGCAGGCAATGTACTAAAATAAAACTATTGTACAAATTCATACGCTAATGAAACTGTGCACGATACTGAATTCGGAGAAAAAAGTTACTAAAGCACAATGAACATAATTCTCAGTTCTTGAGAAGGTAATAAAATTAAATCCACGGAATAATAGTGAACAAATTTAAAGTAGGGTAACTAAGGTCATTCAATTTTATTCTGTATATTAAAGCCTAATACTAATTTAGTCAAATTTAGATCATCCGCTGGAAAGCTGTTTTTTTTTATTATTTATTGGCTTTTGACATACATCATAAGCCAGATGCCATTCATACAATTGTACAATTGTTTACTACAAATTCCTATTAAATAATTAACTCATAAATTAATTTTAGTATTATTAATAAACTTAAATATATATTTATAAATTTTTAAATTATTACTAGCTATTAGTGTTTGTACATTGATTAGGCAAATAACATTTTCTTTGTGTAAATTTATTATAATGCTGTAAATTAATAAATTAGAGTTTATATCCTCAACTATTAATGAGTAATTTTACTCGTAGATAAACCGGAAATTTTATATCGATCTCCAATCACTTTCGACCTCTAAAGAGATAACGTATGTAATAAATAAACAAACATTGTATCCAACTTTGTAATAAAACTGATTTAATAGAAGGCCATAAATATGAATTAAGTACAAAATACGTGCGTTCGTTTATAACTTTTTTACATGTCTCGTGTGTGATAAAAATACATTTCGTTGATTTGGAGACTCTCTCGATTTTCTCGATTATTGGAAATTTTTTCCATCAGTAAAAAAACGATTCTGATAGCTAGTCTGATAGTCCGAGCATTTATAAAGCTGAACCTCGAAACGTAATTACCGTAGAGGTGGTTTCTTTTCTGTAACTGATAAAAAATATTTTTACAATATAAATGATGTACAAGATTCTTGAATACTATTGGATTTAAAAAAAAGATTGAATGGGTACGGTTGTGCCAGGCTGAACTATACTGATTTCGACATAGAGTCTAAAAGAGGAAAGATGAAAAAGTTGGTAATTTACTTTACTAAGATTTGTACGATACCAAGAAGCCTGACGATTATTACCATATCATCAGATGCAGTTTTCTGTTATTTTTTTTCATATAATGTAGATAAGCACGCACTTTATGCCTTTTGATCTTACTCATTCTATGTCATTAAATTATCTACACTCGCGTAACGCAGTAGAAAATCATTAAATTTCCAGATCATTAAGTTCAAACATTAAAAGCCATCATTGTGTCAAATCACTATGAAAAAAATACACAGTCATAAATTTAAAAATGAAGAAAAATACATGAATACAAAATTGTTGTTTTCGTACTTTAATTGGATTCGGCAGTAATAGTGTTTCATTAGTTATTTTGTAGCATATATAGAGATAGAATTTTAACGCTACTTTTTTAAAGATGCTTGAATCGTACTACTTCGCTCAAATTTCTAAAGAATTTTTTTTTACCGTTGTTCGCTTTTTTTCTTTTTGAGCAGTGTTATTTAGTTAACATTGCCACTGTTGTAAATTCTCGCCGAATTGAAGTAATCCCGATCAGTTTGATCCCACCCATCCAGCCTTGCATCCATAAAGGTTTTTACGGGCTTTTAAAGGGACTTAAAACACGCGTTTCCCCTCTGTCGAGGATTTTTCGGTTCTTTGTGAAAAATATCAGGTTTCTTATCTCGGAAACCCGCATTCTCTGCTCACAAAACACAAGGCATCCGTCACGTCATGTCGCGCCAGAATAAGTTATTTCAAATATTGTCTCTGTTTGAATTATTGTTCAAATAACTGGAATATCCAAAAGCTTTCATTTTCAAGTACAAAGAGGCATTAGCGTTCTGTATGTGATTCGGTCATTACAATATATCACACTTCGCACTAATGGCCTCTAGCAGAGGGATTTTGCAGGCACCACCAGGCCTTTTGTGTTTGCAGAGATGTATTTTTTGCACGATCACAGGGAAAAAGAAACCTTGCCATATTTTACGACACGGGGAAGCATGAAGAAATATTAAGGTTTCGAATCTAAAGCAAATACCGTTATTGATTTTTGCTTCTTTTTGGAATCATATTGTTTTCTATGTTTCTTCTAAACTATTGGAATATATAATATTTTTGATAGATGACCTAAGCTTATAAGTAAGTAACATTGATAGCATTGTTTCGTGATAAAAATTCCTAAATTTTTGTATGATTCCGAAATCAATACAAACTTATAACCCCTGCTAGCCTCACTTAAATTTTATGATTTCCCACCCAGGGATAAGAAAATACATCTGTCGATTACCCTGACCATTAGACGTGATAATTTATATTTTTCTCCGAATATTTTTATTAAACCTGTATTTTTTCTTTCATGCAATCATCGCGACTTAACATTTCACAAAGTTGATATATGAACGCGAGTATTAAGATTTACCACAGGCAGCTCGCGGACTTATATATATGGCTTTTATCAAAGTTCATAATCCCCAAGCTATTTATTATCACATGCGACATTCTTGAATCGAGGAGAATTTACATTGTTAAGCACAACTAATATCAATTTGCGACATCGCATGCGATAATAATAATAACAACGCTTTTCTTGTTAGTTTATGATAGTGGTATTAATAAAAAAAGTTTTATGGATCGTGTTTAAAATCTATAATATTTATTAAGTACTTTTTAAATTGTACATACTTTTCAATATTTTTTTCAAATTTAAATATTATGACCTATACTCAAAATGATATAGAGCAGGAGTCGGCAACCTGATTGCCGTTAAGGGCGCAAAACTAAATCTGAAAATTACCGAGGGCGCATCGGTATGAAAAAAAATTCATAACTTTATTCTCTTAGTATAATATAACATATAAATTACGAACATTCAGTACATCGATGAAAGAAGAGTATGATTTAATAATACCTAATTATATACATATAATTTAGTGTGAAACTTGTGTGTCCGTATTTTCAGCTATTTTTTTTATAATCGGGAATATAATTAGAGTACCCTGTCCGCAAGCAGTTATCTAAATGTGTGTAATTTAACTTTGTTCGATATTTTGATTTCAAATATTTCATATTTGAAAACAAAGACTCACAATTGTATGTTGTTGCACAATATGAGTAAATTTTTAGCGCACATTTCCTTAAAATAGGACACTTATTTTCATCGACTAAATACCAAAACATTTTATCATTACTATGTGCTTTTAAAATAATATCATTTTGCAAGTTTATTATTTCTAACTCCACGTCTTCGATATTACTAATTTCGAAATACAATGAAATACTTTGCAGAAGATCATCTTCGGCAACTTTGAATGGGTTTATAAAAAATCCTAGAACGGTTTCTAGTGCTCCGAAATCTTGAAATCTTGAACAAAACTCTTCTGCCAATTTGTCTATAACTTCTAAATATGATGTAGTAGTAAAAATTTCTATATTTATTTATAGACTTTCAACAATATGCCTTATATTCGGAAAATGTGAAATTGATTTATGCTAAGGTTATCATACATTTACATTAACCGAGGGCGCATCTAAAGTTGATCGGGGGCGCCAGGCGCCCGCGGACGCCGCGTTGCCGACCTCTGATATAGAGCAAGGGTCCAATTTAACTCTGAGCAATTGTATTGTAAAAACCGGTCATTTTGCACAACAAATAACATATTAAACAAATAACTATCTGACTATGTTCAGTAAAACTCCCAGCCAATCATTGTAAAAATGTCTTTTTTGCTGTTCTTTTAAAATTTGTCACCTGGTTCCATTTTACCCTATATGTTTGGTAAAATAAACGGTTAGAGTGCAACAAACAAGTAATCTGTAAATTTAAAGGGATTTTACAAAATAAGAGCTAAATTATTCAACCAATGCAAAATATAAATTTCCTGGATACATTTTTTACAGAGATTACACTGTATATAACCTTGATCTGGTATTTCGTCAAAAATATTCATCAGCAGAGTTGGAATAAGTATTTAATTAATTTATCTCGTGTGAAATTGCTTCACTGTATTTCAACTTAATTTACTTTTTTTATTAACTATTTTCTGATTTTATAAACCTTAGTCAGTGTGAAAATTTAGTTGGATCTTTTGACTCTAAACACATGTAAGTTAAGCTAGATCTTATATAAAAAAAACTATTGAATCTAACATGAAAATAGCAATATATTATCTATAACAATTAATATCAGTTAATTGAAAATTATATTCAAGGTTAATAAACTAAATAACAGAGCTCAAAACCAAAAGCAAATACTAACAAAACAGATACTTAGTCCATGTTAAACTTCATATTTTCAAATTGAGTAAAATGTGTTTAAAAAAAGCATGGATAGTAGTTCCTGGTTTTATCTTCTTTCTATAAAAGAGCTTATAGGCATCTTAATAGTTATTTTAATAAAAACAAATTATTAACAATCCAGTGCATTTACTGAAACCAATTCTGACTTTATTTCTAAATTACATAGAATAAATATCACTCTATATTATTTTTTATTAACTAGGGTAAGTTATAGTAATGGCCGGAAATCGAAAATGAAAATTTTACATATCTTCACGTTTTGGAGGTTTCTGAACATTTTGGCATACCTCAGAAAAAATGGATATGTGTGTGTTTTGTGTGTTCGCACGGACAATCGATTCCTATTGATAGGGAGATGTGCTGATTAGTTTTTGGCAAAAGCAGGTTCAGTAGTTATGGAGATACAGAGCTAAATGTGCAAGAACTGGCAGTTTTTGAGAGAATAAAGCATCCGATTTGAATGTTTCATAAAACGTTATGCTTATTTTGTCAAAATAATGGCTTTTGAAAAAAAAGTTGTCGAAAAAACATAAAATTAGCGAATCGTTTTTTTGATGAAAATATAAGCTTTTCCTTCGGTAAATAAATAATTGTAACTTTTTAATTCAGTGTATATAATTCCTATAAATATTAGACAATTTTACAGTATTTATAAATATTTAATATTCCTCGAACATTTCGTTACGATACGAAAAGCTCCAGCAATTTGCTTTAAGGCACGTTGCCATACATCACTAGTTCAATATTATTTTCTTATTGTAAACTGTTACATCAATTATACAAATCTCTGTGACATATGAACATTTAATACATTTCCGTGCCACTATTCAATATCAAAACAAGTCCCAAACTTTCAAACGAGCTTGGCAAAAGTCTTAAATAAAACTTTTTTGTTATAAATATACTTTTGTATTCGCTTCAGACATGTCGTGAACTTTCTTGTAAATACCAGTATGGATGTATTCGTTCCGTTTGTGTCATGTGTGCATGTATATTTTTGTGAACAAACGTAAGTTCTCGTAACTCTAGCAAAGTAACATCACGAAAATAATCCTGTGATTTTTGTATTTGCTGTGCAAGTCATAAAAAAAGCTTTAGGTCGGTCGTAGAGTCTGCACTGCGGCGAATTTCTATGGAACCGGGTGGGATTATATATGACTGGCGTTTCAACAATGCGATATAAAGTTTACAACATGTGAAAAACAAGAAACAAACAATTTTTTGCCCCGTTGTTTGATATTTATCTCGAAACTAAATAATACAACGATGTAACTCTTTGATGCCGACGAGAGCGAAAAGCAATAACTGAGGAAATATAAACACAGGCTATTATATTCACAACTTTGTAGCGGTATATAATACAAAAAAAATCTCAACTCGACTGGATGCAATTAACAGAACAGCTTTAATGTAAATATTAAATGTAGGTGGAAGTTTTTCTGTTAAGTATGAAAAAGTTTACAAGTTCATTAAGAGCACTGCTGGCTGCTCATTAAAAATATTTTTATTTGAATTCGCTATGATATTTTTTGCATATTCGTTGCAATATTTAATTGAAATAATAATATCTTGTTTGTATAAAGAAGTCTCATGATAATAAATTAAACTAGTCGAAATGTATTGCAAAGTTAGAATTATTTGTTTAAAGTATATTAGAACTTTAGTCAGAATTGAAAATTAAATCTGAATTATTTTCGATATACAAAAAAAAAATTGAACAATTTTTTTCCAAAATCAATTATTTTGTTAAAACAAGCAGAAAATTTTTTAAATCATTTAAATCGGACGCTTAGTTTTCTCAAAAACTGCCATTTTTTGCACATTCACCTCTGTATCTTCGAAATGGCTGGGCCTGCCTTTGCCAAAATCTTATAACCACTTCTCCCAATCATTACTAATTGAATAATTTTTAGATCATTCAAATCAGATGCTCCGTTCTCTCAAAAACTCAATTTCTATTTTCTGCACTCTTTGCTCCGTATCTCCATAACGGCTGGACCTGCCTTTGCCAAAAACTAATCAGCACATCTCCCTATCAATAGAAATCGAATATTTTTTGAACCATTCAAATCGGTTGATCCGTGCGCCCGAAAACGTGGACGAAAAATTTGTATCTATACATACATACACACACACACACATATCCATTGTTTCTGAGGTATGGCAAAATGCTCAGAACAGTTGAGAAATTCAAACATTTTCAATTTCAATTTTTGGATGATTGCAATAACTCACCCTACGGGAAGTTAAAAATAAGTTTTCTACATTAAGACTTATCGCAAAATTGAGGTGGTAGTTCTAATGGGCAACAAAAGCTAAAAACATCGAACATAGTATTAACCATCTACTTAAATTTCAAATTGTTATTTTTACGACCCAACCTTTTAAAAAAACCTCTTTGCCATATTATTAATTCCGAATTCCGAATTCCTTTATCCATAGGTAGTCAAACTTAACCTGGTTAGTTATTATAATTTATTCCAGGCAGTTTACTTCTTATCGTTCTAAAAAATCCGAATAGTTTACGATCAAAACAAAACTACGATCCGAATCCGTCTATTCGAATACCTGATTTTCGACATTCAGTTAAGAGCAGTGATCTGTTCTATTGAACAAAGTCGTATATTGTTATCTAGATAATATTGGACAGGAATACCCGTTTTCTGAATAGGATGCGCCCAAAAAAGTCCTTGGCGCCTGTAATAAGATTGATGAATAAGCCCGATGAGAAGGACGTGATATAAATTAAATGTGAATTTTTTCCCATGAATGCGCGGATGTCGATTTTGTAAATCCCGATTGGACAACTTTTTATTAATTTATTTTATAAGATATACAGAGGCATTATTACAAAAAGTTGCTGTTATAAAGTATATCAAGTATATTTGTGCATATTTTTAACTTCCCCAGGGAGAGGTTTATGTTTTCGACAAAAATTCGATTTTCAAATTTTACAATTTTCTCTACATTATGATCATTCTGCAATGATAAGATCAAATTTGGAAAATCTGAAACATATATGTGTATATGTTTGTGTGTCTGTGACCCAATTTTCGATCTTTTGTCTACGTTTTCTCATATACGGCTAGACCGAATTCAAAATTTTAAAGACAATTGAGATACATCAAATCTCAATAAGGACTTGCATTCATTAGTTTTGCACCATGGTCAGCCAATTCGTTTTTCTGTAATTAGCAAAAAAAATATTTTTTTTATCCCCTTTTGAATTGATTGAAGAAGAACTTCAATCCTGAATCAATTTTAAAAATTCAAATACTGTTCAAGAGATACTAGTAGGGAATCGCGTTGATTTTTTTAAAGATCGGCCAGGCTGTTTTTTCGTAATTAAATCTTGAAAATAAATTTGAACGATCTTGATAAAAAATTTCCTGATTATAGGGTAGTATCCCTTATTTTTTCAGTGTTACGGCAAGTGGATTAATTTCAAAATTCATCAAATTTTGGAAAAATATTATAATCAAAATTTGTGTCAAAAGCCGATTTTGTGATGTGATGAGTCAAAATTTGAATTTTGTCAATGTTTTCTCAAAAACAGCTGAACAGATTTAACAAATTTAAAATTGCAAATTTAAAATTTAAATTTGCAAACGTTTTCTAAAAACAAACGCTATTTCAAGGATTTGTGCATTGTTCCCAGAAATTAATTAATAATTATTCAAATAAATTCTTTATATCTGAGAGACCTAAGGGGCAGTCTACAAAACTTCTCTAGTCATGTATAAAATGTTACCATTAATTTCAATGATTAAATTAGCCCAACATCAAGTAATCTTGATGTCAAATTTTTACTTGAGGTAATAGATGTCAAATTTTTACTTGAGGTAATAGATGTCAAATTTTTACTTGAGGTAATAGATATCAAATAAAGTCTCAAGTGAAAATTGCCTCTCGTGGGAATAGTTTGCATATATATAATAAAAATATCAACAAATACTTTGAGTATAGTTAATTAGTCACAATTGGATTGGAGTGCCATTCAAAAATCCATATAATAAAAGTCAAAACAATTTCTGAATGTCCTAAGTGTGACAGATTGTAATTAAATGTAAAAAAAAATTTAAAAAAAATTCAATGATTAAATAATATCAAGGACTACGTACATGATATATGTAATTACATCAGTATTTTCTGAGAACTTTGATTTCAAATTTCCAGATTCAAATATAGCCTCAAGTGAAAATTGCTTTTCGTAGTTATAGTTGCATATAAATAGTAAAAATATCAACAAATACTTTGAGCATAGTTAATTAGTCATAATTGGATTGGACAACTACTGGGTTGCCATCCATATAATAAAAGTCAAAACAATTCCTGAATGTCCTAAGTGTGATAGATTGTAATTAGAATGTAAAAAAAATGAATTTCAATGATTAAATAATATCAAGGACTACGTACATGATGTATGTTATGGCATCAGTATTTTCTGAGAGCTTTTACATAATATTTCACAAAATGACGTATTAAGTATCTTAAAGAAAATATTTTGTTGTTTTTAATTGAATTTAACATATTGATTTTATTAACTATAAAATATATAATTTAGCCTATATATAATTATATATAGGTTAAATTTCAATGTTTCGGAAAGTTTTAACAAAGTCTAGCATGGACCCAATTTATCAAGAGGATTTTGGGCAAAGACAAATATCTTTGCTACCGCTATAAATTTTGCCTGCGTTACAATATTCTCAGCGCAAAAAAGCAAGAACCTCATTTAAATATAAAACATACTCATTACCAATTCTAAAACTAAAGATTCGCTTGATCGAAATTTCTAAAAAAAACTTTGTCTACGACCAGACATTAGCCTTATGCGTGATCGTACCCATTTCTATCTTGTACCTTTATCACGTAACCCTACTAAACCATATAATGACAACTGGCATCGTCGAAGAGCAAATACAGACTGGAATGAATAATAGAATACGACATACGACATACGACCAATAATACTCAATGGCCCTCTAACTCGTCTGCTGATGGTCGTTTCCTATTCTATTATAAATAGAAAATTTACATACTCACATATGCAAACAAGGATCGTGGAGCGCTTCGAAAATAAAGAGCCTAAGAACGTGCCTTCATGTCGGTCTAATAATAATGAGAGGTGTACTTTTATATTATATGAGAATGCATTCCCGAATCGGGATTTGGGAGTTGATTCACTCGTTTATTGTCTCTAATTGCACTCTCTACAATATGAATCTCTATATGTCATATTTGTCTCTCACAATATATAATCTACAATTTACATTATTATTAACTTCCCGTAGGGTAAGTTATTGTAATCGTCTAAAAATCGAAATTGAAATTTTTTGCATTTCTCGACGTTTTGAAGGTTTCTGAACATTTTGGCATACATTAGAAAAAATGGATGTATGTGTGTGTGTGTGTGTGTGTGCGTGTATGTATGTGTGTGCGTATATAAATTTTCGTCGACGATTTCGGGAACACCGATCAACCGATTTAAATAATTCAAAAAACATTCGATTCATATTGATAAGAAGACGTGCTGATTAGTTTTTGGCGAAGGCAGGTCTAGCCGTTCTGAAGATATGGGGCAAAAAGTGCCAAAAACGGTAACTCAGTTTTTAAGAGAACGGAGCGTCCGATTTTAATAATTCAGAAAACATTTTACTTGTATTGACAAGATGAAGAACTGATCAAATTTTCATAAGGTAGGTCTAGCGGTTTCGGAGATCTAATAAAAAAAGTAAAAAAAAATGCCAATTGGCGGTCAAAAATGATCATTAGACATGTGCGCATCAATTTATCAGATATTTTATAGAGATTTTAACAATAAGTATAAATTTTGTTTGCATTCCTATGGGTTCCGTACCTATGATTATTCGTTAGACGACGACGCGGCGCTTAGGCGCTTTGACATTTAAGTTAACAATATAGATATATGGCGTTACCATGTAATAATCCATATGATTTGTAGGAAGTACCAACTTTAAAAAGAACTTCTAATCAACTTGGAATTTCAGAATATGTTTTATTTTTTTCAATTTTAGCAAATGGTCATTGTTGTATACTCATGACAAATACGGACACAATACCTAAAATTCTGGTACATATCCATGACGAGAATATTCGTCAATCACAGGAAACTCGTTAATTATATCTTAGATTTCAAAATATATTTGACAATTTTCGTCTTTGCAAAAATAGCTTTTTGTTACTTTCATTTATAAACTTTGGTCACCCTGAGTCATCACAAAAATTTCATTCTCAAAAAAGCTCTCTATGATTTCACAATTATTAATAGTTTTTACCAGACATGTATTAATTAATTTTACGACATATGTTTTGCATAATATTAATTTATTAATAAACAAAAATTTTTATTAGTCACCAAATTGACGCAAATCGTTAATGAGAAACACATAATGATTTTGAAATGTGTTGTTTTTATGCATTTTTTAGCAAGTTTATCGTCATAGAAATATTTTGGTTTCATTTTGCATGATATTAAAAATTACCATAGCATCTGTGCAAATACTAATATACAATTTTTGAAAATCTGTATTCATTATGTACACAAAAAACACATGAATCAACAGTCGTTAATAATAACTAATAATTTATTGTTTGCTTTTAGATGTACATGGAAATATTAATTGGTAATTTGTAATTACTTCATTCATATGATTGTTATATTTATTTATAAAACAATATTACATAGAGATATAGCAAATATTTAAATAATGGTATAAGACTTTACTTTTGGCTTATCTCACTTAAAAATAATTAATGATGATAAAATTTTGTATATTCATAAGTTAAATTGCATACAGAAATTTAGTATTTTTACTTACAAATTTACTGGTATTTTATTTACAAATGCTAGTTCACTAAAAAAAATAAATGAAAGAAATGAATAATTGAAACAAATATACTAGTAGTACAATTACTACATATTTCCACTTCAATAGCCAAAACATACAAAAAATTAATGGAGTAGAAACTATTGTAAAAATATATCATTTTTTTCAACTTCATCATTCAATGAAAAAATATATGATTTAAAATCTCTACATCTATGCATATGACAAATCTGATTTTTTTTTCAAAAATCTGTTATAGTATTTATAAAAGAAAACATATCTTATTGCATTGTCCTAAATCAAACAGATTTATATTTTGGAACATGGGTACCAGGTTGATATTTTTTTGAAAAAAAAATGATGTGAAATTTAGATTGCAAAATGTTCACTTATTTCTGAGCCGGAAGATAAGCATAAAAATTGTGAAGAATTGTATTGAGGAATAATCAAATGCTTTGTATTTAAAAGGAAATAATACAGTAATCTATTAAATTTTTCAACAATATAAAATTTATTATAAGAAGGTTATTTGCACTTATATAAATATGTTATTGATGACATATTTAGACCATTAGTTCAATTATCTTTTCCATTACAATTTCGATTATTCCGTTACATTTAGGTATGTAATCTAAAACCAGTCCAAGATAAAATCAAATAATACCACTCTCGTCAAAAGAATTTTGAAAAATATTCGAAGGTTGTCAATTTCATTCCTCAATAAATAGATATACATATGCGATATCCATATATATATATATATATATATATATATATATATATATATATATACATACATTTAATAAATATTGTCGAGTTTGATATTTTCGTATTTGCTGATGTTCCCTTCGATATGGCTTCGAAGGGAACAACGAAATATATTCTTGGATATCGGTAAAATATAGAGAACATTTGGGTAAATAATAAAAAATCATATAATATGTTATTTAGATTAATTTTAGACAAACTCTTGGTGCATGAGAAATATGCCATAAAGTTGAATTAATTTTGGTTAAACTTATGAAACAAAATTCAGATGCCTTTGAAACATTTTTTGCGGAAAGTGATCTAAACAAATTAGGTAAATATTTTCTTATTTTCAAAGTGCCAAAATTTCTGGGATTTATGTTAGGCAAAGATGTTAATATTTTTGACAGAAAAAATTATAACACTGTTTAAATCTATCTTTATACAAAAAAAGCCTTTGTCTGTAAAATAAGTAGATTTTGTCTAGTCCTTTAGAGAATCCCCAAGAAATATGTTAGTGTATATATATTATAATAGTGTGTTTTACCCCAATCTCCCCTAAATATATACGACTTTCGAAATCCTTGAAATATGATATCTTCTATACAGGCAAATATTATATTATAGAGCTATATAAATAAACCCGCGACGCAGAAAAGCTAGGGCACTCAGCAAAACTAACATCGAAAAATTGTTGACATTATTTCGATATAAGTATACGACCCAAATTCCAAAAAATATTCAAAACATAATAAGAATAGTAACTGAGGGGTAAGTAGTAACAGGGGAAAGTAGTAACAGGCGCTTTCCAATAGGATTTTAAATGATATTAAACGCTTTTCCCACGAAGGTCAACGCAGTAAACAGAAGTGTGCAGGTGCGACATTTTTGTCAAGCAATATAAAATTTTCTCTATCATTAAATTGTAACTGATACAGGGGTAAGCAGTAACAGGTGCTTTTAAATAAGATCTTTGAATCTTCTTGACAATTTTGAAACATTTGAAAAATTTGACTACTGAACAAAATAGACTTTTTAAAAATACTGATATTTTTTGAAAGCTTAGAATTTTTTTGTAAACTTGAATATGTTTTGAAAACTATAATTTTAAAATATTTTTTTTAATTTTAAGAATTTTGAAGTTTCTTTTAAGTTTTTGATTTCATTTGTATTCATATCGGCTTTTCATTCAGCTTATAACTTTTAACCCCCCTTCAACGCAGTAAACAGAAGTGTGCAGGTGCGATTTTTGTCGAGCAATATAAAATTAGCTCTATCATAAAATTGTAACTGATATAGAGGTTTGTAGTAACAGGCGCTTTTCAATAGAATTTTAAACAATATTAAACCCAACGCAGAAAACAGAAGTGTGCAGGTGCGTCATTTTCATCAGGCGATATAAAATTTGTTCTATCATAAAATTGTAATTGATACAAGAGTAAGTAGTAACAGTCGTTTTTCAATAGAATTTTAAACAATATTAAATCGAACGCAGTATACAGAAGTGTGCAGGTGCGACATTTTTGTCAAGCCAGTATAAAATTTACTCTGTCAAAAATTGTAGTTGATACAGAGGCAAAAAGTAACAATTGTTTTTCAATAGAATTTTAAATGATCATATTAAACCCAACGCAGTAAACTAAAGTGTGCAGATGCGTCATTTTTGTCAGGCAATATTAAATTGGATCTATATTAGTAACAGAAGCTTTGGGGCGTCACTAATCACGTGATCGATTTTTTAAGAATTTTCGGCGTGATTTGTGGTGATATTAAAAATTTACCGCCCCTCCCTCGAACACCAAACATCATAGTTTTAGTTACGAGAAAAAATGGTGAAATTTTAGATTTTTATTGAAAATGTTTGGATTTTTTTTTAATTCAGGTGAATAATAAATGCACGTGATATCTTACTAAACCCCTCCCTCCCCCAAGTGATGTTTCGTGTTTTTTTGACAACCCCCCATCTCCTAAAAACATCAGGTAATTAATAGACGACCCCTTTTCATTAAAATTTTAAAGAATAATAACCATCACCCCACAGCAGATCAACGCAGTAAACAGAAGTGTGCACGTGCGACATTTGGTTTGCGTTATTATTAAAACTGGTACAACAAGCAGCCCTCAGATCTCCTATATATATGTTTTTTTATGATCACTTCTATTACAATTTTTCGATTACTAAAATTGTGGTTTTACCACGAATCCCATATTTTTTTTTTAGATTTTCAATTAAAAAAAGTAATTGATTCACTACAGCAATGTCTATTTAAATTTTGAACATGAGTTTTTATCCATATGTGTTATGAAATGTTTAATCAGTACCTTCGATAATTATTTTTAGAACTGTTCTGTATCGAAAATCCCAACTGACACATATATTTCAATTTCCACAATTATCAATTATAAAATTAATTAATTTCGATCTGCAAAAAGTTGAGAGACGATTACAAAATATTCAATGGATGAGAGAAATTAAATTAAAAAAAAAGATCGTTCTGTTTCTGGCACTGATGAACTAATTTAATAAGCGTCCATTTATAGAATCAGTTGTCCTTTACATTTAGCGTTCTGTAGAGAAAAAAAATACGCCAGAGGTTTATTTAATTAAATTTCGAAACTCAATTACACATTTCTAACGCAGAACAAACAACTGTAATTGACGTCAGAATGGTAATAATAGTTTGTAAATTATTTGTACGGTGGTACGATCACACATTTGGTATTTATAAATTGTTTCAATAATAGAAAACATTTTTTTGGAGCTTTAAAATTGATGGAATTCGAAAACATGCGTATATATCCAATAAACGTAAACCAGTAAATATAAACTTAAAACAAATGTGATCTAGAAAATTTCCACTAGTTGAAAATTGAAATAACTTGATTGAAATTATAAAATGAATTATTATAATTTATTAAACTGCTAGAACTTCCTATAGATATTTGATTAAATTAATTTAAAAGTTTTAAAAGCTCAGAAAAGATAAATTAGATTTTTTTTGGGAGTTTTGAATTTTTTCGAACCTTTTTAATAATTTTGAAAACATTTGAAAAATTTGACTATTGAACAAAATTACCTTCTTTGAAAATACTGATATTTTTTAAAAACTTACGAAATTTTTGTAGACTTGTAAATGTTTTGATAAGTAAAATTATTGTTTTTTTTTATTTTAAAAATTTTGAAATTTCTTCCAAGTTTTTGATTTTATTTGAATTCATGCTGGTTGATTCAATTTATAAAATATATGATTTTCGACCGCCAAATGGCATTTACTAATTTTTTTTATTTTTGATCTTTTTATCAATTCTTCATTACGTCATGACAAGTGGAATGTTTTTTGAATCATTCTAATCAGATGCTCCGTTCTTTTAAAAACTCGATTTTTATTTTCTGCCATCTTTGCTCCGTATCTCCAAACGGCTAGACCTGTTTTTGCCAAAAACTTATAAGCTCGACTCTTTATCAATAGAAATCGAATAAATTATTCAAATCGGTTAAACCGTGTAACCAAAATCGTCGACAAAAATTTGCATCAGCACATACACACATACATATTTTTTTTTAAAGTATGCCAAAACGTTCAGAAACGTTTGAAACGTAAAGATATATAAAAATTTTCACTTTCAATTTTTATTAATATAAAATTTTTCAATAAAATAAAAATAATTTTATATGTAAAGCCTTTTTGCATATTTCCAAATCTTAAAACAATAAATAAAAAAGCAATGAGAAATGTAGTGATCTTTAGAAGTATAGAATTGTATTAAAATCTGATCGTTTTTCAAATTACAAAATCTCATAACAATTTTATTATTTAGTTTCCTGTCTCCAAACAAACTCGTGTTGCCACATCACTCCCCTTCATTTAAATTTTCAATTATTATAAAACAAAAATACATAAATATTTACTTAAAACATCCTTTAATTTTTATAATCTCTTATTAAGACTTAAGCCAACTCCGATCTCATGGTCAACTCGTCTTGCCACACCACTCCCTTAACTTAAATTTAAAATTATTTAAAAAAATACATAAACATTTGCTTAAAACAACCTTTAATTTTTATCATCTCTTTTAAGGCTCATCACGCGTATAAAACAGTTGAAATTTTGTTATTTTTATTATCTTCTAGTGGAGTTTGTTTTCTATCAGCCAAGATATTAAAAATTGTTATTGTTTTGGAATTAGCAAAAAAGTAATTGAGCTACCAATTGAGTTGATTACATTACTAGATAGATTTATTGCTGATCAAAATAATATAATTTTTTAAGACAATATGCTGGGTGTAAATGCGTTTAAAAAGATTATCTTCTACGAGATATCTCTACTTGCAACTAGTTATATTTATTTTTTGACCTATTATTTTTTACTGTTCATAAGAATCCCTCTTTATGTCAAGCAAACTACATGCAACTTTGGATATATCGATACACTCATATACCTATTCTGAAAAGGATTTGCGTCAATGCGAACTAAAAAGTTTGTTCCAGCGATTTTCAAAATGTCTAATTTGAAAAGAACATAAAAAGTTACTAATTTAATTACGAGAAAATGGAGCACATTCGTTGTGGATATTTTGAATTATAAAAGACGTTCTGCGCCGAATGCGGTGTATAGATTTTTAAATTATTTTGGGGAATCTCATGAAACATTACATATTTTTAGGTGCAAGAAACCAAGACAAATAAGTAATTTAAATTTTTTTGGCTATATGAAAAAGTATTATTCAAAAATTATTTTTTGAATGACTGGTTCATTCCCCGAATGAAATATTTTTTCCCGGTTGAAAATCTGTGGTTTTCCATATTTTCCATCGCATTTTCCAACACAATCTCACATTTAGCTGACGTGCTCGTGGAATCAGAGCAAAGATAACGAATAGCCCGTCGAAACTTCTTTGATATTATTCCTGAACGGAAAACCGCATAAGGTTTATGACTTTTCAGAATGGAAAAGACATGGAGAAATTATGGTAAAAATAGTCAGAAATAAAATGTGGTTTACTTGAGATAATAAAACTTGAAGGTCATTACAAAAAAATCTCTCGATGACAAATATATTCGTCAATTACAGTTAACTGGTAATGAAATTCTTCATAGAAAAGTAGATAATCAATTTATATTGGTAATTATTTTAATACTGGTTTAATACTTTTAATAAAGAAATTATAAGTAATGAACACACCTGTCGCCTAATTGGTCTTGTTTCACAGGCGATATTTTATCGAATAGAATTAAAAAACATAACAAAATTTTAATTCAAATAGCAAATAATCACGGTTTTATAAGCATAACGTATATAATACGAGAATAATCGTCAATTGTAAATAACTGGTTCACGAAATTCTTTATGGAAAAGGCTAAGATCAATTTTATTGGTAATTATTTTAAATACAGACGAGGAAATTATAAGTGAGGATGACACCTGTCGTCTAATGGATATTGTTTCACGCTTATTATTTTATTTATTACAATTTTTTCAGATCATGAGTACATTTCCTGAATTTTAAGTAAAATTTAGATAAAATTTACTGAAATATAGTAAAAACTGTTATATACAATTGGATATTAAAATTTTGAGTAATTCCTGTTTGAAAGGCGGGCTTTAGTAATTCCTTAATTTGTAATATATGGATTTAGAACATTTTTTACTTTTCAAATAAATTTTAATTTTTATTTTTTGAAAATTATAATTTGTTTAACTTAGTAGAAACAAGATAAAATTTACTAAAATCTTGCAAAAACTGTTATATACATTTGGATATTGAAATTTTGAATAATTCATAGACGAAATGCTATCAATGTCTATCTATTTTTTAAATTGGGTAAGTTTGATTTTTCCCATTTACCAAATTTTAATCCTCAATTTTCTATAGGAATTCGATATGAAATATAATTACAATCCCTTCCCTCAATTTATCATTAATTTCCAACAAAGCAAATTTGGAGAAATGTGAAGTTAGATTGTATTTTATTTCATAGGGTTGCCCGCAGCATCCTTCGTACAATGAACTTAAATTAAAAATCAAACACAATGAAAATCCGTGATAATCAGACATCAGTGGGATAATAAAAATGTGGCCTGTCCAACAATGGAGCACGAAAGCGTGACAGATCCATCAAAATCAGTACATGTTAAAACATGGGTATGGGCATGCCTCTCTCTCCTGCCTTTTTTAATATTTATTTTTATCAAAAATGCAACAAAGTTTACACTGCGGGCATAACTAAACGAACAAACATGCGTCATGTTCAATAATGCGCCCGCATTTTGTGTTCAAACAAACTGCATACTATATCGGATGTACTGATACACACATACATGGGATATTTTTGCCACATAATAAATATTATTCAGATTAAAGTTATAGTTAAGTGAATTTATTATAGTTTAAATATTTGTTTTGTTATCTTCAAAGGAAGATATATATTCATTATGTAAATGTATAGATTGTATATATATATATATATATATATATATATATATATATATTAAATGTAATAAAAAATCTTATAAAAACAAAAATACATATGGCACGTATTTTAAAATTTAGTTTTTACTAATGTAAACAAATTGTAATGCCTGGAATAAAAATAAAAGGTTATTTGAAGAAAAGTAAAAACTTGTATTCGTGAAATCTTTTGAACCCGATTATTGTGCCGATAACCAATGACGATACACGGGCATCGTTAATTTAATAGCATCAGATAGTTAGCGGAGTTCTATATAACTAGTACCGAACATAATAGCACCATAGTGCTATGTTTCTGGCAGAGGTCGACAATCGAAATGGGCTAAATAAAATGATAAAGTAGTGCAATAATAGTAAATAGTAATCTGCCTCGAAAAAAAACTGGATTGGAGCGATTCTGCAAAAAGTGTGCCTCATACACAACTTTGTCGAAGATAAAATGGAAGGACAAAGGAACAAAAGTCGAAGCTCAAGACCAGTGAAAATGGATGCAAAAGTTTAGAAGGAAAATGCAAAAAAGCGAGTAAGAAAGTCATTATTGGTAATAAAATAGCATAGGAAATAATAAGACAAGGGAGGGAAAGGGAATCATTAAATTGTGGTGCTATCTGACCATGGACCTGTCTTCGGACAGACTACCATTTATTATTACAAAGTTACAGTTTTGCCTCAGTGCCTGAACTTTTATGTGTCCTTTACCTTTTACCAATGGTTTCCAATCACTGCCCTGGTGTTCTGTTTCGTTCAGTGTGGATGTAATAAATTGATCTAGAACGCTATTAGCGTTTGATACCTCGGCAATGTAATCCGGCAATAAATCATGCGAGGAACCAACCGTGCACGCCATCACATAGGAAATCCTGTTTGTGTGTTTGCAATACGCATAAAGTACTCTTGTATGTACTATACCGGTAGGTAGATATCTGTATTGTATGTATTAAAATCCCTGGAAGCAAGCTTTGATGAACAACTAACCGGTCATAGTGATAAACAATACTCTACTGTATACTGGACTGAAAGCTTTTACAGTTTTTGTAACATAAAAACTGACAATTTAGATCTTGCCGACGCGGGACTGACATTGAGGGCCCATTATGAGCTAAACTAAAATTATCAAATAAATAAATTAATATAATTATGCAAAAAAATTGCTGTGCATTTTTTATGTAGAACAGTAAGGTTATTTACAGAATCGTTGTGTCCGAATCGAGCTTTTTCGCTTTTTTACAAAACTACATTTTACTACTATGTTATCTAAGGCTGATGGATTTTTTACATTTCTTCAAATAAATTTAAATTTTTCTTCTGGATATTATAAGTTGTTTACACTAATGAAAACTAGATAAAAATCTGATAAAAACTGTTATACACAATTCAATGTTAAAATTTTAAATAAATCGTAGTTGAAATGCATGCTTTACCTTTGGAACATTTTTTTTATTCTTTTTAAATATCTTTTTATTTTTATTCCGGACATTATAACTTGTTTACCTTATTGCAAACTAGATAAAATTTCCTAAAATCTAGTGAAAATTATTATATACACTTGGATATTAAAATTTTGAGTAATTCAATTTGGTTGAAATGTGAGATTTGGTATTCAGATTTTTTCTAGTTTTCTTCTCAATTTCTATTTCGGACATTGTAATTTAGTTACATTAGTAAACTAGATAAAATTTACTAAAATCTAATCAAATCTGTTATATGTACTTGCACATTGAAATACGGTTTTAGATTATTTCAAATTATTCGTTTTTTTTTCAAATAATTTTTAATTGTTATTTCGAACATTATAATTTGGTTACATTAGTAAAACCTAGATAAAATTTAATAAAATCAAGTAAAAACTGTTATATAGTTTTGAATATTAAAATTTTGAATAATTCTTAGTTGAAATGCGTACTTTAATAATTCCGTAATTTGTGTTATATAATTATAAATTGTATTGGTGTAAAATGAATTAAATTTAAAGCTAAAACTATTTTTAATAAATATAGAATAACTGAATTTATAATATAATAAATGTCATACAAAAACAAATTGAAATCTAAATTTTTATGCAAAAGTTTCAGCCTTCATTCAGTAGAAAAGTAATAAAATTAATTAAAACTTAGTAAAATGACAATATTGATTTGAATACAAAAGAAACCTCATGTTAGTTGTTTAATAAAATTGTGGAGTATGTATTTGGTTTTATTAGAGTTTCAGGTAATATTTATTTAACAGAAAAAATTCATTATATGCCCAGCAACTATCCGAATATTTATACATAATATTATTATACTATTTTTAGCAAAATTTCCATAGTATTGTTCATAAACAAAACATCAGGCACATAATGGATTTATACAGTTAACAAAAGAGGTTATAAAACTTTCAACAAACAATTATGGGTATAATCTTGTAAACTGTTTATATTCACTCCCAATTGTTTTATTATATAATACAGGTATTATTTTTAAGCCTGGGTTCATTTTTTTCTAATAAACATAAAACCAAAATTTTCCGAGTTTTTTATGTTAACTACTCCGAGCTTGAAATGTTTACCTTTTCTTAGAAATTGGGTTAAAATTTTTCGATTAGCATCTAAGAACGTGCATTTTAAGCCGCCGTATAAATCTATTGTTCGTTTTACAATTATTATTATTACACATAATGCTACAATTACCGTTTTAAAACCCAACATACCGAATTAAAAACAGGTAAAGGTAAATTTCAATCTTTGCGGTCATAGAAAATTGGATAATAATTTCAGTTTTGCAATAAATATAAAATCATAAAACCTGTAACTGTAATTTTGGGATTATTTGGGTTCGAAATAATCTTTTGGTAAAGGTAATAGAACGTTAAATTTCAGGTACGGGAATAGAAAATACTTAATAAATTATTTCAGTTGAAATGCAATTCTAAAATTCATTATGTATACTTAGCAGAAAAATATGATAAAAAACATGCCAGATTAAAATTGCAATTTTATCAAATTAATTTACAAAAGTTGACGTCAAATAAATGTGATATTCGAACCACATGTATTATAGGCATTTTCCACTGAATCATCAATACCTTAAAATAATAAAAATGACAATTTGTTTTTGCGATAAAATTGATATTCGATATGATTAGAAAAACAAAGTATATTTTGCAGTTAATAATTTGCTTTGTCATTAAAAGTGCAAATTTCAGGATTTTAATTTGAATGTTATATTTATTTTCAAATTAAATATTTTCCACTTAAATTATTATGAACAATAAGATGTACAGTTGCTGCGGAGATAAAATGCTAAATATATCATATCTTCACAAATATTTAATGAGTGACATTGTTATGAGTAAACTCATTGTTCACAAATTAACTTTTGTACAAACGAATAATATTAAACATATGTCTTCCACGTAAGAATAATGTGAGTTCATATATATTTATTTCACATATATAAATATTAGATAATTATGTAGCCACGTCAATAGATAAAGCTTATCATAAACTGATAAATTTTACGGTCTTTATGAAATAGATGTTATTTGAGGTCAATGATATACATTTATAAATATTGGAACAGGGTATTTTTATACAACTAACATAGACCATAGATAAACAATTTAATTAGCTTAAATTTCTAGGTCGCTCGATTATAGTAAATACTTTTTAAACATGAAACAGTTTGTAGATAATTGTTATTTTATTTTAATTTTTTTTACTGTACAAGAAAATGTGCATGGAACAAATGTACTGGCTACTTTATTGGAGAAACTGCAGAATTTTGTCGTCATGCGTACAAAATAGTGGTTTGAAAATTTTTTTTAAAAAAAACAAGATATTTTATTAAAGGTCAAGTTTTTTAGAATATTTTGAAGCGTTAAATATAAATATCACTCACTTTTCAGAAGAAAGTTATCCAATCCATCAAAATCAGCAAACATTTTCAATCTTGTCTAATTTGTGCCCTGAAAAACAATACAAAATTAATAATTTTTCGACAGAAAAATATTGTAATACTTAACCAGTTAAATGTGATTGATGAATATATTCGCCAAAAAAAAAGTGGTATAATTTGTGTGTTGACGTGCATGTTCGCTATGAAAAAAAAAACTGTTGACCTTGCTATTTCAATTTAATTTTTTGAAAAAAATAAAATATATTCTGGACCATCAAGATGTTTAGAATTTTTTGAGACTTTGACTGTATAATATATGTAGTTGTAAGTAGCATTTTACCTTAAGGCAAGTTGCATGAACTTCCCGAAATGTAGCAATAATAATATACTAATAATCAATAAGAATTAAAATTTAGTTATTAAAATAACTTTTTGAAAAAAAAAACTATTCTACTATCTTATATTTACATGTGTAATATTTAATTGAATTTAATCCGATTTCAGTTTAATTAATTTATATGTTTATTTTAACAATGAAATTAATTAATAACATTATACAATATTATAAACATACGCCCTAATTTCATTTTGGCGTGTATAGATTTTTTCTAGATCATATTTTAAAAAAAAAGTATGAAAGTTTATACATGCATAATTATAATGTAGAAAATGTTATTCTTATAGCCAAAATTTAATTCTTGATTATTTGTATATTATTAATGCCATATTTCGTAAAGTTCATACGATTTAAGGTAACATGCCACTTACAACTAGTTATTTTATACAGCCGTAGACTCAAAATATTTTAAACAACTTGATAATTCAGATTTTTTTATCTATTTTATTTTGTTTATATACCATATCAATCTATACAATGTACATTAGGCTAAAAATTTTGACAATATATTTGAGAATATATTCTGTATTTTGAAAAAAAAATCAATTCAAATAGCAAATGGTAACTGTTTTATTCGTATGAGGAATATACTCGCCAATACACAAATTGTGAAACTTTTTTGTCAATGACATTTTTAAAAAAAAATTTCAGTCAGAACATAAGTTATATTCTGTGAGTTATTTTGGTTGACTTAATAAAATATAATTATATATAGTAGTTACCCCAGTGGGTATGTAATATATACTAAAATATATTATAGCCAATTAATTTGATCTAGTAAAATTAGTTTTAATTAATTAAAATAGTATGTACTTTGTGATGAATTTTACTAGATCAAATTAACTGGCCATAATGGTTTTAGTCTTCTCGATTCCTGTGTATGGCAACGGGTGGATTAGGGTGATTTTTTAATTTCTGATGATTTTCAGTCGATCTTGTTTTTATGACGTTTTTAATATATAGTACCTTCAAATCATCAAGTAGAATATTACTGCTTACAAACCATGGTGTTTGTATCATATCCTAATCATGATTCAAATCGCGTTAATCAAAACTTTTAGCAGAACTATCAATTAAAATGGCTTGGTAATTTAAACAATGACCTAAAATTCCATAAGGGGTGTGTACGGCCTATCTCCTCGTCCAAATGGCGGTGCCGGCGGTTGCTTGTTGATGCGGATTAACCTCCATATAGGCGGCGGCGGCGGCGGTCTCTGTGCATATCAAAGTGGTGGACGTGCGTACGTTCATTACCGAGTCCGAGGTAAACGAACTCGAAAATGCCAGCACAAATTCGCCCGTATTATTCAGCCTGTGTGTCGGGTATAATTTAATTGTTGATGTATTTGAACGTGCAATAATGACAAAACTAACAAATATTATACGTGAGCCGCCGCCGCCTCTGCATATAGGCTGCATTGCGTGCAAGCACGGACATTGCAAAATTTTGGAAAATTGTAATTATGTGAATGACATCTTGTAAAGCAAGGTTTTCGGTAATAAGAATATCCAGAATTTTTAATTGAAACTAGAACTTATAGGTTTTTTATATTCTGCCTTGCATTAGTCAAATATTCTGTCTTCCTCAGCAAAAAAATACAAGTATCATATATTACCACTTCTTGTGTTTAGTGGTGATAGGTATATAATTAATCAAATTCAATAATATTAATCGATGCCAAACTATATACTGATCGACCCATACCGGCAAATGATACTTGGCTCGACACAGATTATCCTTCAGTGCGATTAAATCTATTATTTCGTTATTCTTTTTTGTGTAATTATGTATTATTATAAATATTGCTTTGTGGCTTTTTTTCGGAGGAAAAGTTTTCTTTCCTCTTTTTTTGCCACACAATTTGTCACACATCTCGCTGTATTCACAATCAATATTAATATTCACTGTATATATTAAGATCAATTATGATATATAAAGTACCCAAGGGTAGAAAAATATGTATTAAAAATAACAATGCAAAATGTATCCTCATATATTGTAATAATTTGTTTGTCATATATTGTTTGTCTGTCTGTCTGTATTAATCGATAAAATTTATATATTTATAGTTAATGTTAAGTTTTGTGCCGTCCGAAACGAGCTCATGACGAGTATATTCGTCAATATCAAAGTTAGTTGCATTACTAAGAAATCGGATGCAAATCAAATCGTTTTATTATTTTACAGACTTGAGAATATGCCGTATTTTACATGCATATTAATATAAATCGGTTTTTTTTTGAATAAAGCTAATACAAAAAAACTGTAAATAAATAGCAATTAAAATAAAAATGTAAAAACTTTCAATTTTTCTCTTAATTTCCACACGAGCAAAGTAGCAAGTACTTCCAGTTTCATATAAATTAATTGTAATATGACATTATTTGTGTTACCAAGGTGATCATAATAACCATGGAAAAAAACAAATTTTCTATGAAATAGTCAAATAGTCATTTTTTATAAATGTCATAGTATTATAAATTTCAGGAAGATTTGGTACTATTAATTATAGTACGTAAGTATAGAAATAGTAAAAAAATATATGAACATTGTTAATTCATATTAATTACATGAATAATATTATCCTAGCTATTTCAGTGGTTTATTTAACGAAAAAAGAAATAATTTGCATATCAGTGAGTATAAATGAATTGTAGTTAATTTTGATTAATATATATATATATATATATATATATATATATATAGATATTGTTGAATTATTTAGAATCGGCCAGTAACACCAAGCAAAAAAAACTAAAGTAGTTTTGAAATACTTTATTTATTCATACATTTCGGTCTTCATCTTGGTGTTACTGCCCGATTCTAATTAATTCATCCAAATATATATCAACACCAAACTCACATATTTCAATATATATATATATATATATATATATATATATATATATATATATATATATATATATATATAGTATGTTTTTTTTTTAAGTTTCTCGAGAATTCTGCATTTTTTAACTATTATAACTAATAAAAAGCTAACTATTAAATGGTATTTAATTGAATTTTATTGAAAATTCAGAAATATTAATTTTTATATAGTTTCTTTTTAATTATTTAAAAACTGTAGTTATAGTATTTAATACAATTTCATTGAAAATCTTAAAAAATCATTTTTTTATATTTTGAAAATTTTGTATTTTTTGAACTTTGAAATAACTATTAAATGTTAAATAGTATTTAAAAGTTATTAGTGATTCAATAGTTAAAAAACACAACTTTTTCGATAAATTTAAAAAATTATTTTATTTTATTTTTCAAAATTTTAATAAAATTCAAATAAATGTTAGTTATAGTTAAAATATACAAAATTTTCAAAAAAAAAAAAAATTATCTTAAATTTTCAAAATTTTCGTTAAAATTCAATTAAACACTAATGCTAATTTAATAATTAGCAGTAAAAATTATAAATAACTTCTCGGGCGTTTCCATACACCACTAGTTCCAATAAAATTACAACATGACAAAAATATAATGTTATTTCCATTACAACTTACTTTTCAAAATGCTTATTCATTAATGCATGTATACATGTATCAAATTATAATAAAACGTACCATTCCATTTCAAGAGTCGCTCGTAATTCGTACTCATCATATTGCGAACACGGATCAGCTGTAATAGTAAACGACTTCTGCGCGACGTTATATATGTTACACCGCATCGCACCGCGCCAAGTTGACGTAAACTGTAGCGCCACATCGGGTATTATGTCCAGGGCGAGGTAAGGGACAAGAGCGGCGACGGATGAGGACGGATGACGCGGACGATACCAGACGCAAAGTCTTTTAAAATGTCAACTCGCCTTCCGAACGGCTCTCTCAATCGATTTCCGGGCAGGGGCGTCCCCGGGCGGTGGGGATGGAAGCGGACGGCTTCGTGCGTTCGGCCGAAAGCCGATCGTTTGCTCGCTAGAGGGGAGATGGGAAACCGTCTGGCGCGTCTGAGCAGTGGAACGCCACCGAGAGTCAGTCGAGGCGAAGTCGCCGACCAGAGCGGTAATATTCAATTTTCAATAAGATATATATATATATATATATATATATATATATACACACAGCCAAACAGTGTTCACAAATTTTGAGATAGAGACACAAATGACTCGAAGTAGTTTAGTGTATAATAGTTTAGTAAACGTACTGAATCGTTGAGACTGGTGATTATAGTGGTTTATGATTAAAATTTAAAACATATGTATACTTTCATATCAAGAGTGCTTCTATCGCTCGTGTTATTTTTGTACTAGGCATATATTTTAAGTGTTTATTGTGCATTGAAGTGTATCGGATTTTGGATGGATATTGGATTTTATCAGTGTTAACCAAGGATTATTTTTTCAAAGTGTTCTACGAGATGGCGATGACGGCTTGTTATTCCAATTACGCCGATTTGGCACCGACGCATGTTCAGCAGCAGCATCCGCAACAGCAGCAACAATGCTTTGCTACCAATGCTGCCACGACGGTTTTGCAACAGCAACAACAGATGCAACAGCATCCCCAACAACAAACTAGGATACAACCCGTGCAACAAAAGGATTACAGTATACCGTTGCACGTCGATTGTAGTGTAGAATATGAACTTCCGAATCAGGCCAAACCGCCGGCCGGTTCGCGTGTCGAGCCGCTGCTCATGATACATCCATGCTACTTCCGCAAAATGGAAAGTCAAAGGCGTAGTCCTTTCATCAATAATATGCCGCCGGTTACGAATAGTAGTCGTTCGTCGAGTAGTTCAAACGCCGCAGCGGCCGCGGCTTCGAGCAGGAGACGTGCTGCGGCGGTTCAGCAACAACAATTGGTTGCGCAACAACAGCAGCAGCAACAACAGCAATTGTCGCATCAACAACAATTGTCACAACAGCTGTCGCAGCAACAACAGCAGCTCGCTCAGCAACAGCAGCACCATATGTACACGCAACAGCAACAGCAACAACACCAAGCATCTTGGGAACAACAGCAACACGTGGTTCCCGCTATGCCCGCGCTCGTGCCGATCGCGGCGGGCGCACAAGCCATGTCGATGTACAGCAAACCCGTAGGAAAACGTGATCTTATGCTGTCCGGCGGCTTGAGTTATACGACGGATACTTCGGCTGTTGCGACGGCGTCTAGTATACCCGGAGTGCATTGGGATGCGGAGAGGAGTCCTTTGGCTGCGATACCGCGGGACTATCAGCAGTCCGGTCCTGAGCACGCGGCCACGGTTCATCATCAGCATCAGCACCATCATCATCATCATCATCACCCGCAGCATCATCCGGAAAAACATCAACAACATCAACAACAGCAGCAACAACATCAGCAGCAGCAACAGCAACAACAACAGCTGCAGCAGCAGCAGCAACAGCAGCAACACCAGAATACGATACTGTCGGGCAAATATCGGCAATATCTGCGAGCGCATCGCCTACATCCGTACCTGGAGCGCGCGGCCGCATTTCAACCACCGCCTGCACTGCAGCAGGTCTCATGTTACAACGTGTGATGAACGAACGTGTCTTACTACAGGAAGCGCGACGGGGTTGTATTGATCCCGCCCCGTCTGCATTTATATGTGATAGTAGAGTTATAATATAACGAGATCCCCTCAAATACAAAAAATATTAAAGAAAAAACTAATACAAGATAATAAAAAAACAAAACAAATTCGAATCGCGAATATTAATGTGTTGGTGTGCGTGCGTGCTTTTGTCGATGTGCTGAAAAAATGAAAAAAATCTTGGAGTGACAATATGATGAAATTGTGGAAGCCGATGGAATTATTCCCGTGTGAGACGATCAAGTGTTTAATTTGTTGTTAAAAAGTGGTGGCGAAAACGTTGTTTATCCGAGGACCCAGACCAAAGATTCAACCAAGATCGGGTCTGTCTGTTAATAACGCTTGTGGTGTGAAGATTCCAGCCCAAATTTAAGGAAAACTAAAGTGATGCGCCGCCGAACGCGATCGGATATATATTGTGTATAAATGTATATAGATATATAAACTAATAAGCTACGCTATATATGTACAGACTAGTCATAGAAAAAATACGCTTAATGAATTTGATGATGAAATAAACACGTTATTGTTTTTATAGAAAATTAACGTTGATTTTTCTTGCGAAATCGCGCAACATTCCCCTCCGATCCGTAATTTTCTCTTTCAGATATGCTTGCTTTACATTTATTGTAAAAATGAACAAACTATACTCAGTTTTTTGCACATGGTAAATTTTTTGAAATTACAGACAGTAATCTCGCTTAAAAATTTTCTATTTGAACTAGCAAAAATCATGTCATTTTTAGGTTTTTTTTTTTTGCTTACATTTTTTTTAGTGTAAATCTATCAAGTGTTTTACGATATATAATCCTTATTAAATGCGCCAACTTTTGACGGAACTTGCTAACTCACTTCAATAATTTTAAAAACGAAACATAGTTGCGCAAAAAATTTTACATTTTGCAAACTTGAGGCAATAGTGTAATTATTCTTGATTGTAATCCTAGAAATGTTATTTACGATTATGATCCAAAGTTCAAAAAAAGAAAAATTCGAAAAAAAATCTGAATTAACCGAAAAATGAATAAAATTTCATTAAAGCTCTAGGTTGCGCTTAAAAGCTCATAACTTTCAAACAACCCCAAAAAATTTTTTTTATATTTTTTCCAGGACAGTTACGATTGATACTATCAGACGTTGAGTTCTGGGACACCTTGTATATTAACACATTAAAAAAATATACAGGGTGTCCCAGAATTCAACGGGGTTGCTAGTATTGACCGTAACTGTTCTGAAAAAAAAATATATAGCGTTCTTTGAACATTATGAGTTTTTAAGTGCAACCAAGAGCTTTATTGTAATAATTGTGTTTAGTGTCTCGGAGCGGTCTGTAATTTTATGAAATTAAGTTTGCGCAAAAATCTGAGTGCAGTGTGTTCGCCCTAATATTCGTTTCAATCTTGATACAAATTTCTTGAATTTATTTCTATGTTAATATTTTTCTGTTGATCTATTTTTGTAACGTGTGTGTGTTTCAACTTGTGTTCGTCCATTATTGTCTTCGTAACAGTTTCGATCAGCCAAGCGATGAGTTTTGCCGACGGCAAAGTGTTATTTTAGCATTTCATTGTAAATTACAGTTGTGACGCATGCAATCCAAGAGCTATCTATATGTTGCCAAAGAAATCAGATGGTCTATAAATCGACCTGGAATCCAATGTGCCTGTCGGGTGAATTTCCATAAATTATTGTGTTCAATGGGCGTATTCGTTAAATCGACCGTTCTCTCTCTCGAATAAATATCAAATATGCTAATTTTTCAATAGCTATCAGCTCAAATAATTCATTTCCATATTTAAATCCATTACAATTGTGATCTGAGTTATCGAAGACGCTCTATTGAAAAAAATTATAAACCTATGTAAAAATTTTGGGTTTGCTGCTCATAATTGTAATTTGCGTTTTTGTTTAAGGGGCGTTCTGGTCTAGAGAATACTGTTAATTTTTTGAGATTTTAGAAAAAAAGTTATATTACTAAATGGTGGGATTTTTAGAAAATTTGCTAACCAAATACCCATAACTTCAGCCTTCCAAATAATCTGATCAGATTCTAATTTCAATCCAGTGGATTTTAATAAAAAGCCACAGCAAAGGGTGGCCGGGCCTGCTAGTATATATATATATATATATATATATATTAATTAAAATATTAAAAATATTTTAAATTAATTATTTATATTAATAAAACCGAAAAATGATCAAATTTTCATTAAAGCTCTAGGTTGCACTTGAAAGCTCATAATTTTAAAACAAAGCCAATATTTTTTTTTTAATTTTTTTCGGGACAGTTACGATCAATATTATGAGACGTTGAGTTCTGGGACACCCTGTATATTTTATAACGTGTTAATAAAATATACGGAGTGTCCTAGAACTCAACGTCAAGCCGTTATTAAAATTTTTAACATATATTAATATATTTTAAAGCAAAGCCAATATTTTTAAAAAATTTTTTTCGGAACAGTTACGATCAATATTATCAGTCGTTGAGTTCTGGGACACCCTGTATATTTTAAAATGTGTTAATAAAATATACAATGTGTCCCAGAACTCAACGTCAAGCCGTTATTAAAATTTTTAATATATATATATTAATAAATTTTAATACGAAGTCAATATTTTTTAAATTTTTTTTCGGGACAGTTACGATCAATATTATCAGACGTTGAGTTCTGGGACACTTGATCAAATATACATTAACACTTTATAAAATATACAGAGTGTCCCAGAACTCAACGTCAAGCCGTTATTAACATTTTTTAACATTTGGGTTCATAGATCGGACAATACACCAATATAAAATTGTATATAGAATTGTAAAAATTTATTTGAAATCTATACGTTTCGGCTAACATCCTGGTCATCAGGAATATACTGTCAACTATAATAGTTAAATTGAGTGAATTATATGCAACAAAATAATAATAATAATTATAAACTAAACTGAAAACACTTACAATATGGTATTTCTATATTACAAACCAAATTGCAAGTGTTACATTTTATTTACTTAATTTAAATATTATGGTTGATAGTCATAATGGATTTCAAATAAATTTTTAAAACGATCATACAATTTTATATTAATGTATCGCCCGATCTCTAAATCCAACTAATATATATGTTAAATCGTTGAGTTCTGGGACACTCTGTATATTTTATAACGTGTTAATATACAGGGTATCCCACACCTCAACGTCTTATAATATTGATCGTAACTTTCCCGGGAAAAAAATAATGGCTTTGTTTTAAAATTATGAGCTTTCAAGTGCAACCTGGAGCTTTAGTGAAATTGTGACCATTTTTCAGTTCGTAAATTTGTAAAAAACATACAATTTTTTAAAGCCAGATCTTTAAAATTAACTAACTTATATATGAAAATTTCTTCGGATTATTTGGAAGGCTGAAATTATGGGTTTGGGTATGGGTAGTCTTTTTTACAACTTTTTTTTGATATTTTCGATTTAAAAAAAATCGTTAGAACCAGAATTTGAGGATGAGCTTAGTTTATACTAAAGATGATTTTGTAAAAATTTTATTTAGATCGGTTTAGTAAATGTTGGGAAATCGTGGGTATCGTATCGGGAAAAACGAGGAGGTTATCGTGATGAAAAAGCTGTATCTCCGAAAATAATTTAAATTTTGTGTTTTTTCTTACAAATGCGGTTTTTTACAAATTCTAGACCAGAATACCCCTATATATACTTTAATCAAATATTGTAATTATTCATAACCTAGCAATCTAATGTGATTAGAAATCTTCTTAATTAATTTGATCAAGTTTGATGATCGCTACATCAAATATGAATTTTGCTGTGAAAAACCCAATAATCGTTAAATATATATATAACTGATATTAAAATATATAATGCACTTTAATCGTTTTAAACGTGAATATGATATTCGAATCTCTAAATATTTCTGAAATACAAAATGTATACCTATCATAAAAAATTTACCTTCACCGACGTTGCCGCACAGGTACATATGTGCATATAACTCGTTTTCGATTATGGTAATGGCGAAACGAAACTGCATCGAACATATTAAAAAAAAATGCTTTATGAAAAAAAAATTCTTTGTATATAGTATAGCATAAACATATTTTGAATAGGATTATTATCAGTACTCATTCCATGCGCTAAAATTATGAAAAAAACAAGTGACAAAGTTTATGATAGAATAGAAGAATTTATTATAATCGCTGTATTGTATTATAGCATGGGACAGCGCGATCCTTTTGTTAAATGTTGAGTAGTTCTTACGATGTTTAAAATGAACCAACATGATAAAATATTCATTAAAATTCTGTATATGTTAATTTCGTATAACATTCAGTGTAATATTTCATATCATATTTTTAATACAAGCAAATGTGATGCAGACAAAAAGTCTTTGTATTTGTGTGTTAACCTATGTATCCTTTGAAAATTTTCAAATTTTTTAGGCAAGGAATCCGAACGTTGTTGGATACAACTAGATTAAATTTTATAAATTTTAAATAAAGTGGTGATCTAGGAAAAATTTCAGTGAAATGAACTACTAAATCCCAAATTAATAAATTAAATGTGAAATAAAAAAATATTACGGTGACTCAATTAGGTAATTATAATATTTTTTTTTGAAGTTTTCGATTTCTATACTAACGAGTTACTATTTTAATAGAATTGTTCACGCAAGAAACAATAATTTGAGCCGGAATACAAATTGCTTATCGTTTTACCGGTGAAATCGTACATTTTAATAAACTGAAAGTTTTTTGTGCGATAAAGTACAATTTAATTTTAAAAAAAACCTGCTTCCGAAGTGCTTGCTATATTTTTGTAGTCATAAAAATGCGATTAACCATTTATTTTTAACTCGAATGAGTCGTTTGATTCGAATCATTTATTATATTAGAAATAAATAAGTTTATTCCTTGTTAAATTCAAATTTTCTACATTTAATCTTTTTTTTAGTTACATTAATAATTTTCGAATAAAACTGACATTTTTCTTACAACTAGTTGACTGTGATTGACGAATATGCTCGTCATCGGACCGTAACAGAATTTTGTGTAATAATGTGAGAATATGCTATTTAAATTGGAATTTTTGATAAAAATAAAATATATTTTTAATTGTCTTGATTATTTTGAGGCTCTCCGACTGTATAAAATAAATTACTGGTTAGTATTACAACTGCTACTCGTTGTTTTTTAAAAGCCTACTTTTCTACGTTTAGATTTTTTTGAATTTATTTGAGCCGGAATACAAATTGCAGAATTTTGCTTATCGTTTTACCGGTGCAATCGTACATTTTAATAAACTGAAAGTCTTTTATTTCATTTGAAAAAACCTGCTTCCGAAGTGCTTGCTATATTTTTGTAGTCATAAAAATGCGATTAACCATTTAACACGAATGAGTCGTTTGACTTAAATCATTTATTACAAATATATCAGTCTATTCCTTATTCGATTCGGTTCTTAGATTTTACTATATTTTTTTATTAGATTTGAAATCAGAGACAGGTGCCAGAATATTTTTTTAATCTGATGTCGAACAAAAACTGGTTACGGTACCAATAAAACTCTTATTCGGAGGGATTAGGCTTCTTTACGGTTATTGTCCAAAAAAAAAAAAAAAAAAAATCGATTAAATTTATTTCACCGATAATCTTTTCGCCTTGTACTTATTTGTTTGGCACTGATGTCTGGAGATATCAAACTGAAATATATTTATCGATAATTTATACCGGCGCCGCGCATCGGCGGATGCAAAATCAGATTTTTTTTACCGTAAACCTGCACATGTAGAGATATGATTTTATCACGTAATACATTCTCAAAATACATAAATGATAACGAAATGTAGGCCAACGCTTTCATTAAATAACGATTGATTGCGGTAAAAGTTTTCAAACCATTTGCCGTGGCTTTACATAAAATTCCATCGAGCGATTGATTTATAACTTGTTCTATCATTTACAGCTAATGGATATTTGACACGTTAATGCTCCATTACTTATTTTACCTATAGCTATAATAATAAATAGATTTATTGTAAAATAAATATACTTCTAATACAACTAACTAGGTTACACCAATTTTACAATAAAAATATTGAAGTGTAAAATTAAAAACACAACGAATGATAAAATAATGCTCCATTACATATTTTACCTATAGCTACGATAATAAATATATTTATTGAAAATTATAAGAATTTATTATATAATGAATATAATGCTAATTGCACAAGTCTTAATCTACTAACTGGGCTACACCAATTTTACAATAAAAATATTTAAGTGTAAAATAAAAAACACCACAAATAATAAAATAAAGTGCCATCAATTTAGAGTAATATAAATACAACAATAAATTTTAAATGAAAATAGTGCAAATTAAATATTGAGTGCAATTACATGTGGATTTACGTAGTGATTCACCAAAATAGTAAGTATGACAACTTTCTTTCTATTTTAGCAAGTTCATACTGATTGCTTCACATAATTTTTCCTAAATCATTCTGATTTTGTACTTTTTATTTTTAAAAATAATGCCTTGTAATTTATCTCTGGTTCAGGTGCCAAATCTAACATTATTTCTACATTTAGAAAGTAGTTTTCTAAAAAATATTACAACTATTACTCGTTGTTTTTTAAAGCACGCACAATTTTCAGCGTTTTTTATTGATTGATGATTTTTTATTACAAATACTGTTGACTAGTTAACGAATATATTGTGACAATGTTATTTAAATAAGTTTTTGGTGAAAATAAAACATATTCTTAATTGCATAGAATATTTTGAGGCTCTGACTGTATAAATTAAGTTATTTGTTAATTATACAACTAATACTCGTTTTTTAAAAGCTTATTTTTCTCTTCAATTTTTTTTAAATTTATTGATGATTTTCGTATAAAATTGACACATTTTTTTCTTGCAATTTTTGTTAACCAAGATTGACAAATAAGCTCGTCATGGGACGGTAACAGAATTTGATGTATGCTATTTAAATTGAAGTTTTTGACAAATATAAAATATATTCATAATTGTCTGGAATATTTTGAGGCTCTGACTGTATAAAATAAGTTCTTAAAATCACCCCAAATTTTCTGCTTATTTTTTTAAAATTTCTTAACGATTTTAGTATAAAATAACACATTTTTTCCTACAATTACTGTTAACTAGTTAAATGTGTTTGATAAATATACTCGTCATGGAAAGTGGTACAGTTTTGTGTTATGACGTGTATGCTCATCATGTGTATAAAACAGTGAACATTTGCTATTTAAATTGAAATTTTTGATGAAAACAAGAAGTATTCTTAATTGTAATAGGATTTAGAATATTTTGAGGCTCTGACTGTATATAAGTTACTTGTTAATAATACAACTATTACCCGTTTTTCTTTAAATCACAACCTTAAATTTATTTAATTTAATTTAATAATTGAAATAATGGATTAAATTTAATAATTGAAATAATCTTAAAATCACACCTATTTAATTTTTATTCAATTTATTGATGATTTTCTATATAAAACTTCCACATTTTTTTCTTACAATTTCTGTTAACCAGTTAACTCGGCATGAATTTTGTGTAATGTCGTGCATGCTCGTCATGCGTATGAAACAGTGACTATTTGCTATTTAGATTGAAATTTTTGATCAAAACAAAATTTATTCTGAAAATGTCAAGTTGTTTAGAATATTTTGAGTCTATGACTGTATAAAATAAATTTCTTGTTGATAAACCAACTATTACTCGATGTTTTTTTTAAAAATCATACCCAGTTTTCCGCGTTTAATTTTTTGATGATTTTGTTATAAAACTGATATACTTTATCAATTACTGTTAATGAATAATAAATATCACTGTAGTTTTAACTGCTTATGATAATTGTAACTGGCTAATAAAAAATAAATTTAGCAAATTTTTAACAACGATGTGTAGATTAATAATAAATCTTGAATAAATTCATATCCGAAACAACTGAATATCTACCCAATTTATCATTTGTCAAGTATTACACAACTTATATCCATCGTCGATCGGTAAAAAGCGAATTTCACATTCGCCTCATGGCAACTCCATGAAACGGTGCTAACGGTGAAAGTAGCGTTAATTATGACATCCCAGTCATAGACACAAAACGTGTGACTAGTTTCCGTTGGCTAAATTAATTCCGCTATAAATTACGTTTTATAAAAACCAATCAACATGTCGCATTTGCATCCGAGTCATAAAAAAAAGAAACACACACGATAAATGAATCACTGGTAATTGATGGTGCTTGTCATCATAATAGGAGTGGCACGTATATTGTATATTCATGATGGTTAATGGGTGACTTGAATAGAAAAATCGTGACAACTAAAGGATTTATAAAAAATTTCAATTTTTTTTTAAATATTCTCAACCAGATCTATGGCGTGTCTATTAAACAGTGCGCACAGTTTTGTGTCGTCCGAATCGAGCTCGGAAAAATGCTGGATGAAAAATATGCGTTTATTTCACAAAAATTGAAATTATTATTACTACATTTTACTTCTATTTATATTCAGTTGTTTTGGAATATGAATTTATTGACATCCCGAAGAAGAAGTTTATGTTTACACCAAAAAATCCGATTTGCTAATTTTATGTTTTCTCAACTTTTTTTTAATCGAATCAGACCAAATTTGGAAAAAGTATGTATGTAAATGTATGTAATGTGTAAAGTGTATGTATGTGTGTTTGTGTGACATTTCCTCAAAAACAGCTGGACCTATTTAAAAAAATTAAAATTCATTTGATGTAACTCGATAAGTACTAGCGTTTTTCAGTTTTGTGCGACAATTGGCCGATCCGTTTCTTTGTAAATAGCAGAAAAATAAAAAAAATGTTCACGCTATCCTAGTCAATTTTGAAAATTCGAAAATTCGAAAGATATTGGTCGGGAAAGATATTTATTTTATTTATTTATTTGTTTATTTAATCATAAGCAAGCCGTAATCAATAATAATAGATATTATTTCAGATACTGATTAGTTTTTGGTAAAGATTCGCTGGCACAACTGTTGAAATTTTTTTTGACGATTTTTATGAAACTTTTTTTGGCGATATATATCATGGTCTTATAGAACATGCTAAAATATTACGGCTCTACGGCAAGTCGTTTAATTTAAAAAAGTCATCAGAGCTTGAGAAAATGACCAGAGTTTAATTTTTTGGCGTTTATTATTAAAATTGCACCTTTTATCGACGTCTTCTCAAAAATTACTGAATCGATTTTGATAATTCAAAATCCATTTGTTGTAACTCTGTAAGAACTATCGTTTCTCAGGTTTGTGCGACGATCGACCGAGCCGTTTCTTTGAAATTAGTAGAAAAGTGAAAATTTTTGGTCCATCGTTTGTTAAAATTACATCTTTTATCGATGTTTTCTCAAAAACTACTGAGTCGATTTCAGAAATTTAAACACCATTCAATGTAACTCGATAAGGACTATCGTTTCTCAGTTTTGTGCGATGATCGGCAGCGCAGTTTCTTTGTAATTAGCAGAAAGTGAAAATTTTTCGTCCACGTTTTAGCTAAATTTTTTTTTTAAATACAAAAACTTCTCGAAGAATGTTATATGGGAATAGTAAGGAAAGGCCGTTTGAAGAAAAATTTACACTTTTTTAAGTAAAAATGTTATCTAAATATCTAAATATAAACTTCGGTTGATTAAGAGAAATACTACACATTTTGGGAGGTTCATGCAACTTGCCTTAAGGCTAAATACCACTTTCAACTAGTTATATTCTGTTTGCATATATGTTTTATATTTGCATATTTTTAGCTATTTGCACAAAAAACTATATTGTGAGTTTATAATTATCAAAAACATAGTAGGAAATTAGTGTCATCTATAACACAATTTACATTTGCCAACATTTTACAAACTATACATTCTATCGAATCATCTTCATTTGAATCTCTATATAATTCTTGTATGTTACAACTAGTCCCAAGGTTTCTTTTCAACTAACCCCGTGTGTGATTTTTCTACTTAAACAATTTGAAATAGTTCACTATCTAAGAGCGCAAGTTGCACGAATTCATCTGTATGCAAAAATTTCCAAAGTTCATCCAAGTTATTATATTATATTATACAATCCCACGAATACTAATTAAATAACTTTCAAAATTAATTCCCGGTACACGTCATGCCATGCGAGATCTCGGAGATTCTCAGAGACTTAAATATTTACTTCATAGCCGCTCCGTCGGCCTTAACGGCGATACGTTAAAACAAACTATTCGGTTTAAAAGAAACAAATAAAAAGAGAACTATGCGCGCATGTAATAAAAGAAACAAACAGAAGTTTTCTCAAACGGCAACGTGGTTTCTTTGTACGTGCTTTGTTTACAGAACAAATAAACGGATTTTTAGAAATGCGCCCCGGGCGATTGTAAAGGAGAACCAGCCAAGCCAAGCCAAGACAAGCCGTATGTTTGATAGTCGATACCATGTTATGCATTATTGTTATTAAAGTTTTGTAACTTTTGATAGCCTTGTGACTTTCGGAGATAATCGAAAAATACAAAGTTTTGCTTTGATCGTGTCCGCTGTTTGAGTTTTTATCAAGGGTCAGCAGGAACTAACTTATATCAACGGAAATGTGTCGTACGCAGATTGCAAACAAATGCGCAATCAAGTTCAAATGAATTTTCTTGTGGGACTTCCTGAGGCCGACTTTGCTTTAATATAAACTAAATTTAATTTAAACTAAATCTAATAATTAGAAATGTAGAGGCAAAATGTAATCAGTAGGTACCTACGAAAACGAGACGTATTTAGGGGGCGTCCTTTAAACAAGTGAAGCCTGAAGGGCGGGGGAAAAACAAAAAAAAAAGATATAAAGTGTTTTTATTTTTTACCCGAATTAAAAAAAATCAAAATTTTTTCAAAAAAAATCACAAATTGTACAATTTCTTTAACTGGACAGTTGTAAATAAAATAGAGAATAGAAAAAAATACGATTTTCACATATACACGTTATTCTTGGTGGAAATAATTTCAAGGTGTAGGGTTGTTCAAAAATCCCTAAAAATGGGTCACGTGATTTATAGACAACCCCTTATGTTTTGCAATGGGTTCTAAATAAAATTGCTTAAGGCGCGGCGCAATTCCATACTTTGATGATTTTTATAATTATCGTTATCATATGCCTCTAATATTTTAGTATGTTATTTCAAACTAATCCGCAGTCATATATATCATAATCAAAATCGACATAAAAAAATTTTAATAAATAATTTTCGAAGAAGAAACGCACCGGCAGATATTTACCAATCAGTATCACACCTTTCAAACAGTTTTTGATTTTTTAAAATTTATTCAAAATTGTGGGCTTACGAAAGTAGCACACTTTTCTGCTAGAAATCTCCTACTTGAAGATTGAAAAAAAATTGTCATACGATCTTTTATGTCAAAAAAATAAAGAAAAAAAGAGATATCTCATAGGAGATAATCTTCTAAATGCAATTAAAATTTACACCCAGCTTATTGGCTTAAAAAATTAATATTATTTTGATCGGCAATAAATCTATGTAAATAAAATAAAAAAAAAACACTTCTGTTAATTATAAAAAACGGTTAGGTCGGTTATCCCTGATCTCTATGTGATGAATTTATTATTACAATTTCAGTAATACTGATTTTACAATTACAGGAACATATTCCGTCAGAGAAGTTAATTTATTGATCTATTATGTTAAATTGATATAATTATTTTCATTTTTAAAATGTCCTCGATTTATTCACTAGTCATTCAACTAAAGGTATAACAATTTATATCGTGTTATTAATGGGCAATTTAGATTTTATCTGAATAACGCGAGAGGGCACTAATTTGTTATTGTGATAAAATGACTATTTTTACAGATTTATACATTGTATTACAGAAAAATGTATATGCAATTTTGTGATTCTATATGAACATTTTAATCTATTCTAAATATACTAAATTGTCATCGAAGCAGTTCAAAAAGTTTTCCGTACTTACTAACTGTTTAAAAAATTCTTTATTTTTAATTTCCGATTCTGTTGATAACTATAAAAATTGTTGACTATAAATATTCATAAACCTACAAAGGCATATTTTTAGCCCGATGTAATTTTTTTTTATTGTGATTACAACATTTAATGAATATTCAAATTATTATAATGAATTATCTCTGTATTTTTAACTACTAATGATAATTGCAACTAATGACTCATAGACAAATATACTACATTTGAAATTATTTTCAATGGAACAAAAATATTAAAAACTGGCATTCAACTGGAATTAAGCTTTTTCTATGGAAAATTCGTTCAATAATAATTGGGAAGTATTATATGATTTTAAATAATTTTAGTTCGCGTTTGTAAAAAATCTTGTTATATTTTATATTGATATTTATGGTCAACATGACAAAGCGATTAGTAATATGCATAATTTCTTTCATAATTGATTTTTAATATATTTAATTTAGTTTTACGTCAAATCTTGGATGCATAACACCAAGCGAAAGAAAAAAAAATTTAATTGGTACTCTGAAATCTTTCTTCATTATATACATATAGGCCCACATCAAGTTTGACTATCCTTAACATGTACAAATAACCAGTAAATTTTCCTTCATTACATTTTATATGAATTTTAAATTTGTTAAAAGTTTTTTTTCTTTTTTCCCTCAAAAATTTGATCAAGCAAGTAACCAGATATGTCCGACTCTTCGCTCTACTAATAATGGTCTCCCGGTTATTTTTAACCTGCTATCTTGAAAGATCGCTGACACCTTCCCAAAGTCTTTTACGTTGTTTTCCATTTGAAATCGATTTTCTGTCACCATCAAAACTTTACCATAAGGCTTCGTTTGTATTAATGATTGATGCGTTCCCGACGCTAATGTCATTGACGTCGATCGTTACTCCTCGAAAGTGTCTCTTCAATATTATCATCATCAAAGTGTAGACGTTCTAATGACATTTATGTTATTTGTCTGATAGGAATATTTGAAATAACACAGATTTAATACCCTGACAGTAATAAATATAAAAATGTATCAAATTATTGGACAGACACGGCGAGTTTCAATAAAGTATGATCGACTAGCTAAATACAAAGTTTGCGTCATTTTCCCGAAAACTTTTGTTCCAAGTTTTTTAAAACCATAAATGCAGATTTAAGCACAATTGAATAAGCTTTTTGGTGATATATAATACTATAAATGTTCTAACAAAGTTTTTAGCAAGTGACGCAAATTGTAGCCAATAATGTGTAATTTATTTATAAGTGTCACGTTTTTGTATGCAAATGGAGCAAGAGTGCAAGTAATTTTGTCGCGTTCGCAAATTGACAGAAAAAATGGTCTCTGTAGAAATAATTAGGCCAAATAAATGCTTACGTGAATTTTTTAAAATACTTTCACTAAATTATACGCACCAGTTTCGGAATTAATTGAAGATATATAGTACATAGTTTTTGTTAAATCGACATGGTAGAGTTTGCCAAAGTCCACGTTTCAAGTACGGATTATTCAAAATTGTTATATACAAGTGTATAAAACAGTTTTTACCAGATTTTTGTAAGTTTTATCTAGTTTTTACTAATGTACGCAAATTTTATCTAGTTTCTACTAATGTAAACAAATTATAGTGTCCTAAAGAAAAATCAAAAGATATTTGAAGAAAAGTAAAAAAAATGCTCCAAACTTATATATGGCAAATTGAGGAAATCCTAAAGTCCGCATTTTTACTACGATTTATTCAAAATTTTGATATCCAAGTGTATATAACATTTTTTACTAGATGTTAGTAAAATTCATCTAGTTTTTACTAGTATACTCAAAATTTAAAGTCCGGAATAAAAATTAAAAGTTATTAAATAAAAAGCAAAAATAACAGTTTTTACTAGATTTTAGTAAATTTTATTTACTTTCTACTAATAGAAACAAATTATAATGTCCAAGCCGAAAATTAAAAGTTATTTGAAGAAAATTAATAAAAAATATGTAAATAAAAATTTATATTACAAATTATGAAAATACTGAAGTCTGCATTTCTACTACAAATTATTCAAAATTTATATATAGAAGTGTATATAACAGATTTTACCAGGTTTTAGTAAATTTTATCTAGTTTGTACAAATGTGAACAAATTATAATTCTAATCTCCAGAACAAAAATTAAAAGTTATTTGAAAAAATGTGAAAAAATGTACTAAATTCATATTACAAAAACTATCAAAATACTAAGGTACGCCTTTTAACTACAAATTATTCAAGATTTTGATATACAAGTATATATAACAGTTTCTACTACAATTTAGTAAATTTTATCTAGTTTCTACTGATGTAAACAAGTTATAATGTTCAGAATGAAAATCAAAAAATATTTAAAAAAACGTCTAAATCCCCATAGTGCAAATTATAGAAATACTGAAGTGCGCATTTCAGCTGCAAATTATACAAAACTTTAATATCTAAGGATATATAATAGTTTTACACAATTTTAGTTAATTTTATCTCGTTTCTACTAATGTAAACAAATTATAATGTCCAAAATAAAAATCAAAAGTTATTTGAAGAAAAGTAAAAAAATATTCTGCTCTGGTTTTTCTAAGTTTAATCATGAATCACATTCATAAATTATTTATTATTTTTTCAAAAATTAATACCGATTAGATTTCATCACACTACATCCTTGTCTATTATCATCTTTTCAATTTCGTTTCCGACATTCTTTTCGAAAATTATCAGTTCGATTGTTTTTATGAAGACAATAAGTACTAATTATATTGTTTGTTCGACAATCCCGTTTGAATAAAATTCAATTGTACGTTTCGTTCGTATCGAGTATTATTATTAAAGTATCATAGAACTTTTGTCATTGAATAAAGTATTTGCTAACACTCCATATAACCGTGCTGCTATTGTTTTTGGACCATTGTTAGAAGGAGCTATGTCTGGAACAATGAAAACTTTCGACGATAGTTCAAGAAGGTATTTGAAATTTCCATCGTTTCGAAATTCAATTGATTTGCCTCTAAAGTCAAGAGTAAAGTATAGCTAATTGGGTAAAGGAAAGTATGCACACAATTGTTATGGGGATTCACAGATGTCTGGCTTGTAATAATAACAAAATTAGTAAATCTCCCTATCTAACAAACTTTGACAAAAACCAAAAAAATGTCCCAAATTTTCTATTTATTGCTAAAGAATGAAAGATCGGATATAAAGTCGTCGAAACGTAAAGATATATAAAAATTTTCATTTTCGATTTTTTAAATCTAAAATTTCTCATACAGACCTATTTTAGGCTGCAAGATGTATATTTTTTATACTACTTTTACTATTTACATAGAATTTACTTATGTTAAGGTGGTAAAATATATATTGAACCTGTATAAATACTTTTTATCTCAAGACTGATATATGTAGGTATATATTTTAAATGGGCTTTATAAATATGATAAAATAAAGGAGTGTCATTATCAAAATTTCATAAAAATGATTATATTATCATTTTATGCATAAACGAAATTATTAAAATTAGCTCAACTAGTATTTCTTTGTTATACTAAATTGTGTAAAAATTTAACAGTAAAAGAATTTCAGGCAAAATTCTAAAATTAATTTTAATAATAATTTCCATTATCTTTATTATGAGAATAACCAATTATTTTTAATTATTTTATATAACATGTATAGTATATGTGCATAATGTATGTTGAAATATGAAGAAAAAACTATTTAAAAATTCATCCGAATTTATAAAAATATGATTCAAAATTTGTGTCAAAAATCGCTTTTGTGATGTGATGTAGCAAAAAAAGAGTTTTTTTGTAAGCTTTTTTGTAACTCATAAAATTAACGATTAATTTTATATAATATTTTTTTTGCAAAAATCAAATTATTTCAGTGAAATTAGATTTTTACAATCCATTATCGGCATAATATAAATCAAAAGTCACGATTAAAATTCATTCTAATAGAATTGAATAAATTATTAGTTCCATTAAATTAATTTCGCATTTATAAAATTGAATTGTTGTTTATTATTAATTACAAACATTTGCATATGATTTATTCAGTTACAACAACGCTTTGTTATTTTCGGCCGTCAGGTATAATTATGATAATGTGATTCATGTAGAATTTTATTATTATTACCAAAGCCAGAGATGTTAAATAAACTGGCGTCACATGCCTAATTTTTCAAATTATTCATATTGTATTAAATGAATATGCAAATTGCACATTGCGTCGTAGACTTGGTAACTATTTTGGTAAAAGTTTCTTTCAACTGGCCACAATACAAATTCCGTCGGTATTTTTATCCCATCAGTCGCATTTGAAAAAAAGCAATTATTTAGGTGTCAGTTGTCGCATCTTTTCATATCACACGAAATTTGTTTGAACGACCACATTTCGTGACATTTTAATTTTCTTCAGAAATTTGCTTCGGTGTATAAATAAATAACTGTGTTAACATTATCCAGTTGGTAATTGACAAGTGACAAGTGTTTTACCTGTTTTTATTTTGAGCAGTGTTATTTAATTTCCGACGTATAAGCATCGTAATTTAAAATTTTTAAAATTTCAGAAAAGACAGATTATTATTATCATTATTTTTTTGAGAATATTTAATTTTGTTGATCATTTTTGAAAATTTTGATTATATATGAAGAATATTAATAATTAAAAAATTGAAATTTTTTTTTTAAGATACTGATATTTTATGCAAACTTAAAAATTGTGTAAAATCTTGGTAGTTTTTTGAAAAATGATTTTCTACATTTTTTTTTAATTTTGAAAATTTCGGATTTTGTTGAAAGTTTTTCATTCATGTTAGTTGATCGAGATATTTTTTAACTTTTTTTCTGGATCTCCGATAACACTGGGCCTTCCCTGCCAAAAATTTAATCAATTCAACATTACGTCAAGACAAGTGGAACAGTTTTTGAATCATTCAAATCGGATGCTCCGTTCTCACAAAAACGTATTAACCAATTCTGCATAATGGCTCCGTATGTTCGTAACGGCTGGACATGCCTTTGCCAAAAACTAATTAGCACATCTTCTTTTCAATAGGAATCGAATGTTTTTAGAACCATTGAAATCGGTTAATCCGTGCGCCCGAAAACGTGGACGAAAAATTGTATCCATACATACACACACACATCTATTTTTTCTGAGGTTTGCCAAAATGTTCAGAAACCTTCAAAACGTGAAAAAATGCAAAAATTTTCAATTTCGATTTTTGGACGATTACAGTAACTTACCCTACGAAAAGTTAAAAATATTAAAATAAGTTGATAGATAAAATTGCACAGATTTATCTAATAAATTTGCAACTATATCTCTACGATCAGGCACATAAATCATTAATCAAATTTTTTAATCTCTGACTAATATTTTTACATAACTCTGTTTAAATGTATTTTTACGTGCGATATCACATATATTAGTCATAATACCATATAAGTCACATCATTAAATGACTAATAATGCAGAATATGAGTAATGTTTTCTGACAAATATTTTCATGATCATTAAACTAATAAACAGGTACTATAAAAATAAATAAAGTCTTAGTAATCTACTTGATACCTATTCTCGGGTTATTATTTTAATCATTTTATACAAGTAATTATTATTGATTGGTATGGATAAACTAATTAAAAAATAGATTGAACACAATCATTTATCGATTGTTGATTAGTAATTTGATCATTAGGATATAACATTAATAAGTACTAGTCTACAAAAAAACAGATAAAAAGGGAATAATATTTTGTAGTAGGTACAAAAATATCTCTAATCTCTACTTTTCTAAATTTATTTATTATTTTTTACTTTTCTTAATTTTAAGTCTAGCCTAACGTTGACGTAAATAACATGACATGTGGATAAAATAACAAAAAAATATTATGAGAGATAAATAAATAGTGACATATAGAGATATTGTAGAGTGTGCAATTAGAGACAATAAACTGGTAACTAGAGATCATGTGTGTTACCAGACACGAACGAAGTTAATATGCAAAATTTATTAGGCTAAGATAAGGTAATAAAAATAATATGAAAAATCTATATATGATAAAATAAATGACTAAAATGAGGCCTATAAAATTTTTTTTTTAACATCGTATATGCCTATTATATGTTATCAAATTTATTCGAAGCCAGTAAATTTTATCTCGTTTAATTATAAATTTCATTCATAATTCAAATGACTGTCCAACTGATAAACGAATTCTGATAAATCTTATCTCTAATTAAATGCATCGGATAAAACCAGTTTACTGATATTTTCTAAACAACATAATTCGAGTGTTTATTGTAATCGTAATAAGCGAACTGTCCATTTTGAGAGATAACGATATTTATAATTAAAGGAGATTAGAATGTGTATTTTTATTTAATAATGATTAATCGAAATTTCGAAATTCCAGCGATATTCTGTTTACAGATAAGGATTTTAAACAAGATCTAGTTGTTATCATATGTATAAGATTTTAATTAATACACATTGCATTAAATGCGTCATAGAAAAATAAATAGTCAGAACAAATAGTGAAACTAAATTTCTTACTTGTAAAAGTTTGAAGGACACAATTTTGAAAAATGGTAAGAATTTTTAGAACAGATGTATTTACAGAATGTCACAATTTGCGACCAAAATTTTTGGGTTGACTTCACCTTCAGTATCTTAACGCATAAAATTTTCTATAAATTCATATAATATATTTTTACCTTAATCAGATAAAATTATGATTAATATGAAATTGTACGCAAATATATAAAGCATAGCTGGTAAATAACATTTATTATATTTGATTGGCTTAATCCAGTTTAATCCTGATTGACCTTTCAATAATTGTATACATATAGTTTATGATTTTAATTCAAATTTAGTTGTTTACGATTATTAACTATGTTCGTGGCCTTGTCAGAAAATAATCGTCTTTAAGTTAAAGTAGATATTCTTATTAAGCAAAATTATATTTTCTTTTGATATGACCTTTCAATTCAAATTGTATCTAAATTGACAATTACAAATTTCTCAACAGACTTTCAAAGAGGCCGTAAATAATGTATCGGTATAAATTATTCCAACCTTTTTATAATCGGTTTCGTTCGGAAGAGAACAAGCCATATGTCGGCTGTAATTAATTTTAAATATTAATCGACCGAACCTTAGAACTTTTATATATATCTTATATACTAGACAATCGTTTATTAATTCAGGAGAAATCTTTTCAAACGATGTTATTTATTAAGCGGCTCCGGAGGAGAAATATCGCAGATTTTAATAACAAGGGTTAGATTGCGACCCTTTTCATAATTCATGTCAATCGTTATGGCCCTGTTCCTTTGAAGCACTTTATGACTACCCTGATGAAGCAAAAACTCGTACCCTATTTATACAGATTAAAAACTAGGGTTGTGTATTCCAATATAACGTTTTTGGGGAAGTTAGATATGTTGTTATTAGTTGAATTTGGATTAGAGAGAATGCACAACGTGATCGGTAATCAGACTAGAGATTAAAAATATAGTTGAGAGAATTTTTTTTGGGTACATACATTGAGGGTGGAATTGCCATAAATACTAGGCTTAGGTAGATTTAAATATCTAAAGTTTCTAAATGTTTAATATTTTATTTTATTAACTTCCCGTAATGAACATTTTTGCATATCTATACGTTCAAAGGTTTCTGAACATTTTGGCATTCCTTAAAAAAAATTGATGTATGTAGTGTATGGCAATTTTCATTTTACATTATTACATATCGTATTATTAGGTTGTCAAATATCTCCCTTCCGCTTTTTTGCTCTTGGTTTATAATACAAAAAGGCGGAAGGGAGATATTTGACAACCTTATATTTAAAAAAAATCTGAATCTCTGAATAATAGATTTTCTGGTAAATTTTGATTATTTTCGTATGCTATTCAAATTAATTTATTTCTTTTTCAACTTAACAAATAATTCTTTGTGCAAATATAGACATGCACTTAGCCTTACATAAGTATCTCTCGGCGCCAACGATTCATTCAAGTAATTAATTACTTATAAAAACTGTTTATCCAGATACCTAAATCAATCATCATTTTAAGTGGTTCTGTACTTCAAATAAAATATAGTAAAATTCCATTCTCACAAGACAAATTAAAAGTATTTCTAATGAAAACAAACGTCTACTTTGTTAGCATAATAATCGTAATTCTTGAAAACTTTCCCATTTGTTTAAACAATGTCGAAATGATAACGTTGAAAATTATAGTACATATCAGTCGATAATCGAAGTACTTCAGGGTTTTAGTTTTATCATTATTATTGTTTGATAAAAATATTTAGATAAGTGCAATATTCACACGATCGATGTTATCGATTATTAACTTGAATTACATTCGTATATTTATGTCTGGAAACAGTACAGTAAATTAATACGTTATTAGTAATCAGTCAGGAATGGAAAAATACACTTAAGTATATTTTTGCGAATTCTTATCTAAGTTTATATTATATCATTGCATTCCAAGCCAAATTGCTTTGCATAAGTTAATATATTAATGGGTATTTAACAGTAATGAAAAAAAAACATATGAACTTCAGAAATCTTCTCAGAAAATTTGCAAAATATTCTGTAAAAGTTGTCTTATAATAGGAACAAGTATATTATCACATTCCACGTAATTTTGTTCAAATTTTAAAAATAATTTAATAAAGCATTAAAAAATATTCTGTATAGTATTCAAGAAATGATGTACAACATGCCACACATGCACAATATGGAATCTTCTTTCTTCTTTTAGTTAAAAAGTCTTAATATATAATTGTTAAATTTTAAAATCTATCTCATTTATTACTAAAGACAATTTTATTATCTGTGATATAATTTGAGAAAATTTTGTAAATAATAAAGTGTTTTACCTCATTTATTGCGAAAAGATTATATTAAAATTATATTAATATTGAGCTTACCTAAAAATTATTTTTTTAAAATAAGATTTTTTAAAAATTATTGCCTCATTTAGCTAATTATATATGCTGTAATTGACGAATATACTCGTCATAGAGCATTTCTCGTAAAGATGTGTATGTTCGTCATGCGTATAAAACATTGACTATAAGCATTAAATTTTTTTTGCATAAATAACTGAATATTTGCATTAAATTTTGGAGATACCAAATATATTCTGAAATATCAAGTTGTTTAGAATATTTTGAGACTATGACTGTATGAAATAAGTAGTCGTAAGTGGCATTTTACCTTAAGACAAGTTGCATAGGCTTTCTAAAATATAGCTATAATATACGTGATCAAGAAATAATATTTAGGTACATAAAGAGCATTTTTTACTGCTTATTTTGAAAATAGTTTTTGCTTGAATAAGAAAAATAAAAAAATCAAAAACTATTCTTACTTTCTCACATTTGCATGTATTCATTGAATTTAATCTGGTTTTAGTTTAATACGTATGTAATACACTTATTTTGACAAAGAAGTAAAAAGTAGTAATATCATTTTGCAATTTTGTAAAATAAACCCATATTTTTTGTCTGATATCTTACCACTACAACTTAAACTGTGATTGACGAATATACACGTCATGAGCTCGATTCGGGCGACACAAAATTGTGAACGCCACAGTTAACTGGTTAAATTGAAATTTGAAACATTTTTCATTCTGATTTTTCACAAAATTTAGGCAATGTATTACATTTCAAATTGATTACTAATTTAACTAATTAGTAGTAATAATATTATAGATTTATGTAACATTGGACGAACTTACAAATTTGCGAACACACACACACAAGATCACATATCGGCAATAGCATAATAGCTAAAATTGCAAAACTCAATTAAAATTAAAATTTAAGTATTATTTTTAATATTTAATTCTAAGAATATATATTCTAGATATGTTTCCAAGTGAATAAATAGCCCTTCTGCATAAAATTTAATAAATAATCAACTTTATTAGATAAATTTTAATCAACAGTCAAATATGGATAAGTCAATTGTTGTATTACCATCTACAAAAAAAAAAAATCATGGAAGGAGAACTTTTAGCCCAAAAAAAGCCTGTATGCGAATAAAAAAAAATCTAGGAATGGATCGGTCTGCTCAGAAATCGACAAATTCTGGTTAAGAGTAAAATATAATATTTTAAAACAAAAATGTAAAAAAATTGTCAAGATTTACACTTAATTATATTTAAATTTCTAGTTTTCCTAGCTAGCAGAGGTAGGATAGAATTCTCACCATAAATTACAAATATGGCAAACGATTTGCGAGCTTCGTAGAAACCATCAAAAGCATAACTCACAGGTGCAAAAAAGTACAAATGACTCTGATAACGACGTTTAAGAAAGTCACAAATTATGGTTAAAAGTAAACTTAATAATGAGATTTACTTAAACTTAATTATAATTAAATTTCTAGTTTTTCTAGCTAGCCAGAATAGGATCGAATTCTCACCATAAATTACAAATATGGCAAACGATTTGCAGCTTCGTAGAAACCATCAAAAACATAACTCACCGGTGCAAAAAAAAGTACAAACGAAGTAAAAATCCACCCTATAATTCAAGGTAAAAACGTGTTCGTAGCGTAAAGCGTTTTTTGTCTATTAAAGGGTTCCTCCCCCAAAAAATGTCGCCCTGATTCGGTACGTGTGAAGGGCGCCAGGCAATTAGCGGCGATGGCGAATATCAATAGGCACACATGCTGCAGACCCTTATGGGGTACCTTGATAAAGGGACAGAGACAGAAATGGCCCTACCCTGCCCTATTTCACCGCACGAAGCAATTTTAAGAAGATTAGCAACGGGTCGCTTGTCAAACGGCGGAAAGAACTACGGAAATGTACCTGGATTTTGGTAAGTTTGTTATTTATTTTTTATAGTTTTTTGTTGTTATTATAGATTTTGAAATTGCATGAAGTTCAGCTGCCTGTGTTACGGCTTTTGTATATCATGTTTCGTTTTAGATAAATCGACAAGTTCCCGAATTAAGAAAAAATATTTTTGAGCTGCTACTTGATAACGCAAATAAAAATTGCATGAACTTCAACTGTCGAGGTACATAAATTTTCGAGTATAAATTTCGTAAAACTTGATAAATATTAGTATACACTAAGGAATTTAATTTTGAAGTTATTATTTAATATTAAGTTCCCGCAGGGTGAATTATAGTAATGAGCCGAAAATCGAAAATAAAAGTTTTTGCATATCTTCAAAATTTTTTTTTTAATTTGAAAATTTGCTTTATTTGACCTAAATATATACATTGATTTTTACATAAAGATACAAATTGTATACACCTATTCTGGGAATATCATGGGAATAATATTGTTTGCATAAATGTATTTGTTTCAATTAATTATATAAGTATGAAAAGAGCTATTAAAACATACTGCCATAATCTTCTTGCATATCTTTACGTTTCAGAGGTTTCTGAACATTTTGACATATCTCAGAAAAAATGAATGTGTGTGTGTGTGTGCGTACAGACAATTTTTCATCAACGTTTTCGGTCGCACAAATCAACGATTTGAATAGTTCAAAAAACATTTGATTCCTATTGATATGGAATGTGCTGATTAGTATTTGGCAAAGGCAGGTCCAGCCGTTTCGGAGATAAGGAGCAAAAAGTACAGAAATAAAAATCGAGTTTCTGAGAGAACGGAGTGTCCGATTTGAATGAATAGAAAAACATTCAATTTGTAATGATGGGGAGAAATGGTGATTAGTTTTTGGCAAAGGCAGGTCCAGCCGTTTTGGAGATACCGAGCTAAATGTGCAAAAAATTGCAGTTTTTGAGAGACTAAGCATTCGATTTGAATGATTAAAAAAACTTTCTGCTTGTTTTGACAAAATAATTGCTTTTCAGAAGGAATTTCTAGCAATTTGCCTTAAGGCACGATGCCATACACACTAGTTTGAAATAGCATCGATGTCCACCGCCTATAAAATATTAGGAGAGCTTGGGGCTTTGTAGCACTTTTTTATTAATATATCTTGATTATATTTTTACGAAATAAAGATGGATACATGCTGTAACTATTATCTACCGAATCAACGAAAAATAATTCCATAATTATTGTTCATTTATTATATTATATTTATTTATTTCAGCCTAATGGCCTAGAAATACATCATTATCTTAAGTCACAATAATACCTTAAACCTACTTTATAATTATTGTTCATTATTTCACAATTATTCATTTTCCTAAAAAGTGCCAAAAAACGGCCGAAAAATCCGATAATTTACTCTTTACTCATTTTATGAAAATTGACTTGTTTCAAAGTAATTCTTTGTAAAATCAACGAAAACTATAATTAGAAAAAATACTAATATAAATATATATATGTATATACATGATGAAATTATACATAATTGAAGATACGAATAAATTATTTTTTGGCTACTAAAAAACATATTTATTCTTATTAATTACTTATTGTAAATGTATATATTTATTTAAAATAATCGGTATTTATGTCAATTATTGCATACTTAATATAAATTCAGTATTTAAAAAATATTATAATATATCACATTACATTATACATTATTATTTATTTGAATTTATATTATAACTACTATTTTCAAGAATTAATAAATGTAACATTATTATTATAATTTTATTTGAACGACTGAACTGTTCGTTTTATAATACTAAATGTTGATTTCAGAATAAAACTTCTTACTTGCATCTATATTTTAGAAGAATAATTTCCATCATCATAAAATTTTAAATATTTCAAATAGTTAAATCGACAAATTTACAAGACGTGTGAATGATATGATAAAATATTATGAGGTATTTTAAATTACATTAAAAAAAAATTATCAAACAATTTTAAGTATTATAGAAGATGTGCGTTAAGATATATAGAAAATTAACCATGTCGGGTTAAATATAAATTAAAAATATGACATAAAAAAATCTAAAGAGAAATTGTTTATTTGGCCACTTACAAGAAAAATTTCTTCCACAAAACTAAATCTAAAAAAATCAATAACTACTTGTAAGAAATTTATCACTATCAATAAAAATTCCACGAGATCTCATAACAACGCGTTTGATAAAATAATATTTTTGTTATTACATCTATAATTTAATGCTTTACGACAGGTATTATAATAATAATGATAAATAATATATGCAAAATCACATGGCAAAGCCCAAGTTTAACGTTGATATATGTTTTTGCATAATAACACCGTAAACAACGCGATTCTGACATGACACACAAATTTAATCTAACAATTAAATATACGGCGTGTTCCGTGCAACGTACGTATTTAAGTCTTAAGTTGTATTTTATGTACTTTTCGTGCTAAGAATATTTTAATGCTAAAATTTGAAACAAGATAACTTTACAAGGGGTAGGTAATAATAAAACATGAGTTGTAAAACAGGGGAATTGATGTAAAAGTAAGCTTAGCTATACATTTACAATTCTAACATTACTTTGTTATAATTTTTAAACGCTTGCTCATGCGTTTTCTATCCGTAGCTTTTCTACTGTCTGAATTTAACAAGCCATTTATTATTTCATAAAATTCTTTAGTTCGCATGAACCTCATTGTTGGCTGAAAATACTATTGTTACCGTTGTGAAATACATATCATCCATGGAAGTGCACGGACGAATGGAGATAAAGCTTTGCGAGCGAAAATGCATCGTTTCCTTTTAAAAGAGAATCAAATAGAGGAAACTAGACTTATTGTTGGTTACAATCTCATATTACAGAATATCCACAGAAGTGAATCTACTTTCAAATAGTATCGTTAAAAAATACCACAATTTACATGGTGATTTTAGACTTTGTTATCTTAATTCCCTCTTTACCCTACATCAAATTATTTATACTTCTGGAATTGAGATAATGCTTTTTTACTAATTATAATTAAATTTTATTGAGTTTATAAAATATTCTTATTTTTATGTATATATCAACATACAAGTCATAGACATTAATTGACAATACAGAACATTGACTACTACTGTTATACCCGAATATTTTTCACTACGAACGATTACTTTACTTCAAGATATCTTAGTCATTAATTAGATATAAAAATTATCACATGGCCTGTAGATTATTATATATAGATGTCGAATCACTTTACAACCGGCTATAACTTTACGGTCAGGCGATTTTATCGTGAAGTCATGCGATTTAAATGACGGTATCATTTCGGAAAGTAATAAAAACCTGCTCACGGGAATAATTACTTTGTGCTTTTTCTTTAATTCATAACGAAATTGTAGAATGCTGATTGTGTGCATAAAATCTACAATATGGTAAGCAAATAGCATTGTCGTTCGGTCAGGTCGAGAACGCGCAATAAATATTTTATTGCGACTATAAATTTTAATATGTTTATTGTGAATGACTACGAGGTATTTGCACCTGTGCGATTAGGAAGAAATTGAAATTTAAAATATTTATTTTACTAACCCCTAAATATCATAAACACATTTCTGCAAATATAAAAATCACTTTGAATTTAAATATAGTGGCTAAATTATTTTTCTTTCAAAAATTTAGAACCGTCCCGTTTTAAACCGGTACGCCAATTTTGTTCCCAACCTGAAACTAGGCATAATTTGGGGTTAGCGCATACTAAAGCGTACCAGTTTAAAGTGGGACAAATAGAAATCTTAGACAATTTTATACCAGATTTATAAAAAAATATATAAAAGGATATTAGAATTGAACGCGTTAAATTTTTGATTAAAATTATATACAAATAATTACTAATTGAGGATTTATGAGATATTTTAACATTTTATTCAATAATTCACCACAACACTATAAAAAGCAAATTCGATCGATTTGTTGGGTAAGTAGGGACTTTTTTTGGTTTTTGTCAAATAACTCACGAATATCATATGGAAGCACCTCTTTTCAGTTAGATAGATAGAAACTAGATAATATTTACTACGATTCCATGTTAACAATTATATACACCCCGATATAAAAGTTTGGAATAAGACGACTTTGAATTCGACCTTCATATTCCTTAGCATTTAATAGAAAATTCTGGATATTTTTTTTGGTTTTTATCAAACAACTCACAAATATCATATGAAAGCACCTCTTTTCAGTTAGATAGAGAGAAACTAGATAAAATTTACTACGATTCCATATTAACAATTATATACACCCTGATATAAAAGTTTGGAATAAGACGACTTTGAATTCGACCTTCATATTCCTTAGAATTTAATAGAAAATTCTGG
>NW_020537758.1:13023308-13044104 GCF_003426905.1 Ctenocephalides felis | reverse complement strand
TCGAAAAATAGGTATGTATGAAAAATTTTGATTTTTTTGTTACACAAATTCTTGAGAAATTTATTTGAACCAAATTATAATGAAAATGCATATGGAAACTTTATAATTATCAAAAAATTTAATGATTATCAAGAAAATTTGATAATGACGCTCCTTCCATTTTATCATATTTACAAAACCCATTTAAAAGATTCTTAAACATATATCAGTCTTGAGATAAAAAGTATTTAAACAGGTTCAATATTTATTTTACCACCTTAAAATTCTATGTAAATAGTAAAATTATATAAAAAATATGCATCTTTCAGTCGAAAAATAGATGTATGAGATAATTAGATTTAAAAAATTTAAAATTAAAATTTTTCTATATCTTTACATCTTAAATGTTTTTGAACATCTTGGCATACCTTAGGAAAAATAGATGTATGTGTGCGGATACAAATTTTCTGCTTTCCCCAAAAAATAAATAAATTCTATGTAAATAGTAAAACTATATAAAAAATATACATCTCGCAGCCGAAAAATAGATGTTTAAGATAATTAGATTTAAAAAATTTAAAATTAAAAGTTTTATATATCTTTACGTTTCAAACCTTTCTGAACATCTTGGCATACCTTAGGAAAAATTGATATGTGTGTGTACGTGTGCGGATACAAATTTTCGTCCACGATTTCGGGAGCACGGATCAACCGATTTGAATAAATAAAAATGTACTCGATTCGTATTGACGTGCTTATTAGTTTTTGGAAGAGGAAGGTGTAGCCGTTTCGGAGATACGGGGCAAAAAGTGCCAAAAATGGTAATTAATTTTTGAGACAACGGAGCGTCCGATTCAAATGATTCAAAAAACATTTTATTTGTTTTGGCAAAATGAAAACTTGATTGAATTTTTGAGAAGACAGGCAGCGATTTTTTAAAATTTAAATATTAACTTAAAGATTCACGAATTCACGTGTTTGTTTCTTGGAAATTTAAATTTTAAATGTAAAAAAATGCCATTTAGTAGTAGTGGTCAAAAATGATCATTAGACATTATATCAGATACTTTATAGAGATTTTAGCAATAAGTACTAGCATTACATTTTATACTAGCAGTACATTCTTTAGCAATAATTAGAAAATCCGGGACATTTTTTTGGTTTTTGTCAAATAACTCATAAATATCATATGAAAGCATTTTACTATTTTTGTTATTATTACAAGCCAGAAATCGGTGAATCCCCATAACAATTGTGTGCATACTTTCCTTTACTCAATTACCTATACTTTACTCTTGACTTTAGAGGCAAATCAATTGAATTTCGAAACGATGGAAATTTCAAATACCTTCTTGAACTATCGTCGAAAGTTTTCATTGTTCCAGACATAGCTCCTTCTAACAATGGTCCAAAAACAATAGCAGCACGGTTATATGGAGTGTTAGCAAATACTTTATTCAATGACAAAAGTTCTATGATACTTTAATAATAATACTCGATACGAACGAAACGTACAATTGAATTTTATTCAAACGGGATTGTCGAACAAACAATATAATTAGTACTTATTGTCTTCATAAAAACAATCGAACTGATAATTTTCGAAAAGAATGTCGGAAACGAAATTGAAAAGATGATAATAGACAAAGATGTAGTATGATGAAATCTAATCGGTATTAATTTTTGAAAAAATAATAAATAATTTATGAATGTGATTCATGATTAAAATGAGGAAAACCGAGCAGAACATTTTTTTCACTTTTCTTCAAATGACTTTTGATTTTTATTCTGGACATTATAATTTGTTTACATAAGTAGAAACTAGATAAAATTTACTGAAATCGTGTAAAAACTATTATAAATACTTGGATATTAAAATTTTGTATAATTTGCAGCTGAAATACGCACTTTAGTATTTCTATAATTTGCACTGTAGAGATTTAGAACGTTTTTTTAAATTTTTAAATTACGTTTTTTTAAATATTTTTTTATTTTTGTTCTGGACTTTAAAATTTGTTTATATTAGTAAAAACTAGATAAATTGTTTTAACATCTAGTGAAAACTGTTACATACACTTGGATATTAAAATTTAAAAAAACTCGCAGTTGAAATGCATACTTTAGTATTTCCATAGTTGGCAATATATGGTTTTAGAACAATTTTTTACTATTTTTCAAATAACTTTTAATTTTCGTTCTGGACTTTACAATTTGTTTACATTAGTATTAAAGTAATTAGATAAAATTTACTAAAATCTGGTGAAAATTGTTATATAAACTTGTATATAAAAATTTCGAATAATCCATAGTTGAAACGTGGACTTCATTGGCAAACCATACCATGTCGGTTTAACAAAAACTATGTACCTACTATATCATCAATTAATTCTGAAACTGGTGCGTATAATTTAGTGAAAGTATTTTAAAAAATTCACGTAAGCATTTGTTTGGCCTAATTATTTCTACAGAGACCACTTTTTCTGTCAATTTGCGAACGCGACAAAATTACTTGCACTCTTGCTCCATTTGCATACAAAAACGTGACACTTATAAATAAATTACACATTTTTGGTTACATTTTTTGAATTTGCGTCACTTGCTAAAAACTTTGTTAGAACACTTATATAGTATTATATATCACCAAAAAGCTTATTCAATTGTGCTTAAATCTGCATTCATGGTTTTTAAAGTCTTAGAACAAAAATTTTGGTGAAAATGACTCAAACTTTGTATTTAGTTATTCGGTCACACTTTATTGAAACTCGCCTTGTCTGTCCAATAATTTGATACATTTTTATATTTCTATGTCGGGGTATAAAATCTGTGTTATTTCAAATATTCCTATCAGACAAATAACATAAATGTCATTAGAACGTCTACACTTTGATGATGATAATATTGAAGAGACACTTTCGAGGAGTAACGATCGACGTCAATGACATTAGCGGCGGGAACGCATCAATCATTAATACAAACGAAGCCTTATGGTAAAGTTTTGATGGTGACAGAAAATCGATTTCAAATGGAAAACAACGTAAAAGACTTTTGGGAAGGTGTCAGCGATCTTTCAAGATAGCAGGGTTAAAAATAACCGAGAGAAACATTATTAGTAGAGCGAAGAGTCGGACATCTGGTTCGACCTGCCCTGTTCGATTTTTGAGGAAAAAAATTAAGAAAAAACGTGGAACAAATATAAAAGATATATGAGATGTGGGGAATGAAAATTTATAATAACTTTCAAGATATATATGAGATATTCGATATATATGTATAAAAGCTTAGAAAAGCACAAGAAGGCACCAAGTAAATTTATACTCATTTTTCGAATATTTACTTTATATGTATAAAAATAAACTTTACTTCTTCAAAGATCAATGGGTTAGGATTTTTGACAAAACTATTTAACCAGTTAACTGAGGTGCTCATATCGAACAGTGCGCACAGTTTTGTGTCTTGACGAGTATATTCGTCAACCACAAAGTAAGTTGGGCTGCAAAGATATTTAATGAAAAATATGAATAGATTTTAGAAAACTGAAAATTATTATTACTACTACTACTTTAGGTAGGAATCCAAAATAAACCGTAAAGACTTTTATTTATATAGCTAAATCTTAATTCTTTTCGAACAAGTATATTATTTAAAAGACGTACGAATGGAAAGTTTAGAGAATATAGTTAATTTATTATTTATAAAATTTCTTCGAGGATCGACAACTACGATTAAAAATAATTGCTATTTTTTGCTAAATTGCTAAATCTTTTTTTCTCGAAATAGGTGAAAAATAAATGTCGAAACTGGTTTTACTAATGCAAAATACTACTGTTTTAATTTCCAAATAATGTTTAAGAAAAGTAAAGTGAAAATTAGATATGCAAATGACTGTTGTCTATTTTTTCATTAAAAGTGAGATAAAAAAATATTCAAACAATATAGTAAGGCATTTTAGTCAAATATAAACGTTATTTCTTCAAAGATCGACTAGTTAGATTTTTGACTCAAATCATTGAAGACGAGTTAAAAAATTTTGTGATACCAAAACTATATAAGAAATAAAAGTGGAGTGATTATATTTTATTTATATATTTGCTCCAAAACAATCTATGATTAAAAAATAATTGCTATTTTTAGGGCTTGATGAGCGTTAACTAATGCTGATGTGGTAAATTTTTGCGTTATATGAATTTATAACGTCTTTTATCTATTCTTCAAATAACTCTAAATTTTCATTTAGGACATTATAATTTGTAAAAGTACAGTAGTAAAAACTAAATAAAATTTACTAAAATCTAGTAATATCAGCACGTCTCCTTTTCAATAGGAATTGATTGCACTTTGAATAATTCTAATCGGTTGAGCGGTGCTCCCAAAAACGACATTCACATACATTTTTTCAAAGATGTACCAAAATGTTCAAAAACCTCTGAAACGTGAAGTTGAACAAAAAAAATATTTTCGATTTTTAGACGATTACTATAACTTACCCTACGGGCAACTTAAAATTAAGGATATTTTAATCACTTTAAAGTATTTTCTTTAATTTAGAATGCTAAAAATATGCATAATCTAGTGCAAAGTATCTCTATAGCGCAAATACTAAAATTTTTCTTGAATTTCTATATTGTCAAAATTAAATAGTAAAATAGTTCACAAGCACTTCTGTTGAAACCTTAATAAAATCCAAGAACCTAAGTTGGTTGTACGAATTCATCTGTATGCAAAAATTTCCAAAGTTCATCCAAGTTATTATATTATACAATCCCACGAATACTAATTAAATAACTTTCAAAATTAATTCCCGGTACACGTCATGCCATGCGAGATCTCGGCGATTCTCAGAGACTTAAATATTTACTTCATAGCCGCTCCGTCGGTCTTAACGGCGATACGTTAAAACAAACTATTCGGTTTAAAAGAAACAAATAAAAAGAGAACTATGCGCGCATGTAATAAAAGAAACAAACAGAAGTTTTCTCAAACGGCAACGTGGTTTCTTTGTACGTGCTTTGTTTACAGAACAAATAAACGGATTTTTAGAAATGCGCCCCGGGCGATTGTAAAGGAGATCCAGCCAAGCCGAGCCAAGCCAAGACAAGCCGTATGATGTTTGTTCGATAGTCGATACCATGTTATGCATTATTGTTATTAAAGTTTTGTAACTTTTGATAGCCTTGTGACTTTCGGAGATAATCTACGAAAAATATAAAGTTTTGCTTTGATGGTGTGCGGTGTTTGAGTTTTTATCAAGGGTCAGCAGGAACTAACTTATATCAACGGAAATGTGTCGTACACAGATTGCAAACAAATGCGCAATCAAGTTCAAACGAAATTTTTTGTGGGACTTCCTGAGGCCGACTTCGCTTTAAAATAAACTAAATTTAATTTATAACTAATTACAAATGTTTATCGACTCATTCAGATCATTTTAAGAAAAATAGAGACATAGAGGAGTTGGTAACCAGATCGCATAAATCACCACAAATCAAGGAATTCTGATTATGACAATAGGAATTGCATACTTTATTTTTTGCAGATTTTATTGTTGATGAGAAAACGTTTTCAGAATACGTTTTCCGGTATTTTCATTTGATCCTGGATTAATTAGTAAAATTTCAATGCATAGTTTCTTTAGAAATTTCTTTTTTATTACAGAAATAGAACCTTTAATATAAATAATACTTTTTCATTTTATTTCATTTTTTTTTAAATTAGAGAATTCTGATTGCCAGATTGAAGTCCGATTTCAATAAATAATGCTGCAAAACTGGAATAAAATTAATATTTATTTATCTGTCGTTAAATGGAAGCAAAAAATCTGCTCATGCAGTATATTGCATTTATATCATACAAATCAAGTAAAATAATCTTAGAGATAACTGGTATACCTTATAGTATATAAACTAATTAGAGATATAATTGGAATAAATTACCATAAGCCACAAATCAGATAATTCTGTTTTTCCAATAAATAAGATTTTTAAAAATTTTTTTTCGAATCAGGGAAATCTGACTTAAGTCGGATTTATGACTATCGTTAAATTTAAGCAAAAAATCTGCCCTGGCTGTAAATTTTTTTCACATTTTAAGTAAAGGATGGAGTATGAGTCTTCAATTGCATTTATTTAATACAAATCATGTAAAATAATCTTATATGATATATGGGGTAGGTTTATAGTATACAAACTAATTGGAGATATAATATAGATAAATCACCACAAACCACAAATCAGGGAATTCTATTTGTTTCAATTTTTTTTTTTTAACCAGTGAATTCTGATTGTCAGATTAAAGTCCGATTTCAATAAATAATACAGCCAAACTAGAATAAACTTAATATTTATGACTGTCGTTAAATTTAAACAAAAAATCTGCTTTGGGTGTAAAATTTTTTTACGTTTTAAGAAAATCTACGGTGGACTATGGTGCTTCGAAAGCATTTATATAATGCAAAATAAGTAAAGTAATCTTAGAGATATATAGTAAGTATATAGTATATAAACTAATTTGAGATATAATATAGATAAATCACCACAAACCACAAATCAGGGAATTCTGTTTGTTTCAATCATTTTTTTTTATTTATTTTTTTCAAATCAGGGAATTTTGATTGTCAGATTAAAGTCCGATTTCAATAAATTTTGCTACTAAACTAGAATAAATATAATATTTATCTGTCGTTAAAAGAAACCAAACAATCTGCTCAGGGTCTAAAATTTATATCACGTTTCAAGAAAAGCCAAAGTTGACTATGGGGTTTCCATTGCATTTATACAACGCAAATCAAGTAAATTACTAAATAAAAGTTAAAGATAAATTGTAAGGAGTATGTGAACTAATCGGAGATAAATAAAAAAAGTTAAAAAATGAATTGAAAATTGAAAAACATGAATTGTTCTAAATTTCTGTTTCATATACCAGGAGCTACTCCTAATTTCTTATAATTTCTTGCAGTCCCTGGTAGCTATCACAATCAAAATTAATCATTATTTTTCCAAAATTTCATTTTCATCGCCATTCATTTTGTTTCATTACATCATTTAGAATTTCATATTTTAGTCGGACGTCGTCGGTTTAATCTGCCAAGAAATACTAAAAAATAAATGAAATGATTACATTAATTAATTTAGAAAACACATAATATGTAATGCTACTTTTATGTCATCTTCTGTTTTTGAATTCAATATGAAATAATTGATAATTTTGTATTGAATAAAATATTAATTTATTTGGTATCGCCGAAAACAATAATTATTCAAGAAAATCGATAGACGAATAAAATAAATTATTCATTAAAAATAGGAATCAAGTCAAAAAAATTCGTTAATTTTGTTGATTCATTACATTATATATAAATTGATATAATTATTTCATTCTTAAAATGTCCTCGATTTATTCACTAGTCATTCAACTAAAGGTTATAACAATTCATAACATGTTATTAATGGGCAATTTAGATTTTATCTGAGTAACGCGAGACGGCACTAATTTGTTATTGTGATAAAATGACTAATTTCACATATTTTATATCGTATTACAAAAATTAAATTCACGACCAATATATGTACAATTTTGTGTAACTGATAAATTAAATTAAATTCTCATATTTTTTAAAACAATCAATTTTATCAATACCGAGGCAATCTGCAAAGTTTTCCGTATTTAGTAATACAAATTATTAAAAATATATTTTAAAAATGCCTAGAAGTTTTAATTTCCCTGCCTGTTGATAACGGCCATAAAAATTAATATACATACAAAATTTATGCATTTTTTGTTCGCTGTAATTTTTTTTGTTGATACATTTTATCATAATAAAATTATGAATAATAATTTATCACTGTAGTTTTAAGTGGTGATGATAATTGCAACCGGCTAATGACTTTTAATGGACAGCTAATAAATGAACTTAGCAAGTTTTTAATAACGAAATGTAGATTAATAATAAATCATAAATAAATTCGTATCCGAAACAACTGAATATCTATCAAATTCATAATCTATTTGTCAATTATTACACAACTTCTATCCATCGTCGATCGATAAAAAGCGAATTTCACATTCGCCTCATGAAACGGTGCTAACGGTGAAAGTAGCGTTAATTATGACATCCCAGTCATAGACACAAAACGTGTGACTAGTTTCCGTTGGCTAAATTAATTCCGCTATAAATTACGATTTATAAAAACCAATCAACATGTCGCATTTGCATCCGAGTCATAAAAAAAAGAAACACACACGATAAATGAATCACTTGTAATTGATGGTGCTTGTCATCATAATAGGAGTGGCACGTATATTGTATATTCATGATGGTTAATGAGCGACTTGAATAGAAAAATCGTGACAACTAAAGGATTTATAAAAAATTTCAATTTTTTTTAAATATGCTTAGCCAAAACTATGGCGCTTCCATCCAACTGTGCGTAGTTTTATATCGGCCGGATTGTGCTTATGACGTGTATATTCGTCATAGAGTATGTTGTGCTAGTAGGATGCCGGATGAAAAATATGGATATTTCCACAAAATTTGAATTTACTATTACTACATTTTACTTCAGTGTTGACACAAGCATATGTTACATACGTATTGTAAAAACGGATTAAATGCAATAAAATCTACATGTAAATGTAAGAAAGTACAAATAGTTTTTTATGAAAAGCGAGATTTTTTTTTTAAATATAACATAACAATAGAAAATGTTTTTTAAATAGTCAAGTCTTGATTTTTATTAATTAAGTATATTATTTCTACATTTTCAGGATGTTTATGCAACTTGCCTAAAGGTAAAATGCCATTTTGTTTTTATCAAAAGTTTAAATCTAAATAGCAAATGTTCTGTACGCACGACGAGCATGCACGTCATTACACAAAATTCAAGCATTTTTCGTGCCGTGTTAACTGGTTAACAGAAATTGTAAGAAAAAATGTGTAAGTTTTATATAGAAAATCATCAATAATATAAATAAAAATTAAATGCAGAGAATATGACGTATTTCAAAAAAAAAACGAGTAATAGTTGTATTATTATCAAGTAATTTATTTTATACAATCATAACCTCAAAATATTCTAAACAACTTGAAAATTAAGAATACTTTTTGTTTTTGTCAAAAACTTTACTAAATAGCATATTGTCACTGCAAAAATATATCAGTTTTATATGAAAATTATTATTAAATTTAAAAAATCATTTGCGAGAAAATTGGGTGTGATTTTAAGAAATAACGTGTAATAGTTATATTATTAACAAGTAACTTATTTTATACAATCAGAGCTTCAAAATATTCCAAATAATCAAAAATGTATTTTATTTTTGTCAAAAACTTTAATTTAAATAGCATATTGTCACTATTTTAAACACACGAAGAACATACACGTCATTACAAAAAATTCTACTACTGTCCATGACGAGTATATTCGTTAACTAGTTAACAGTATTTGTAGCAAAAAATAACCGTTTTATTTGAAAATTATTAAAAATTTTGAAAAAAATAATAAACGCAAAAAATTAAGCTTTTAAAAAACAACAAGCAGTAGTTGTATTTTTAAAAGGTAACATTATATACATTCAGAGCCTCAAAATATTCTAGATAATAATGAATATATTTTATTTTTATTACAAACTTGAATTTAAGTAGCAAATAATTACTATTTATACGCATGACGAGCATACACGTCATTACACAAAATTCTGTTACCGTTTCATGACGAGCATATTCGTCAATCACAGTTAACTAGTTGTAAGAAAAATGACAGTTTTATATAAAAATTATTAATAAATTTAAAAAAAAAACACTAAATGTAGAAAATTGGGCAATTGAGCGTGTTTTAAATTAAACAACCAGTAATATATAGTTGTATTATTAATATGTAATTCATTTTATACAGTCATAGCCTTATCAAATATTTATTTTATACAGCCATTCTTATCAAAATATGTTTTTGTCAAAAATTTCAGTGTAAGTAGTAAATGGTCACGGTTTATAGGCATGACCAGTATGCACGTCATTACACAAAACTCTATCACTTCCCGAGTATATTCGTTAACTGGTTAACAGAAATTTTAATAAAAAATGTGTTTTATACAAAAATTAATAGATTTAAAAAAAACTGAACACAAAACATTGTGCGTGCTTTAAAAAACAACAAGTAATAGTTGTAATCAGTTGTAATATTTTTTTAGAAAACAACTTTCTAAATGTAAAAAAAATGTTAGATTTGGCACCTGAACCACAGATAAATTACAAGGCATTATTTTTAAATCTCTAAGAATAAAATCAAAATGATTTAGGAAAAATTATAACAGGCAATCATGAACTTGCTAAAATAGATAGAAAGCTGTCATACTTACTATTTTGGTGAATCACTACGTAATTCCACATGTAATTACACATATTGAATTTTCACTATTTTTATTTAAAGTTTGTTGTTGTATTTATATTACTCCAAATTAATGGCACTTTATTTTATTAATTAATGTGTTTTTAATTTTACACTTCAAAATTTTTATTGTAAAATTGGTGTAACCCAGTTAGTCGTGCGATTAGAATTATATTTATTTTATAATAAATCCACTTAAAATTTAATAAATCTATTTATTATCATATGTAATGGAGCATTAACGTGTCAAATATCCATTAGTTGTAAATGATAGAACAAGTTATAAATCAATCGCCCGATGGAATTTTATGTAAAGCCACGGCAAATGGTTTGAAAACTTTTACCGCAATGAATCGTTATTTAATGAAAGCGTTGGCCTACATTTCGTTATCATTTATGTATTTTGAGAATGTATTACGTGATAAAATCATATCTCTACATGTGCAGGTTTACGGTAAAAAAAATCTGATTTTGCATCCGCCGATGCGCGGCGCCGGTATAAATTATCGATAAATATATTTCAGTTTGATATCTCCAGACATCAGTGCCAAACAAATAAGTACAAGGCGAAAAGATTATCGGTGAAATAAATTTAATCGAATTTTTTTGTTTTTTTTGGACAATAACCGTAAAGAAGCCTAATCCCTCCGAATAAGAGTTTTATTGGTACCGTAACCAGTTTTTGTTCGACATCAGATCAAAAAAATATTCTGGCAGCTGTCTCTGATTTTAAATCTAATAAAAAAAATATAGTCGAATCTAAGAACCGAATCGAATAAGGAATAGACTGATATATTTGTGATAAATGATTTAAGTCAAACGACTCATTCGAGTTAAATGGTTAATCGTATTTTTATGACTACAAAAATATACCAAGCACTTCGGAAGCAGGTTTTTTCAAATTAAATTGTACTTTATCGCATAAAAGACTTTCAGTTTATTAAAATGCACGATTTCACCGGTAAAACGATAAGCAAAATTCCGCAATTTGTATTCCGGCTCAAATAAATTTAAAAAAATTTAAACGTAGAAAATTCGACTTTTAAAAAACAACGAGTAGCAGTTGTCTTACTAACCAGTAATTTATTTTATAGTCAGAGAGCCTCAAAATAATCAAGACAATTGAAAATATATTTTATTTTTATCAAAAATTCCAATTTAAATAGCATATTGTCATTGTTTTATACGCATGACGAGCATGGACGTCATTACACAAAATTCTGTTACGGTTGACGAGCATATTCGTCAATCACAGTAAGAAAAATGTCAGTTTTATTCGAAATTTATTAATAAAATTGAAAAAAAAGATAAAATGTAGAAAATTTGAATTTAACAAGGAATAAACTTATTTATTTCTAATATAATAAATGATTCGAATCAAACGACTCATTCGAGTTACATGTGCAAAATAAATGGTTTTATGACTACAAAAATATAGCAAGCACTTCGGAAGCAGGTTTTTGTTTTAAATTAAATTGTACTTTATCGCATAAAAAACTTTCAGTTTATTAAAATGTACGATTTCACCGGTAAAACGATAAGCAAAATTCCGCAATTTGTATTCTGGCTCAAATTAGTGTTTCTTGCGTGAACAATTCTATTAAAAAAGTAACTGGTAGGTTATGAATAATTACAAGTCAAGTATATACTCGTATATAGAAGTATTCTTGCCTAGAATTTGTAAAAATCGCATTTTTTCTACGTTTAGCTATTGAAGAATAGAATACAATATTTAAATTATACAGCTTTACATCACGATAATCTACAAAACTAGGATACCCACGATTTCCCATCTTTTACTAAACCGATTTAAATAAAACTTTTACTAAACCTTTTTTATATACTTCTTCAGTATGAACTAGTCTCAACCTAAAATTTCGATTTTAACTATTCTTTTTTTAAGTCAAATTCCGCAATTTGTATTCCGGCTTAAATAAGTGAGTAATAATTTAGAGAAATCGAAAATTTAAAAAGATATTATAATTACCTATTGAGTCACGGTAATAATTTTGTTTATTTCACTTTTATTTTATTTTTGTGTACAACCTCACACCGCGTTTCTCAACGATTAACTTATTAATTTGGGATTTAGTAGTTCATTTCACTGAAATTTTTCCTAGATCACCACTTTATTTAAAATTTATAAAATTTAATCAAGTTGTATCCAACAACGTTCGGATTCCTTGCCTAAAAAATTTGAAAATTTTCAAAGGATACATAGGTTAACACACAAATACAAAGACTTTTTGTCTGCATCACATTTGCTTGTATTAAAAATATGATATGAAATATTACACTGAATGTTATACGAAATTAACATATACAGAATTTTAATGAATATTTTATCATGTTGGTTCATTTTAAACATCGTAAGAACTACTCAACATTTAACAAAAGGATCGCGCTGTCCCATGCTATAATACAATACAGCGATTATAATAAATTCTTCTATTCTATCATAAACTTTGTCACTTGTTTTTTTCATAATTTTAGCGCATGGAATGAGTACTGATAATAATCCTATTCAAAATATGTTTATGCTATACTATATACAAAGAATTTTTTTTCATAAAGCATTTTTTTTTAATATGTTCGATGCAGTTTCGTTTCGCCATTACCATAATCGAAAACGAGTTATATGCACATATGTACCTGTGCGGCAACGTCGGTGAAGGTAAATTTTTTATGATAGGTATACATTTTGTATTTCAGAAATATTTAGAGATTCGAATATCATATTCACGTTTAAAACGATTAAAGTGCATTATATATTTTAATATCAGTTATATATATATTTAACGATTATTGGGTTTTTCACAGCAAAATTCATATTTGATGTAGCGATCATCAAACTTGATCAAATTAATTAAGAAGATTTCTAATCACATTAGATTGCTAGGTTATGAATAATTACAATATTTGATTAAAGTATATATAGGGGTATTCTGGTCTAGAATTTGTACAAAAACCGCAAATGTAAAAAAAAACACAAAATTTAAATACACAATAATCTTCATTGTTTTTCTTCAAGCGATACCCACGATTTCCCAACTTTTACTACACCGATTTAAATAAAAATTTTACAAAACCTTTTTTATTGACACCATTATTCAGTACGAACTATTCTCAACCTAAAATTCCGATTTTAACCATTTTTTTAGATCAAGAATATCAAAAAAAAGTTGTAAAAAAAACTACCCAGGCCCATACCCATGAATTCAGCCTTCCAAATAATTCGAATATGTTTTTAAATATTAATTAGTTAGGTTTAAAGATCTGGCTTTGCATCAATAAAAAATTGTATGTTTTTTACAAATTTACAAACCGAAAAATGGTCACAATTTCACTAAAGCTCTAGGTTGCACTTAAAAGCTCATAATTTTAAAACAAAGCCATTATTTTTTTTTCGGGACAGTTACGATCAATATTATCAGACGTTGAGGTCTGGGATACCCTGTATATTAACACGTTGTAAAATATACAGAGTGTCCCAGAACTCAACTTTTTAACACACATATTAGTTGGGTTTAGAGATCGGGCAATACATCAATAAAAAAATTGTACAAATGTTTTTTAAAATTTATTATGAAATTCATACGTTTCGGCTAACATCTTAGCCTTTATATAGTGAAATATACTGTCAACGATAATATTTAAATTAAGTAAATAATATGTAACACTTGCAATTTTGTATGTAATATAGATACCAAATTGTAAGTGTTTTCTATAGATTTGTCTATCATTATTATTATTATTTTGTTGCATATTATTTACTCAATTTAATTATTGCAGTTGACAGTATATTCCTGATGGCCAGGATGTTAGCCGAAACGTATGGATTTCAAATAAATTTTTACAATTTCATATTGATGTGACGCGATTTCTAAACCCTACAATTATGTTAAAAATATTAATAATGGCTTGACGTTGAGTTCTGGGACACCTTGTATATTTTATTAACACATTTTAAAATATACAGGGTGTCCCAGAACTCAACGACTGATAATAATGATCGTAATTGTTCCGAAAAAAAATGTAAAAAAATATTGGCTTTGTTTTAAAATTTATTAATATATGTTAAAAATTTTAATAACGGCTTGACGTTGAGTTCTGGGACACTGTATATTTTATTAACACAATATAAAATATACAGAGTGTCCCAGAACTCAACGCCTGATTAATATTGATCGTAACTGTCCCGAAAAAAATTTAAAAAATATTGGCTTTGTTTTAAAATTTATTAATATTTGTTAAAAATTTTAATAACGGCTTGACGTTGAATTCTGGGACACCTTGTATATTTTATTAACACATTTTAAAATGTACAGGGTGTCCCAGAACTCAACGACTGATAATATTGATCGTAACTGTCCCGAAAAAAAATTAAAAAAATATTGGCTTCGTTTTAAATTTTTCAATAACGGCTTGACGTTGAGTTCTGGGACACCCTGCATACTTTATAAAGTGTTAATGTATATTTTATAAAGTGTCCCAGAACTCAACGTCTGATAATATTGATCGTAACTGTTCCGAAAAAATTAAAAAAAAAAAATATTGGTTTTGTTTTAAAATTATGAGCTTTCAAGTGCAACTTAGAGCTTTTGTGAAATTTTGACCATTTTTCGGTTATTATGATTATTTTTTATTAATATATAATGTGATTAATTTTAATTAATATTTGCTAGTAGATATGTGTATATATATACTAGCAGGCCCGGCCACGCTTTGCTGTGGCTTTTTATTAAAATTCACTGGATTGAAATTAGAATCTGATCAGATTAGTCGGAAGGCTGAAGTTATGGGTATTGGTTAGCAAATTTTCTAAAAATCTCACCATATAGTATTATAACTTTTTTTCTAAAATCTCAAAAAATTAACAGTATTCTCTAGACCAGAACACCCCTTAAACAAAAACGCAAATTACAATCATGAGCAGCAAACCCAAAATTTTTACATAGGTTTATATTTTTTTTTCAATAGAGCGTCTTCGATAACTCAGATCACAATTGTAATGGATTTAAAGATTGAAATAAATTATTGAGCTGATAGCTATTGAAAAATTAGCATATTTGATATTTATTCGAGAGAGAGAACGGTCGATTTAACGAATACGCCCATTGAACACAATAATTTATGGAAATTCACCCGACAGGCACATTGGATTCCAGGTCGATTTATAGACCATCTGATTTCTTTGGCAACATATAGATAGCTCTTGGATTGCATGCGTCACAACTGTAATTTACAATGAAATGCTAAAATAACACTTTGCCGTCGGCAAAACTCATCGCTTGGCTGATCGAAACTGTTACGAAGACAATAATGGACGAACACAAGTTGAAACACACACACGTTACAAAAATAGATCAACAGAAAAATATTAACATAGAAATAAATCCAAGAAATTTGTATCAAGATTGAAACGAATATTAGGGTGAACACACTGCACTCAGATTTTTGCGCAAATTTAATTTCATAAAATTACAGACTGCTCCGACATACTAAACACAATTATTACACTAAAGCTCTTGGTTGCACTTTAAAAGCTCATAATTTTCAAACAACGCGATATAATTTTTTTCAGGACAGTTACGGTCAATACTATCACCCCGTTGAATTCTGGGACACCTTGTATATTTTTTAATGTGTTAATATACAGGGTGTCCCAGAACTCAACGTCTGATAATATTGAGCGCAACTGTCGTGAAAAAAATTATAAAAAAAATTATTAGCGTTGATTGAAAATTATGAGCTTTCAAGTGCAACCTAGAGCTTTAGTGAAATTTTGACTATTTTTCGGTTAATTCGGATATTTTTTTTCAAACTTTGTTAATTTAAACTTTGGATCAGTAATCGGAAATAAAATTTCTAAGACCACAGTCAAAAATAATTACACTGTTACCTCAAGTTTGAAAAATGTGAAATTTGTTGCGCGATTTTTTTTTTAAATTATTAAAGTTTGTTATAGCAAGTTCCGTCAAAAGTTGGCGCATTTAATAAGTATTGTAAAATCGTAAAACACTTATTAGCTTCACAACAAAAATTTTCCAGTATAAAATAAAAACATAATTATGACATGATTTTTGCTAGTTCAAATAGAAAATTTTTAAGCGAGATTACTGTCTGTAATTTCAAAAAATTTACCATGTACAAAAAACTGAGTATAGTTTGTTCATTTTTACATTTCAATAAAAATAAATGTAAAGCAAGCATATCTGAAAGAGAAAATTACGGATCGGAGGGGAATGTTGCGCGATTTCGCAAGAAAAATCAACGTTAATTTTCTATAAAAACAATAACGTGTTTATTTCATCATCAAATTCATTAAGCGTATTTTTTCTATGACTAGTCTGTACATATATAGCGTAGCTTATTAGTTTATATATCTATATACATTTATACACAATATATATCCGATCGCGTTCGGCGGCGCATCACTTTAGTTTTCCTTAAATTTGGGCTGGAATCTTCACACCACAAGCGTTATTAACAGACAGACCCGATCTTGGTTGAATCTTTGGTCTGGGTCCTCGGATAAACAACGTTTTCGCCACCACTTTTTAACAACAAATTAAACACTTGATCGTCTCACACGGGAATAATTCCATCGGCTTCCACATTTTCATCATATTGTCACTCCAAGATTTTTTTCATTTTTTCAGCACATCGACAAAAGCACGCACGCACACCAACACATTAATATTCGCGATTCGAATTTGTTTTGTTTTTATTATCTTGTATTAGCTTTTTCTTTAATATTTTTTGTATTTGAGGGGATCTCGTTATATTATAACTCTACTATCACATATAAATGCAGACGGGGCGGGATCAATACAACCCCGTCGCGCTTCCTGTAGTAAGACACGTTCGTTCATCACACGTTGTAACATGAGACCTGCTGCAGTGCAGGCGGTGGTTGAAATGCGGCCGCGCGCTCCAGGTACGGATGTAGGCGATGCGCTCGCAGATATTGCCGATATTTGCCCGACAGTATCGTATTCTGGTGTTGCTGTTGCTGCTGCTGCTGCAGCTGTTGTTGCTGTTGCTGCTGATGTTGTTGCTGCTGCTGCTGCTGTTGTTGATGTTTTTCGGGATGATGCTGCGGGTGATGATGATGATGATGATGGTGCTGATGCTGATGATGAACCGTGGCCGCGTGCTCGGGACCGGACTGCTGATAGTCCCGCGGTATCGCAGCCAAAGGACTCCTCTCCGCATCCCAATGCACTCCGGGTATACTAGACGCCGTCGCAACAGCCGATGTATCCGTCGTATAACTCAAGCCGCCGGACAGCATAAGATCACGTTTTCCTACGGGTTTGCTGTACATCGACATGGCTTGTGCGCCCGCCGCGATCGGCACGAGCGCGGGCATAGCGGGAACCACGTGTTGCTGTTGTTCCCAAGATGCTTGGTGTTGCTGCTGTTGCTGTTGCGTGTACATATGGTGCTGCTGCTGCTGAGCGAGCTGTTGTTGTTGCTGCGACAGCTGTTGTGACAATTGTTGTTGGTGCGACAATTGCTGTTGTTGCTGCTGCTGTTGTTGCGCAACCAATTGCTGTTGCTGAACTGCCGCAGCTCGTCTCCTGCTCGAAGCCGCGGCCGCAGCGGCGTTTGAACTACTCGACGAACGACTACTATTCGTAACCGGCGGCATATTATTGATGAAAGGACTACGCCTTTGACTTTCCATTTTGCGGAAGTAGCATGGATGTATCATGAGCAGCGGCTCGACACGCGAACCGGCCGGCGGTTTGGCCTGATTCGGAAGTTCATATTCTACACTACAATCGACGTGCAACGGTATACTGTAATCCTTTTGTTGCACGGGTTGTATCCTAGTTTGTTGTTGGGGATGCTGTTGCATCTGTTGTTGCTGCTGCTGCAAAACCGTCGTGGCAGCATTGGTAGCAAAGCATTGTTGCTGCTGTTGCGGATGCTGCTGTTGAACATGCGTCGGTGCCAAATCGGCGTAATTGGAATAACAAGCCGTCATCGCCATCTCGTAGAACACTTTGAAAAAATAATCCTTGGTTAACACTGATAAAATCCAATATCCATCCAAAATCCGATACACTTCAATGCACAATAAACACTTAAAATATATGCCTAGTACAAAAATAACACGAGCGATAGAAGCACTCTTGATATGAAAGTATACATATACAAATGTTTTAAATTTTAATCATAAACCACTATAATCACCAGTCTCAACGATTCAGTACGTTTACTAAACTATTATACACTAAACTACTTCGAGTCATTTGTGTCTCTATCTCAAAATTTGTGAACACTGTTTGGCTGTGTGTATATATATAACTATGTATATATATGTATCTTATTGAAAATTGAATATTACCGCTCTGGTCGGCGACTTCGCCTCGACTGACTCTCGATGGCGTTCCACTGCTCAGACGCGCCAGACGGTTTCCCATCTCCCCTCTAGCGAGCGAACGATCGGCTTTCGGCAGTGTCGGCCGAACGCACGAAGCCGTCGGCTTCCATCCCCACCGCCCGGGGACGCCCCTGCCCGGAAATCGATTGAGAGAGCCGTTCGGAAGGCGAGTTGACATTTTAAAAGACTTTGCGTCTGGTATCGTCCGCGTCATCCGTCCTCATCCGTCGCCGCCTCTGTCCCTTACCTCGCCATGGACATAATACCCGATGTGGCGCTACAGTTTACGTCAACTTGGCGCGGTGCGATGCGATGCGATGCGGTGTAACGTATATAACGTCGCGCAGAAGTCGTTTACTATTACAGCTGATCCGTGTTCGTCGCAATATGATGAGTACGAATTACGACTTACGAGCGACTCTTGAAATGGAATGGTACGTTTTATTATAATTTGATACATGTACACATGCATTAATGAATAAGCGTTTTTAAAAGTAAGTTGTAATGGAAATAACATTATATTTTTGTTAGGTTGTAATTTTATTCGAACGTGTTGCAATTTAAATTTGTTAAAAGCTTTAAATTCTATTGAAAATTTTGAGAAAAAAAATTTTTTGATCATTTCGATGTTTTTTTAATTTATGGAAAATTTTAAATTATTTTGTTTTTTTTTTTTGAATCAAACAACTAATAACTATCAATTAGTATTTAATTGAATTTGATTGAAAATTTGAAAAAAATATTTATTTTTTAATATTGATTTTAAAAGTTTTTTTTGAAAATTTTGTATTTCTTTGAACTATCATATAATAATAAATTGGGCCGGCGGCGATATCGGTTAGAGCGTGGACTAGCAGCCACTAGTTCCAGGCTCGCTGGATCGATTCCCGCTAACCGCCGTAGCCCGACATCAGGCAGCTTTGATGTCAAATTTCCACTTGAGATTATAGATCATAATATAATTCCAAGTGGAAATCGTCCTTCGTGGACATAGCTGCAACATCCAATCATATGCAACTATTAGACGTAAGAGCTAATATCAAAAATATCCCACACATAAGAGAATGGTTAATCGATGGATTGCCTCTCATGAAATAAAAGTAGTATTAGTCGTTAACCAACAGCTTATAGAACATATAGGAGTTCTGATTGCTGTTCAAACATAATAAAAAAAAAAAAAAAAAAAAAAAAAAAAAAAAAAAAAAAACTATAATTTGTTAATTAGTGTTTATTGCAATTTGATTGAAAATTTTAAAAATTTAATTTTTTTAGAATATTGTTTTTTTTTTATTTATTATTAATATAGACAATCAGAAGACAATGTTTCTATTAGCATATGTGAAAAGTTATATCGGCGTTTAGAGGTCTAGTCTGTAATAGTTAAAAAATAATTTTGATTTTTTTTAACTATTATATAACTAATGAATATTAAATAGTATTCAATTGAACTTATCTGTTTAAATTTCGTATTTATATAAAATATCAATATAATCGCCGTATTGTTTTTTATAAATACATTATTGTTTTAGTCCAGAATTAACCACAACTAATTTATACTCACTGATATGTTGATTGTTTTTAACAACTGAAAGAGCTAGAATAGTTTTTTCATGAAATTATTATGATAAACAGTGTGCATTATATTTTTTACTATTTCTATACTCACATACTATAATTAATAGTACCAAATCTTCCTGATATTATAATATTTTGATATTTATTGAAATATGCTTTAGTTCAATCAAACAAATTTTGACTATTTCATAGAAATTTGTTTTTCCATGGTTATCACGATCACTATGTAACGCAAATACTGTCATATTAATTAATTTATATAAACCAGATATACCTAACTTGCATGTTAATTTTAATTGCTATTAATACAAGTTTTTTTAATCAAATTAGCTTATTGAAATTTTTGTATATACAATATTTGGCGTACGATTTATTTCTTGAGCTAATGCAACACTTTAGACGTTTTCTCGTGTTCTAAAGATATTTGACTTTTTTTAATCATAAATTAATAAATGTACATTTAAAAAA
>NW_020537758.1:12895720-13022308 GCF_003426905.1 Ctenocephalides felis | reverse complement strand
TTTTTTTGTTATTGAATTTTTGTATTATTTTTATTATTTTTATTATTTCCACCAACGCCCAGTTCATGTATAAAGGATATATAAAATCATTTCTCACATGTAATTTTCTGAATGATAGCTTTACCGAACTTGTTCCGTTACGAGTTCGCCCTTAAGCGCATGTAATTGCATTATTGCGTGGGACGAACGACGCAATGCCGAGAATCCGTAAATGCGAATAAATAAACCGATATGGGTAGATCACATATCTTCAAAGAAAATTGCACTGTCTAATAAGCATTGTGCCAACAGGATTATATTTAATCAGGTAAATCGGGTTAATCTAGCGTAAACTGCTTACAGATGGAAAGACGCAATGGTAAAAGTTTTTTTTCGACTACTGGTTATATTTAGTTGTACAGAATTTGCCGCAGTCATTAGCAGTTTTTGTGCCATAGTCATTGTATCAAAAGAAACAAATTATTTCATTTGATTGTCCTTCACTCAAATTATCTGTTCTCATGCTGTTTTCTTTGCACTTAATTTAATAAGACTATGACCTATATTCGGCTGACCCGATTACTTTTATGACACAAACATGGTATTTATTAGTTATTTGAACTAAAAATAAGAAAAACAAGCCTTAGTCTCATATTCGATTTTACCGATCTCTGTATATTTGTTCCTCCCGGCATGTTCTTGACAGCCTTCCATATGTGTGATTCGGGTTTCTAAGTGCATTTAAATGAAAATCTGAGCGCCCTTTGCCTTTGGGAATACTTTCCAGTTTTCAGTTTCCAGTTTACAATTCGAAGCCATTAACATAACTGCCATAGGGCTCAGATGAAAAGTTTTCTTCGAATACAGGCACGTGGGTACGCATTTATTAGCTGAATAGATGGATATAACTCTCTTGATGAGAACAGGCGATAAATGGTATTTGCAAATTGAATTGTAGGTGTGCGATGATAAATCATTACTTGTTAGCCTTTTTGTACGATTACTCGTTATATATAGTGTATAGGAGATATAAAATTTAAATTGAATATTGAAACATAATATACTCTAATAATAGGTGATGATGTATCAACTTTTATACAGGCGCGTTCTTAATCAATCTTTTGCTATTTCGATTAATGGGAACTGGGTTATTAGGGACTTGTAATTAATTGCACAACATAAACCAATAAGTCTTAAAACGTGTTTGAAATCAACTTCTCGTAGGCTAAGTTATAGTAATCGCAAAGAAATTGAAAATAAAAATTTTCATATATCTTTACGTTTCAAAACCGTCTGAACAATTTGGCATACCTTAGAAAAAATGGATGTATGTGAGTGTATGTTTTTATGTTCAACTTCACATCATAAATATCACTATTTACTGAAATGAAGGGCATGGTCACGTGACAACTTTTTGAGACACTTTTACCAGGCTGTGTCCAAAATTACGTGATTGATTTTTTAAGGACTTTAGGATGCCCCTTACCCTTGGTCATACGTCGTAATTTTTAGAATTACCCTCCCTGCCCTTCTAAACGTTACTTGTATTTTTAGTTACGTAAAACTTTCTGAACGAATTCGTTGAATTTACAAAAAACGTAAAATTTTTGTGTTTATTTCGAAAATTTTTGTAAAAAAGAAATACACATCATATCTTACTATCATCCCTCTCACGTCATATCATACAATCATCCCTCTCGTCATTTTTTGTGTTTTTTGTTAAATCCCCCCTAAAAAAGCCTCACGTCCTAAATTTTATATATTTTATTTTGATTGATGGACGCTCCCTCACCTGCAAGAATTAAAATTTTTTGACTGTTTTTATTTTTTCTTAATTTTCAAAAAAAATATTAATAACTATTATAAAATAAAATATTATTATAAAATAAGATGAAATTGTCTAAATCTTGATGTATTTACATTTGTTTCTATTCTTGCAAAATTTTATAAAACTTTAACTTGAATATTGAAGATTTTTTTGATTGCTGTTTAAAAAGTTATTTTGTGTAAAAAAAACTCGCAACAGTTGAAACAAAACCATGGGGCTGAAACATTTTCTTACAAAGTATGAAAATTTGATAATAAAAGCTGAACTTTGGTAAAATTATCTAAATTTTAGTTTGCACAGAGTTATTTCTGTTTTTACAGAATTTTATAGAAATTCAACTCAAAATTTAATGATTCTAAAGGCAAAACAGAAATATTTCCTTGAACAAGGTACACATTTTCAAACTCTGGACGATTTTGAAAAATTTTCCTAAAGAGTATGAAAATTTCGGTTGAGATCCTGAAGTAAGATGAAATTGTCTAAATCTTGACATATTTATATTTTTTTTCTATTCTTGCAAAATTTTATAAAATTTTAACTGGAATATTCAAGAGTTTTGTGATCGCTAAATTATTTAAAAAGTTATTTTAATTAATGTAAAAAAATTCACAACCGGTATGAGTTGAAACAAAACCTTGGGGCTAGTTGTAACATACAAGATATATATATATATATATATATATATATATATATATATCTTGTATATATGTATTATCAAATTCAAGTAAAGTTTTCAAAACAACTCGCAACAAGCCCCTAGTACTCCTACCCGCTTAATAAACAATGCCGAGGTTGAAATTAAACTAAATTTATAAAGTAAGATGTGAAATTTGTAACATGTGAAATGAATATATCACAAAAAATAATATGAATAATAAATAATTAGCTTTAGTGAGATAATATGCATACAACGAATTTTATACATATGTATTTACTTTGTACGGTTACCGCTAAATATTTTTCATAAAAATTAACGAACTATTCATCCCATAAATTCAATTTTAATTACTGAAACAATATCGCTACTTCACATACATACATCCACCATGCATGTTTAATCGCCGGATCAATATTAGCAATATTGTCCATATTTGTAGTCAGAAGCGCTTTGTGCATGAATAATAATAGAGTTCACTATACGGGGCTGTCGGTTGTTTAGCATTTAATTAAAAAATAAAAGGTGAAACCTCACATGCATGCTACTGGTATCCGGCTCCGCAAAATTGTTTGCCGATAAAATATTTTTATTATAGCGTTATTTCAATCAACGGTGCAGCAATATTTTTTAATATCAAGGCGTAAAAGGAAGCCTTACATGGAACGTGCTTGTATGCCACTCACGTCCGATGTAAAAAAAATTCCAATTTATGATTTATATGAAACCGTAATAAATTTGATATATTATGCAATTTAATTACAATATTTGAAAATATAAATTTTTAGTGCGCTGTTGCTGGATATTTGTGTATGTCGAATTCACGGTTTTATTCCCAAATCAATGTTTTCGCGTGACCATCAATAACATTTTTTGAAGGCATCTTGCATGCACATTTCTGTTTATAACAGATGAAACGTATCATAAATCCTCATAAAATACAAAGTGTCACATAAATCCGTTGGTTGAGTATTTCTCGCAGGCGCGGATGTTTGTTTCTTCTCAATTATTTATTTATTTAGTACGCTTGCGATACGTACATTCGCACTTATAAAACAGGCGAAGGCAACTTTTTGAAAAAAATAATTTACTGTATTATACAATTATCAAATCTCTCTAAAATACCTGATAGACAACCTTATTAGCATGGATTCGGACACAAGTATAAAAAAGTACTAAAATTTCTGATCGTTTTAGAATTTTGAATTGTCTTTTTTTGCTTTACTAGCGCACTTATAAGACAGACGAAGGCAACTTTTAAAAAAAATTAACGAACTATTCATTCCATAAAATCAATCTCATTGAAACAATATCGCTACTTCACATACATACAAAATAATTCAATTTTATTCTATTATCAAATCTCTCGTATAATATCTTATAATTTGATGTGCATATGTCTGATGAACATTATTTACCAAAAAAAGTATATATCAAAAATAAACTTATAAGAAAAGTTTAAATGTGTATTAAAATCTTTGATGGTTTTACAATTTGACAAAATCATGACACATATCTCATTTTGTAGGCAACTTGTGTTGCCACATAACTCCCCGGTTCAATGTTGGCGACAAATAGATTCGAAGGTGATCGGAAACACGTTGTATGTTATTGAAGACTGCTCCTGTAGAAAATAGAAACGTTGTAAAATTAGCGTAGTACTACTTGCGTTATACTGGATAGGTAGGCCGGTGGAAGACCAGTGGTCAGACTTATAAATAATAATAATGAGCTAGTAATTACCAACAATTTCTTCTGAGTCACAATTAAAATCCTTCAAATTAAAATCGGGATGGCATCAATGATTCAACTCGCGTTGTGTTAAAATCTCTGATCATTTGTGGACTATAAAAGTTTATAATAATTTAGTATGTCAAATGATACGATACAAAATCATGATACGTAACTCATTATGTTCTTCTACTCCGCACTCACGGCCAAATTTGTGTTGCCACATCACTCCCCATTCGTGTTGGCAACAAATCTACTTGAAAGTGATCGGAAACACGTTGTATTTTATTGTTGGCTGATCCTGTAGAAAATAGTAGAGTTATAAAATTGGTGTGATACTACTGGCTTAATACTGAATAGGTAGGCAGGTGGAAGACCAGTGATTTGAACTAATAAGTAATAATAATGAGCTAGTAATTACCTAATGATGATGAAGTCTACTGCGGTGTTGAATTTATTAAAATAAATCAGAGAATACTGGCAACCTTATTAGCATAATTTGGGACTCAAGTTTTTGCAATAAAGTGTATAAGATCTTTGACACAAGAGCAAAGATTGACTTTTTTAAAATGACAACCTTAGAACAAGCCAATTTTTAAAAAATATGTATCGAAAATGAACTTATTAGAGAATGATAAAAATATTATAAAATTCCTGCTGATCGTTGTAGAATTATGTAAATGTTATGATAATGTATAGAATAAGTATTTGTAAGTGGCATTCTATTTTAAGATAAAATAATTTTTACAAAGGTTGGCAACCTCTTACACATTATACATTTATATGGGTCATTTTATACGAAGGTTTAGAATTTTCACGATCCCGACGATCCAACATTTTGAGCTCGGGGAAACTATAAGTTTATTTCTCTAATCATATATTTATTCAAGACTTCGGTTTTCGGGCAACAGCTGAGCACCGTGATTTATGTCGGGACATGAGTTTGGCTTAAGTCTTCTCGTGTTTCTGAATGCTACACACGAATAATGTGTTTGGGACGGAAAACGAAGATAAATTTTAAATACTTGAAAAAAATATTTGTGAGGAATATTATTACCGTTGGCCTTGTATTTTTTCCTCGTCGTCTTTCTATCGAATCTGTGTTATTAATTTCCCATTGTAAAACAAGTCTAGCTCTCGGCGACTTTTCTATTCGTTCATAAGACGACTAGTATGGAATATTTCTTTTGAAATTGCTCCATTATGCGCCGAGCATTGCCATTATATTCGCTGATGGGAAAAACTTGGCTGGCGGAGTTTGATTATGTGCGCCGCTAGCACCAAGAATACAAGTTTCTTTATTAATAACCTAGTTCTGGAACTGAATAAACTGTATTGTAATACACAAACGGGACGGAAACAAAAAAGGGTACAGCAGGGGCGCTTTGTGATATAAAAGATATATGGGAGAATCGGAGAATAGGGTTTGTTGAACCGCTATGCATAGATTTTTTTGCAAATTCATTAATGGGTTGGTTTTTCATAACCAAATGTGTATCGTTTGACAAAGTTCCAAGATGTTTATACCCTTTCAAAAATATATCTTTGTTATTTTTAGATTCAATAAATGTATCACCATCAGAAAGAAAAACCATTCGTAAATAAAACCCCTAGTACTAAAAAAATAAAAAAATGCTAAAACTCTTGTAATAGGTAAAATAAATTTTAATAATTTATTACATTTTAAATATTAACTTGTGGTGCACTGTTGAAACCTCCCGAAGCACAATTTTTAAATTGTAAAAACACACACACACACACACACATATCTATATATATATATATATATATATGTTACGGTAAATGTGCACTCTCGGTGAATGTGCACATTCACCGGTAAATGTGCACATTCCCCAAAACGCTAGGTGAATGTGGCGTGTTCTCAAACAATCAAATTAAAACAATGGTGTACGTGCGTACTTGGATCGGTCTTATGAACATCTCGCGTATTTGACGCATGCGCAATAAAGACTATGCGCGAAATACGTCAAGTATGTTACAAATTTTGTACCAAAATGGTGATAAATGATTAATAACATTCTGTTGAAGATTTGTTCATTTTGATCAAGATATATAATAGTAGTTGAATAGTAAAGTAGTGAATCGTGAATAGTGATAACTGAATAGTTAATAGTAAATAGTGAATAGATATTAGCAAATAGGGAATCATTATTAGTAAATAGTGAAATAAGAATAGTTAAATAGGTAATAGTTAATCGTTAAATAGTTAATAGTTATTAATTAAATAGTTCAATAAATTGTTAATTGGTCAATAGTAATAAATAATGGGTATGAATATGCATATGACTAAAATAAAGAATATAAATATAAATATAAATATAAATATAAATATAAATATAAATATAAATATAAATATAAATATAAATATAAATATAAATATAAATATAAATATAAATATAAATATAAATATAAATATAAATATAAATATAAATATAAATATAAATATAAATATAAATATAAATATAAATATAAATATAAATATAAATATAAATATAAATATAAATATAAATATAAATATAAATATAAATATAAATATAAATATATGAATTAGTATTTCACCCGCACGTGCGCACGCGCGCGAGTCAACTCACATTCGCCAAATGAGCCGGTAAATGTGCACATTCACCGGTGAATGTGCACATTCACCGAAATATGCACATTTACCGTAACATATATATATATATATATATATATATATATATATATATAAATCAATTTTTCCTTGACTCTTGTAAGAGGTAAAATAAGTTTTAATGAATCATTACAAATTAACTTGTGGTGATTTGCTGGAACCTCTTGCACCGCAATTTAAAAATTATATAAACACACATGCACATACACACATACACATATATAAATCAATTTTTCCTAAGGCATAACAAAACTTAAGGAAGTCCTCAAAATTAAAGATATACAAACTAATGGTGCATGGCATCGTGCCTTAAAAATTATTTTTTTTAAAAGAGATTCAATTTTCTTTTAGAACTCTGAAAAAAATTGATTTTCAAAGTTTTTGAAAAAAATTGACCTTTTTGAACAATTTTTTTATACTGTGAAATTTTTGACATTTTTTTTCAAAGCAATCGCGATACGTTAGCTTCGTAGAAACAAAATATTGCAACGCGTAGGCGTCTTGTCGCAGTTTAACGGAACATTGGCATGGGATCCACAGAAAAGTAAACAAAATTTGTTCTTACTATTAAAATATGTATAAAATATGTGATAATTTGATGTGCATATGTCTAATGATCCTTTTTGTCTGCCAAATGGCATTTTTTTCACTTTTTTATTAGATCTCCGAAACCGCCAGACCTGCCTCTCCAAATTTTAATCAATTTCTATCCATGGACGCTCCGTTCTCTCAAAAACTGAATTGCCATTTGGAGCACTTTTTGAGCTGTATCTCCGAAACGCCTGGACCTGCCTTTTACCAAATACTAATAAGCACTCCCTGTCAACAGAAATCAAATGTCTTCTGAATAATTCAAATCGGTTGATTCGTGCTTTCTAAATCTTCCTAATTTATGCCAAAATGTTCAGGACGTCTTGAAACGTAAAGATACACAAAAAAATTACAGTTTCGATCTTTTGTGAATGCTAAATCTTACCCTAGGAAAACCTGAGATTTTTTTTAATTGTTGTAAATACATTGATTTTGATATTGCCAAAATTAGTGGTCATGAAACAAATTTGTAAAATATTCTGAATATTTTATTATGAAATCAAAACACTTTTTAGCTTCTTCTACAAATCTAAATTTTTTACGAGATTTCCAACTTTCATTTACAGAAGCCGCCGAAAGCAATAATGATAATTCTATGTCCATTATTTTCTCTGGAGCTCTTTATATGGCCGCCTTGTAATTATCGAAGCAATTTCATTTTTATGCGAATAATTCTTAATGACTGCCTTATTATTGCGCAGTAAATAAGATGATTAATCATACTTAATGAAATATTGTGCCATAAAAATTAAGTTGCTTAATAACACGTATCTGTACAAGCCCAGGCGAGGAAAAAATTGTAAATGAAACATAAGAAACGTACACCTACGCAGAAAATTATAAATAGATGAATCACCTTTTTTAAATTATTGTTAAGAAATTAATGGACTAGATGTGGATCTAGCCTCGTTATAATTATTTACAACTATTGCTGGCTTAATTTTATATAATAAATGTTAATGCCATCCGGTTTATATTTTCGAAATGATCGTTAATATCCATAGCAATTCCATGTTGCATTAACTTGTCAGAATTGAACATGTAATGTAAAATATAACATGTAACATAATATCCGATTAAGCTTTATAAATAACCGATATTAATCCTGTATATTTGCGTGTGTGTGGCGGGGAATGGTTTTATTTATTAACTTTGTAGTTGAATGGGCTAGAAAAACAATTTGACTTCTATAAAAAAATTTGATTTTTTATTTATTTTTATTTGAAAATGTTGAAACCGTTTTCTCAAAACCTGATTAACCATTTTTTGCACAACTTGTGCCGAACCAAATATTTTTCGAATCATTCAAATCGGTTGATCCGAGCTCTCAAAAACGTCGGCGAAGAATTGTATCCGCATACACATTTTTTTAAGGTATGCCAAAATGTTCAGAAACCTGTGAAAATTATAATATGCAAAAAATTTCATTCTCGATTTTTTTGCGATTACTATAACTTACCCTACGGGAAGTTAAAAATGAGAATAAAAAACTTTATAAATTATAACATCGTCTCGCATGATCAAATTGCTCGCTCGTTATTCATTGTCAGCAAAACCTTTGCTTTTCTCTTCGTGAATTTCTTCTCATGTTACAGTATAATTTTCGAATGCGTCGCAATTTAAAATTTGATCTCTATTAAAAACCTGAATGCGCAATAAATAACAATCAAAAATAAAATTCTCTTTGGTAATGTATAGGGTAAAAAGATCCGCAGGTAAAAAAGTCACTAGTATCTCAAAAACTATGAAAGTTCAAAATATTTACCAACAATATATGCAAGTATAGGGAATAAGATTATAAATATATATAATGGGTTTAACTATCATTATTAAATTAATGTATCATGACCATCTATGAATATCTTCTGATGAGAATGTTGTATTTTTTACTATGCAATATATAATTCTACCGCAAAGGCCACATAACATTTCTGCTTTTCTGCGAAGCAAAACACATGTGTACAATTTGTGTTTATCTGTTTTTTATCTGTGTTATTTTTTACGTTCTGCGGTTATATACTCAGACCGACGTACTATACCATTAACTGAAATTACATTTGAAAAATTGATGTTTTCGTCGAGATTTGGGCCTTAAAACGGTCGTTACCGAATTTATGATAGGACAACGAACGCTTCGTATTCGTATCTACACAAAAGAAACTCTTAAAAGCATCATGAATATATAAATTTTAATTATGTTTATCTTATGAGTAGCCAGTTAAGATTTTATTACAAATTGCAAAGTAGGTACTTAAATGATGAAGATTATATGGAAGTTTTAAATTGTGCTTGGAAGATATTTTAATGAATTTAAGTTGACGTAATTAAAATACAAATAAACTAAATAAAATATTTAGAAGAGATGTTAAATAACTATCTTACTATGTTCAGTAAAATTCTCAGAAAGGATTAGAAAATGCATTTGACGAAGTGTCTTTCTTTCCATTTACTTAGTTAGCAGTTTCTTGCTTGTAATACTTTGCCGAAGCTCAGAAGCTCTTAGTTATACTTCAGTGCTACGATCTAGAAGTTTATATACCACTGAATCCGCCACAATCTAAAAGGACATCTCAGCAAGTTTTGCCCTCGGTTTTCACCAGTTTTGCCAGTTTTGCCTCGCCATGCGCTTCCTCCTTGCAAAAGTGCAAACTTACTTCCATTCTCTTTAAAACCGAGACCCATTATTTTCTAGCGGAGTTCTTTCCGTTGATTTCGATTTAACAAATAAGCAGTGTTTACATTCACAAGAAAGTTAAATATACTCGCTAACGACTCGAACTATATAATTTAGTTGTTGTGATGCAACCTTTTCTTAGACTTGGAGAGTCCTTTGTGCATCCGCCAGAACAAAACTAAAAGATTGTGTAGACAATGAGTGGGCGGACATTTGGTGTTGCTACAAGTATAAATTGTGTTAATGCTCGTATTGTACGTCGAGCGAACAAATTTTACACATTGTACGACGGGCGTTTTTTAAATGTCACGCCAGATAGAATTCTTGATAACTGCCTTAAATAAAAAACCTACCACCAGCTATAAGCATCTGTTTAAACAATTGATGGTTACACTTACCCTAAGGTTTATATTAGCATCCCGTAGGGTAAGTTATAATAATCGCAAAAAAAACAAAAATGAATTTTTTTTTTATTGTATTTTGACGTTTCAAAGGTTTCTGAACATTTTGGCATACCTAAAAAAAATGATGTATGTATGTGTGTATGTGTATGTATGTGTGCGGATACAATTTTTTGTCAACGATTTCGTGAACACGGATCAACCGATTTAATTATTTCAAAAAATACATTTGATTCGTATTGATAGGGATTGCTGATTAGTTTTTGGCAAAGGTCCAGCCGTTTCGAAGATACGGAGCAAAAAGTGCCAAAAACGGTATTTCAGTTTCTGAGATAACAGAGCGTACGATTTGAATGATTCAAAATGCATTTTATGTGTATTGACAAAATAAAAATCTGATTAAATTTCGGGAAAAGCATGTCTAGCGCTTTCGGAGATCCAATGTTTCTGAAATATAAATATTAACTAAAAGTAAGTTCTTTTACTTATCGTGACAAGCGTCATAAAATCTTTCAATGTATTTGCAAAATGTATATAAAAATAACTCTGATGTCGAATCATCGGTTTTTATGTGCAAGTCATTCAGTAATCGAGTCAGGCTTTTTCTTTAATCACTGCGATCATTTATATACATTAACGAAGTGATAACGAAGTTAATATTATGATCTCGTAATAGCCATCTGATTTATTTATATAGGTATTTTATCTTGATTACAATATGATATTATAGTAGTTTACTTGCAAACTTTATGTTTTAAAATTACAATTTCTTATTTGATTGAAGTTAAAAGAAACTTGATCAAAGAAAAAATTTATATAGTTTAATATTTAAAATTGAAAATGATTGAAATATTCATCGGGTTCTATATATGACTAATATTTGCTAAAAGCAATACGTTTTGGTCTGCAATAATTTGGCATAAAAAATTTGTGTGCTGTGCAAATTTATTTATTTTATTTATTTATTTATTCATAAGCAAGCCGTAATCAATAATAATAGATATTATTTCAGGCTCTTGTCAAGCTTATTCATAATTAATATTAAACGAATAGTAATTTTATAATAATCATAATAGCTGCACAAATTTCGCTTCCGAAAAAAAAGCTGAAAAAAATATTCGAACATTAAATACAATCATCATCATCATCAAGTTCATCATATTAAAGTCTATTTGACCACCAGTCAAGCTCAAAATTCTTGCACAAGGTTGAAAGTTATACTCATTTAAATCCATAATGTAAAAAATGTAAAAAATTTAAATTAATAAAATAGCAATAAAAAAAATGAAAAAAAAAATGGTTGTACAGGCGATCAAATGGTCAAACTACATAAATACAGGATAAGGATTATGCAAGAAAATAGTTATTGAAATCAAATTGAGAAAATTCAGTAATGTCATAAAAAGCTAAGTCTTTAAAAAGTTTAACTAGGGAAGCATGAAATTTTTTGCTGTCTAAGTTTCGGATATTGAGTGGAAGTTTATTCCTAAGCTGAATACCTAGACCGTCAATCGTATTGAAAGAGCTGGCTAATTTATATGTACGCGCCTTAATAAGTTTGTGTCTAGTGTTGTAATTTGAGGACGAAGCCGAATCAAAAAGTTTCGAATTGTTTTTGATGAAATTTAATGTTACCAGCAGAAAAATGCATGGGACAGTTAGAATATTGTATTTTTTAAATATGGGTCTGCAGGAGGCTTTACTGGGCAAGAAAAAAATTATTCGAATAGCTCTTTTCTGAAGCTTTCTTAATTAATTTCTTCCTTAATTAGTTCTTATATGGTGATCATGATTCACATCTACATGAGTTTAATGAAAAAATAATAAAAAGTTATACAAAATAGTAATTTATTGACGATATAAAGAATGATATTTAATTAGAAAAAGAGTAAGAAATATGTCTCGTCATTCACACAAAATGCCTGCTCACATCACATGTGAAAACTCCATTAAATCAGAACCCCTTTATCCTCTCTTTTAGGAACAAATCATCCGGCCATTTTTCATCAAAGAATTTCCCAAGTTTATTCACGTCTCATGCGCCAGAATCGTAATTACAATGAACGATCGTCGAACGCGTGCTGCTCCTCTTCTTCTCATCTCGTCTCGTCTTTTCTCTTTCCCAACAGAGGCGAAGGCGGCGCAATCGCGACGTGCCGTTGCCTTGCCACCATGTGATTAATACTCATGCAGATCTTCCGGCCTAATTGATTTTCCAACATCCAACAACCAGTTCCAACAACGGCGGACGAGAGGGATTAGTTTCACGAAAGCATGAGACGACGACAACGACGACGACTGATTGTGTAGATTTAGTCGACGAGGAGGGATAGGTGGGTATTTATCAGGGAAAGTAAATGGGGGCTCAAACGTTACACAGGAATTTCATGAAGGTTATGATTAATAAGGGAATATAGATATCACGTCTAATGAGTTCTGAATCTCCGATACCGCAGCACCAGCCTTGCCAAAAATAATTAATTCTTTATTCCATTAAGTGAATTCTCTCAATTGCCATTATTGCACTTTTTGCTCCGTACCTCCTAAACAGCTAGACCTGACTGTGCCAAATCCTAATCAACACGTCTCCTCATCAATACGATTCTGATGTCTTTTGAATCATTGTAATCGGTTGATCCATGCTCCCGAATTCAAACACAAAAAATTGTATCCGCCCATGCATTACACACACACACCAATTTTTTCTGAAGTATGCCAAAATGTGGTTTTGAAACGTAAGGATGTATAAAAAATTTTATGTTCGAAATTTTTGCGATTACTATAATTTACCCTACAGAAAGTTAAATAATTATATGTTTCATTAACATGTTTTCTAATCATTTCTCAAATGTGGCGCATGAATAATTAACTTCCCGTAGGGCAAGTTATAGTAATCGCAAAAAAATCGAAAATGAAAATTTTTATATATCTTCACGTTTTAGAGGTTTCTGAACATTTTGGCATACCTTAGAAAAAATGGATGTATGTGTGTGTGTGTGTGTTTGTATGTATGTGCGGATACAAATTTTCGTCGACGATTTCGGGAGCAAGGATCAACCGATTTGAATAATTCAAAAAACATTCGATTTGCATTGATAAGGAGACGTGCTGATTAGCTTTTGGCGAAGGCAGGTCTAGCCGTTCCGAAGATACGGGGCAAAAAATGCCGAAAACGGTAACTCAGTTTTTAAGAGAACGGAGCGTTCGATTTGAATAATTCAGAAAACATTTTACTTGTATTAACAAGATGAGAAACTGATCAAATTTTCATGAAAGTAGGTCTAGCGGTTTCGGAGATCTAGTAAAAAAAGTAAAAAAAAATGCCATTTGGCGGTCAAAAATGATCATTAGACAGATGCACATCAAATTATCAGATATTTTATAGAGATTTTAACAATAAGTATAAATTTTGTTAACATTCCTATGGGTTCCGTACCAAGGAACCCATAGACAGCGACGCGGCGCTTACGCGCTTTATATTTTGTCCCTATGCAGTTAAAGCAGTACGATTGCTTTGAAAAAAAAGTTCAGATCTTCCACAATATGTCAAAATAAAGAAAACATTTTTTTTTTCAAAAAAAAAAAATTGATAAAAAAAATTTTTTTTTTTTAAAAAAATTTTTTTTGTTCAAAAAAGTAATTTTTTGTCAAATTTATAGTTTTTCAAAAACCAAATTTTTTCGAAGTAAATTTTTTTCAAAAATGTTAATCTTTTTTAAAAAAATAATAATTTTTATTACGGGAAGTTCCAGCAATTTGCCTTAAGGCACGATGCCTTAATTGCCTTAAGACAGAATTCCACTTACAGCTAGTTCCGTTTCTAGTTCGACACAAATGTTGTGACAACACAATTCGCAACTGTGTTGTCACCGAGGCATATAACCCAGTATATCCTACCACCAAAGGCATGAACGATATATTATGTAAGGTCATATATATTTCAATAAAAACCCGGACGGAACACAATGGCCGTTAAACTGTTCTCGCACGGCAAACGAAAACGTCGAGAGAAGATTTTAGTGCGAACAAATAAAAAAAATGGCTTACGTCGCTCTCGCTCTGAATAGATCAATTATATGATACAGTTTTATTTTTGAAACACAAATTTTGGCAGAATAAGAGATATTATCAGTCATTCTTAATGGACTTATTGTCGGTTAAAAAAGTGAACAACATTGTTTTCATTTATGACATGGAAACGGAATAAAATGTTTGTTCAATTCTGCAAGACACTATAGTTCATGTTTATGAAGAATATCTTCAAACATTAAAGTACTAATAAATCCTCTACAGACATTACTAATTTGCCACACATCCTGAACAACAATCAACCTTTCATAATTCCATTATTAATTCATTACCGATCATTAACGGGTATTCCGAAAAAAATACTAAAACATGTCGTCATTTACGATTCATAATTGCGTTTCCTCTGAGCCAAAAACAAAAGTCGTTTTTAGTTTTAGATATATTATAGGATTCACGGCGCATTGCACACGAGTAGAGAAGTGCCAGAGTAAAAGCAAAGAGCAAAAGCAAAAAGAGGAAAGCCACGGGCGAGCCGAGGCGTTCATTCATTCATTCACATCCTTATTAATCACCTCACAGTGTACGACGTGTGCGCTTCACTAAGCCGGTGGAAAAGCTTCGAATAAAACTATGCTTTAAAATCAGATTGTATTTGGATGGTGTTTATAACAATTTTAGCATTTTTTCCGAAGAAGAAATTTGTTTTAGAGAAATATCCGATTTGCTAATTGTATAATTTCTTGTCACTTACTAATGAGACCAAATTTGCAAAAATGTGTGTGTGTGTGTATGTACATGAGAGTCGAATTTTTTACCTTTCGTCGACGTTTTCTTAAAAACGGCTGGACCGATTTAAAAAATTTAAAAGCTATTCGATGTAGCTCAATAAGGACTGGGATTTTTATGTAACGATTGGCCAAGCTGTTTCTTTGTAATTAGCAAAAAATGTAAATTGTTTTGTCCACGATTTACCCCACAACCCTGAATCGAAGAATACGAAATACTATTGCATATATTAAGTATGTTGGAAAATCAATTGGAAATTGTATTGATTATTTTTTAGTGAAAGCAAAAAATGTATTATCAAAATAAACAGTTTAACTAACATTTTATCTCAATTTCTGTATCTCAATTCTTATTGATTAAGTATATTATATCTTCATTTCGTAGAGTTCATACAGCTTGCCCTAAGGTAAAATACCACTTATAACTACATATTTTAAACAGTCATAGCCTGAAAACGTTCTAAACAACTTGGTATTTAACAATATACATTATACTTTACATTTTTCAAAAATTTCAGCTTAAATATCAAATGGTTACTTGACTATGACGAACATACACGTCATCACACAAAATTGTGCTTTCCATTACGAGTATATTTGCCAATCCAAACAAGAAAAAAAATAGACTTACACAATTAGTGTTCATATAGCTTAATGCCAAAGTTTGCACTTCTGAAATGTTGGTCGTCTCTAAAACACATACTGATTTCTTATTCCTTTATTAACCCTAATAACTCTGAATTACAATCTCGGTCTCTATATTAACTACTACTGTCTTTATATATAAACTACTCTTTTATTATTATCTATTATACAACATCATTATCAAGGAAGAAATTTTTAGACATAGTCATAAATACCAAAGCAGGCCCACCGCTCATCCAAATATCCTTGCAAAAAATTGATAGAAAAAATACACCTCACAAGATTAAAAAAATAATAACCTAGTGACTTGTTTTAGATTTAATTGTAAGTACAAATTTTATTTTTCTTTTCCTCTCTTTTATTTGACAATCTATATCTAAAAACTGTGAAGTACTATATCAATAGACGCAGTTTTTAGTTTTACTCTATTCTATATCATACTCGATTGATTTTATATCCCATGATCAAATAAAAAAACTATACAACATACAATTGTATCTTAATTAATCATCTTTCGAACAGTTTTAGATAAATTGTAGACATTTTTCTTACATTTTTATGCTAATTACAAATAAACGACTTGACTTATCGTCGTGCGAAACTGAGCTATATTGAATTTAAAGCCATCAACTCTCCTGATAAAAAATGGAAATAACTTAATCATTATTTATAAGAAATTATTCAACAAGTAAATAGTTAAACTTATATAATTATCAATAAAATATTGTGAATTTTATATCGAATGGAAAAAACATGCCCTTGTAGTACACAATGTCCCTTTTCGGCCGACTATTGTAAATTCATCAAATTTATTGAATGTCCTTTACTGGACAGTTGTAAATAAAAGAGATAATATTAAAAAAAATATTGGATTTAGTTAAATTTTTAAAATACTAAGTCCAACTTTTATACTCAAGTAACATATTATACTTACAATCCTATAGCGCCATCAATCCATGGCTATCATTTTATAACCAAAAATTCTAAAGGTAAAATTTTAAAAAATTTGACTAACTCCGCTTCCAAAATATAAGATATCTATCGACTCCACCACCACACTCTACCGAGTGTCGTGTTCATTACACTCGGTTGAACATTAAACAAAACTAATATAATATTTCATCACAAATTGTATTAAATTTTTTGTCCTCGTAATTATTCTTCATATTCCTTCCCCGGCCTGGCATTAGCGAGGCGTTAACGGAAGCAATTACCGATTCAAACGTGTGTCGAGTCGAGCGCCTATGTTTTTTTTTTTTTCCTCCTTCTCCGGTCGGTCTCTTTCGATTCACGAGCACAAAGCAAACAAGAGCGTAAATAATGTCATGTGGAACATACCAAATTACACCTTACGACTATTATCAGAATGATAATTATGTTTGTAATTTGACGGTTAAAACTATAATGCACGATCGTTGGATGTAATAGCATGAATTAGGCATTATTTTGTACGTTGGCCACAAGTACTTACGGACAGGTAATGAAAGTAAGTTGGATTTTTTTAGAGTTGAATTAAATTTATGTAATTAGAGGTTTTTTTAGCAGGAAATTATATAAAGTTGATTATTACTTAAGGTAAAGCGGGACATAAAAGTCTGCGGGTAACAAGGTGCACTATCGATTATCAGTATAGATTATTTTAAAGTAGAGGGCAAAATATGTGTAACCAACCGTCGTCTTAAATCTGGCGACATTGCTAAATTTCATAATTGGTACTTTATCAACTATGGTATTTTTTGACGATACTATTTTAAAATAGAGGGCAAAATATATGTAACCAGCCGTCGTCTTCAATCGGGCTACATTGTTAAATTTCATCATTGGTATTTTATCAACTATGGTATTTTTTAACGATACTATTTTAAAGTAGAGGGCAAAGTATGTTTAACCAGCTATCGTCTTTTTGGGCGACATTGCTAGATTTCATCATTGGTATTTTATCAACTATGGTATTTTTTGATGATACTATTTTAAAGTAGAGGGCAAAGTACGTTTAACCAGGTATCGTCTTTTTGGGCGACATTACTAAATTTCATCATTGGTATTTTATCAACTATGGTATTTTCTGACGAAACTATTTTAAAGTTGAAGGCAAAGTATGTGTAACCAGCCGTCGTCTTAAATCGGGCGATATTGCTAAATTTTATCATTAGTAATTTATTAACTATAGTATTTTCTGACGATACTATTTTAAAGTAGAGGGCAAAATATGTGCAACCAGCCGTCGTCTTAAATCGGGCGACATTGCTAAATTTCATCATTGGTATTTTATCAACTATGGTATTTTTTGACGATACTATTTTAAAGTATAGGGCAAAATATACGTAACCAGCCATCGTCTTCAATCGGGCTACGTTGCTAAATTTCAACTTCGTAAGAATTATTACCTTTCCGTAGGGTAAGTTATAGTAATCGTCCAAAAATCGAAATTCAAAATTTTTGCATAACTTCACGTTTTGAAGGTTTCTAAACATTTTAGCATACCTCAGAAAAAATGGATGTGTGTGTATGTGCATGTATGGATGGATACAATTTTTTGTCCACGTTTTCGGGAGCATGGATCAACCGATTTGAATGGTTAAAAAAAAAAGAATTATTATTGATAGGTAGATATGGTGATTAGTTTTTGGCAAAAGCCGGTCCAGTAGTTTTGGAGTTACGGAATAAAGATTGCAAATAACAAAATTTGAGTTTTTGAGAGATCGGAGTATTCGATTCGAAAGATTGAAAAAACATTCAATTTGTAATGAAGGGGAGAAGTGGTTAATTTTTGGCAGGTCCAGTCGTTTTGGAGATACGGAGCAAAATAAGCAAAAATGGCATTTTTTGAGAGAAATATGCATCAGATTTGAATGATTCAATAAACTTTTTGCTTGTGTTGACAAAACAATTGTTTTTGGGGAAAAATAAATTTTGTTTCAATTTTTTGTTAATTTTGAAAAAAAAAATTTTGGATATGGAAAATAATTCAGATTTTCAAAATTTTAATTTCTTACGGAAAGTTACAGCAATTTGCCTCAAGACACAATGCCATACACCACTAGTTATAATTTCCAGTTTAAAATGATAAAATGTCAATTATCATGAGGCACAAAAAATGACCCAAATAAAACCATTCAAAAATATGACTGAAGCTTACGACTTGATATATATATATATATATATATATATATATATATATATATATATATATATATCAGTCCATACAACTTTTAATCATCAATATCGTACACAAACAATAATTAATAATTACGATAACCGGTTAAAAAATGACTCGACTTCATTTTTTCTAGCGGGTCACCCGTAAACCTTGTATAAACAAGAGTCGACCTCAATTTTAATTCACAACTGTCTCGTTTAATTATGTACAAAGAATGAGTTTGAACAATGTGTACGAGTCAGGTGACATAATATATTACAGTCGGAGGTAATTACGAAAATAAACTTATATTAAGCGCAATGTAATAATTAGTTCCGCTATTGCGTATGATAATGAGAGAGATCTAGGTAAATTTTCTGGTAAATGGTTGAGTTTCTGTAACAATTATAAAGTAATAAGGAGAACCTCTTTAGTTTTTACCATTTGTTTTAAAAAAGCCTAATAAGCCTAGACTTTTTTAAAACAAGTGGTGAAAACTAAAGACGGTTCACTGAATTAAATATTTTTGTGCAAGTTGCATTAAAAATGCAAAAAAAGTTACGTAATTCATAATTAACCATATCAGATCAGCAATTGCAATTTGTCCATTACAGACTTTATGGAAAATACTCAGGGTTCGAAATTGCCAAATTATTTTTACCTCTAAACTGATTAGTAATTAATTAAACTTTAGTACGCAAATTTTTCTTACATCCATTAGCCAAAGATGAAATGTTAGACTAAACCAAGTCATAGATATTTCTGTTTCCTAACCAGTTTTCCCTACGTTTATACATAAATCAAGTCAATTTAAAATAAATAATTGTGTACATAAATCTACTTTATTTCAAGACAGTTGTTATCAAATATAATATTTCAAATTCATGACATTAAGATTATGAAATACGTTAACGAGATTCAAAACTAGAAACGTGCCCATTTGTAACTCCACAAACTTTAATGCTAAATGATACTCTGTTGGTAAAAATAATTTGCAATTTTAATAATTAACGTTCATAAGATGCAAATTTATAGATACCGCATTGAAAAAGTTCACGTTTAATATATTATAGTGGATTAGTAAAATAATACAAGTTTAGTCTGACATTTCATCTTTGGCTAATGGATGTAAGGAAAATTTTTGCGTACTAAAGTGTAACTAATTATTAATTAGTTTAGAAGTAAAAATAATAGCAAGTTTGAACCCTGTATATTTTTCATTGAAATTACTGATGTTATATATGGTTAATTAAAATATACCTAATGTTTTCTTACATTTTTCTTGCAACTTACACAAAAATATTAGTAGTATAAGAAGGTTCAAACAATTATACTGTGAAAACAAAACCAACTGCAAAATAATTTCTTCACATAGTCAGCAAATGCAACTTATTTTTTAAATAATTCTAAACCGTTGCTCTCTTTAAAACTGCTATATTTTTCACTTATTGCTCAATACCTCCAAATTGACTAGACCGGCCTTTGCCAAAAACTAATCTTACTTCAACAATATATTCCAAAAATCGAATTTCCACGTAATTATTTACTATCCCAGCAGGTGCAAATGGAAAATAATTTAAATACATCCTCGACATTCTCTGTTCGTTGATCTAATTACGTTTCCAACACGAAAATAGATAAAACAGCGCATATGCGAAAGCTCAAAGCTAGTATATAATAGTATTTCTCTCTTTTAATTACACGGTTGCATCCACCAAAAGGTTTAGAGCGGTAGCATATGTGGTCGGATAATAAAATTGAAAATCTCGGAACAGTTTCAACGAGACAGGGACGTATTTTATATGAATTTTTAATAGAAACTTGTTTGAACGAACATACTTCATTTTTTTCTCTTTTAGACCCTACGTCAAAATCAGTTAGTTTAGTTGTTATGACGACTGTCGCTACCATAATCTGGCACAACCGTACCCTTTATTAAAATAAATAAAAATAAAGTAAATATTTTATAATTTAATCAATTACAAATTTTTAGAAATAAGTATTTAGTGAGAAATTATAATTATCTAATTTACAGCTTTGGGACAGTTGAAATTTTTGAAGTTTTTATAGAATTTAAAATCATGTCTTTAGCGTTACATGAATAACTTTAAATGAATCACAAACAAAAAGAAAAATCAGAATAATCAATGGTTAATAAAGTTCAGTACCAAAATTTTGAATAAAGTTGAGTAGTTTAACTGGAGTTCTAGACTTTGTCATTTCCAGTAAACTGTTTAAAATAGTGGTACAATTTTTTTAGAATTAAATTTAACTCTTTAGAATATTTGTACAATATTTTTAACTTCCCGTAGGGTAAGTTATAGTAATAGCAAAAAAATCAAAAATGAAATTTTTTCCATTTCTTTACGTTTCAGAGGTTTTTGAACATTTTGGCATACCTTACAATTAGAAAAAATGGATGTGTGTGTTTTGTGTGTCAGCATTTTTTCGTCCTCGTTTTCGGGCGCACGGATTAACCGATTTTTATTGGTTCAAAAAACATTCGATTTCTATTAATAAGAAAATAGACTGATTAGTTTTTGGCAAAGGCAGGTCCAGCCGTTAAGGAGATACGGAGCAAAGAGTGTAGAAAATAGAAATCGAATTTTTGAGACAACTGAGTACTCGATTTGAATGATTCAAAAAACATGTTACTTTTATTGGCAAAATGAAGAATGAATGAAATTTTTAGTAAGGCAAGTCTAGCGGTTTTGGAGATACGGTAGGAAAAGTAAAAAAATGATATTTGGTTGTTAAAAATGATCATTAGACATATGCACATCACATTATCAGATATTTGATAAAAATTTAAAAAATGAGTACTAATTTTGTTGGATTCCGTATCAAGATTGTTAATTTTTTAAAGTGAGGTTTACTTATACGGTTCAAGCTCATTTCAAAATTTTCAAAAAAAAAAATGTTTCAAAATTTTCAAAATTATACAAAAGTTTTATTCTTCAAATATGAAACCAGCTTGAAAATGTAAATATATCAAATGCGTTATTCTAATCGTAAGAAATATATCATCAGATGAATTCACTCGGCACCTCTTGCTAATGTAAACATTCTCAAGTATTTTGAGCGATAAGGTCGTTACTGTATATTTTATGAATGATAAAATATATAGTAATTATAATTATTTGAAAATGTATAATACGATTGTTATTAATCATTGATCAATGTTAATTGATTACTGATTTTTTTTCCTCGAATATTTAATTCTGGTACGGAAAGTTCCAGCAATTTGCCTTAAGGGGGAAATAAAAGAAATAAAAAGATTATGAATCTACAATGATGACGCAATCGCCTGAACTAGCGATGAGTAAATAAATTTTTTTTTTCAAATTGGCGACTGTTTGAAAAAAGTGTTTTTTTCACAGTTTTTTTAAGTTTCTCGATTTTTTTAAAAATAGTAAAAATTGGAATTTGGGGATAATCCTAGTTCGGGCTATAGATAGGTCTATAAACAAGACTCTCTGAACATTTTAAGTGAATCGGTCGATTTAAACTCGAGAAATCGTGTCAACAGTATTGAAAAAGTCTGTTCTGAAAAAAAAACGCACTTAAAGTTTTGCGTGAAGCCAAACCAGTATGGAGACCGAGCCCGTGAAATGACTATATCTCCGAAAATAATTTAAATTTTCAAAAACCATCTCGTACCCATGTTCTTAGATAGTTAAACTTTGAAAATATGAAATAAAAAAATCGATTTTTTTGAATTTCTACACTAGAATACCTCCTTAACGCACGATGTCATACAACACTGGTCACAATCAAATTTTGGGTAAAAATAAATTCGAAATAAATCTAAACTAAATTTAATCCCCGATTCGGTTCTTCTTCCCGCAATAAAAATGAAAACCTTGTACATGTTGCAAGCAGCGTAGATAATACGTCTAGTCTGGTTTGAAGAAACTAGTTTAATGGGTTTTCGAGTACAACGGTGTGTCATGGGAATATTATTGTTATTACTATTATTATTATTATATACGTCCGACGTACCGCGTGCAGTCGCACTGTCACCGGATTTCCACTGAAACTTCGTAATATAATGTTACATGAAATGCAATAAAATAAACCAAACACGAGACACAAGTGGGATATGACGTGCGAATTGTAAAAACCTAAATTTAAAACGAAATACGGAGCAAAAAGTTGGCACTGGGTAACGAGCGGGATTTCTGAGAAAAAAACAATTTTTTGCGGTAAGATGATCCGGGATGATGAGATGAAAGATCATGTGAAAGTACGTGTACATGTAACAGATTTTTTGTCAAATACAAGAGATATAGTACATATATTCCGTTGATCTATTTTTACATCAAACGAACGAATCCAATTTACCAATTTTAGGTATCAATCACTATTCAAATATCTACCATCCCTATTGCATGTTGTTCCTGATGTCTTGTCAAGTCTGTTGGTTGGCAAAGTAGAGTCGTTCGTGTGATGTATCGTAACGAAACTTCATTCTTGACAACTGGACGTGCGGTGTCCATACAAATCCATCAAAATGTCCCAAACGCCTCCCAGAAACAGATACCGATCACACACGTAGGAAAGGAAAACATGGCACTGAGACACACCCGTAAGAGAAGAGGAAAAAATAGCTAGAAATATATTTTTAGTAATATGGCCACATCCAGAATGAAATACTCTACTATATAGCATGAATTTTTGTATCTAATCGCTGGAATAATATTACAATACCCTGATCTTGCTACCATCACTGGATTTTTGTCATTTGCTTTTTTCATCAATAGAATTTTGACCAATATTTTCGATGAATAGAGAGGGGCATACAAGGAGCGTTATGACAAAAATTCACGAAACATCACATGGGTGAGGGAGGGGTCTAGTAAGATTTCACGTGTATTTATTGTTTACCTGAATTTTTTAATAAAATTTAAGCAAATTCAAAAAAATCCAGAATTTTCCAATTTTTCGTAAATTCGAAAAATTTGTTCGAAAAAAGTTACGTAAATAAAATTACACCTGATGTTTGGAGAGGGGTTGGGAAAGAAATTTTAAGTGTCACCAAGGTGGAAGGTGGTCCAAAACTAATCCCTAAAACTCGATCACGTGATTATTGGACGACTCCAAATGACTGCAGGTGAAAAGTTTCACCACCATTACTCCAAAGACCTGTAATCTATGGTATTTTTAACAATATATTTTAAAGTAGAGGGCAAAAGATGTCACAAAACAACCAATAATTGATAACCACATAATCAATTTTGTGTGTGTGTGTGCGGACACAAATTTTTGTCGACGATATCGGGAACACGTATCAATCGACTTGAATAATTCAAAAAACATTCGATTCGTATTGATGTGGTGCTGAATAGTTTTTGTCAAAGGCAGGTCTAGCCATTTCGAAAATACGGGAAAAAGTGCCAAAAATGGTAATTCAACTTTTGAGAGAACCGAGCGTCCGATTTGAATAATTCAAAAAATATTTTATTTGTATTGACGAAATAAAGAACTGGTGAAGTTTTTGAAAAGGCAGGTCTAGCGATTTTGGAGAACCAATGAAAAAAAGTGACAAAAAAGCCATTTGGCGTATAAAAATGATCATTATACATATGCACATCAAATTATCAAACATTTAACAAAATATTTTTGTATAGGAAATCTCTCCCAGAAAACTCATTTTTCAAATAATTTTAAAAATAATAATTTACCTAAGCTTTTTAAAAAAAAGTTCAAAATATAAAAAAAAATCCAAAAATTTAAAAAAGTCTTATTATAGAAATTCAAAGTTCTCAAAAAACTAATTGTTCAAAAATAATAATTCAAGCTTTTCTACAAAAAAGTTCGAAATATAAAAAAAAAAATCTAATTTTTAAAAATGTCTTATTTTTACAGAAATTCAAAATTCTCAATAAACTAATTATTCAAAAATAATAATTCAAGCTTTTTTACAAAAAAGTTCGAAATATAAAAAAAAATCAAATTTTTAAAAAAGTCTTTTTTATAGAAATTCAAAATTCTCAATAAACTAATTATTCAAAAATAATAATTTAAGCTTTTTTACAAAAAAAGTTCAAAATATAAGAAAAACAAATGTTTAAAGTTTCTTTTTATAGAAATTCAAGATTCTCAGGAAACTAATTTTTCAAAAATAATAATTTAAGCTTTGTTACAAAAAAAGTCCTGAATATATAAAAAAAAATTTAAAAGTCTTTTTTATAGAAATTCAAAGTTCTCAATAATTTTCCAAAAAAATATTTTATGATTTTTTATAAAAACAAGTATAAAATATTAAAAAAAATCAAAATTTTAAAAAAGTCTTGTTTTATAGAAATTCAAAATTCTCAAAAAAACTAATTTTTCAAAAATAATAATTAAAGCTTTTTTACAAAATTTAATTCTCTATACCACTAGTCTTTATCCTATCTTTATATATATTTATATCTTTAATCTTTCTATATTGATATATTTTCGATTCATGTCCACAACTTCTTACTGAGTATAAAATTTCACACTCGGCACGCTTGGAACTTTGCCAAGGGTCTCCTTACAAGCCCTACATCGTTCCTTTGCATTTCTTTGTCTTGTCTATCAGAGTAAAAGATCACCGGTTGATATCGGTGAACGATGTCATGTGGTTTTAAGAACTTGAAGCTAAAAGAATGGAAATTCTACGTCTATTTTTGGCCTCTATTATATTCCTAGACATACGTTTCAGAACTTTGACCACAATAGAGAAAATGGTAATAATAGATGTTAGATATTCTTTTGAAAGCCGTTGGTATTCTAGCAATTTATTATACTGAATCTGAATTTAGTATCAAATTATAATTCCAATTACGAATTTAATTCCAGTATAGTATGTAAACTGTGCTTTCGATTTCGAATAGCATCCACGCTCTAGATTTCAAACCGAGTCTATAAATTTAATTACACCGTTAATGAGTTTCAAGCGTTGTGCAATTAAGCAAATTAACACAATAAACATAGCAACATGCACAATTAGAATTTATACGATATCTTAATCCGTATCGAAAATTTACCAGAGTTTCTAACGGGATTACGCATATGAATTATTCAACAGAATCGATAAGGCCCGAGACATAAAATTCAAACAACGCTGATTCAGAAAGTAATATTCATTTCAAAAAATAAAATAACAATTCCAAAATATTTTGCAATGTGATATAATCCTCATCGATAATTTATTACCATAATTTGATGATTAAAAATTCCAGACGTTTAAAACTAGATAAACATGCATTTACATAATCTTTTATTTTTGATAAATCGTTATTTATTATGGGTTATGCAAAATTGACGTCTGATGGTTTGTTTTAATATCAGCTAATTTTGATTACGAAGTTTCTAAATAAATATTTGCTGAACACGTTTTATTTAAATAATTATTAGCATAGATACAAGTACGGTATCTATAATTTTCTATGCTTGATTGGCGTTATTTTTGTTGATCAATAATGTGGAAATTTAATTTATGAATATTATCATATATTATGTAAGCTTGTTCGATTAAATTATAATAATTTTATAGAAATTAAATCACAATTTTAACCAATTTGTTTGTTTTGGCAAAAATCTCGATTGACAAGATTATCATTTCAGTCATTCTGAATCGAATGAGACCAAATATGGAAAATGTATGTGTGTGTGCATATATGTGTATTTGAGCTCATTTTTCACTTTTTGTTGACGTTTTCTCAAAAATGACGGGACTAGTTTCAAAAATTTATAGGTCATTTAATGTAACTCGATAAGGGGGCGTCCATTAATACATGGTGATATTTAAAATTACCACCCTTTCGGCCTACAAAACATGTATTTTTAGTAACTAGAAAAAATCGTAAACATTTTGAAATATCTCTGAAAAATTTTGGATTTTTTTTTAAATTCAGATTAAAAATAAATACACGTGATATTTTACTAGACCCTTCTCCCCCTATGTGATTATTCGTGAGTTTGAAAATCCACCTTTTTAAACCTCACATGATTTAGGTAAGAAAGACCACCAAAACTTTTCCATTGGCTATAAGAAAATAGTAAATAAAATAGTTAAAAAAGTTAAACTAGTTGGTATTGGTATTTTGCCTTGAGACAATTTACATGAACTTTCCGATATCTTCAAATAATCGACTTAATCAATAAAAAATAAATTTATTTATGAGTGATTAAAAGTGTTCCGAGTGGACTTATTACACATAATTGTACGAACGAACACGTTAACTCGGAGTATTTTCTAAAAGCAAATTTTCACAAATCAATAATTTTTATAATTGAACCAGTTTCCGCAGGACTTTAATGGTTCAGTATGTTCATTAATACCAAGTACTCTATCGTTATACTAAGTAAATCGTCTAATTTTAATTATAACAAACTTCAAAAAAACTACTCATTTTCTCAAACTTTTATGAATTTTTAAAATCAATCTGCTTGTCGTAAGGCCCTAATATTTCAGTAAGTTCTATAAGACCATGATATATATCTCCAAAAAAAGTTCCATAAAAATCGGTTTAAATTTTTTTTTAAATAAAACGGCTAGGTAGATTTTCACCTAAAACTAATCAGCATCATTCCCAACTGATATCTTTCGAACGGTTTTTGAATTTTCAAAATCGATTCTGAATTGCGGACTAAAACATGGCTTGGCTGATCATCACGCAAAAATGATGAACGCTAGTTCTCTCATCGAGATACATCGAATGGCTTTTAAATTTTTGAATCTGTTCACATACACGCACACATACTTTTTCCAAAATTAGTCTCATTCGATTCAGAATGGCTTGAAACATCGGGAAAACATAAAAACTAGCAATCGGATTTTTTTATAAAAACATAAACTTCTCCATCGGGAAGTTAATGAGTAATGTAGTTTGTGTGGAACTTCTATTAAACTTTTTGTCGACGAATATGTCGATACATAATTTTTGAATTTGAACAAGCCGCAGGAAGCCCATGTAGTAAATTTTCAAAGTGAATTTCTCGTTCATAACTTTGACTTCGCCATTAATTCCACGTTTTAGCATAAACGTGACGTGTGTCTGAAGATATAAGGTGGTGCAAGTGACAGGAGATGGGCGACGCCTGGCTTAGCACGAAATGCGACACTTCTGAAAATATTTCATATTTCATATTTCATATTTCGTATATACATCTCACACCCGTTCGAGGAGCATAAATTGGTTTAGCGTCAAAATTACACGAGCAATCTGCGTGATTGATTTGACTCTGGGAGTTACATGTACCAATTAATTAGTCAACTAGGTGCGAAAAGAATTTTGCCTTGAGGCAAGTTGCATGAACTTCCCGACACGTGTACGTAAACAACTTAACCATTAATTAAATATTAATAATCCGGTACAATTTGTTATACACCTTCAGACGCAACTTTCCTTATAAAAATAGCGATGGGGATTCTTTTTATTACGACTCATTTTTTTTCTTATGGAACATAAAAAACTACATACACGAAGATTTATTATAATCTAGCCACATTTCTACTGCGTCATTTTTAGAAATAATAAATTTAATATTTAATATTTAAATATTAAACAATTAAATAACGTATACTTCCCACTAATTTCAACATGGTAAATTTTGCTTTATAATTTCAAATTACATTGTTGTAATGCTTATAACGCATTTATTACTGCATGTTCCAATAATATTGAAAATGCTGATGAAACTTGATATTTTAAATAAATATTCAGAGCGTCAAATGGGGCAGCGGCAAATATTTAAATACAAGTAATAAATAACATGTTGCAAAATGTCTATTTAAATAACCTACATATATTTATAACTAATCATTAGTGCAAGATTACAGCAGCGACTTGTAAGATAATAAATCAATTTACTCGGTTTAGATAAATAAAAACTGGGCTGAATTTGTAATAGTGAGCGGTAAATGAAAATTTATGGGAGGATGTAAGAATGATAAATAAATGTTTAATTGCCATTTAGTTTATTTGATTTATTAATTCCTGAAATTAGTTCCTTTATTATAGTAAAGAAATTTTTAGACAATTTTGGTGAAATTTTTATTATGATATTTAACATACTTAAGTGGTTTAATTTTAAAAGTTCATCAAAATATGATTTATGAAATTTTTTTTCAAATGCGGCTGAACAGCAGCAAAAAAAATTGCATTTTGTAACCAATTTCGGTGCTGTCGCAAGTTTATGGATTTGTGCATTGTTCACAAAAATTAATTAAAATTTATCTAAATATTTTTTTTATATCTGTTACTTAATGAGCAGCCAACAAAACTTTTCTTATTCTGTAAAAGATGTTCCCATTAATTCAAATAATTAAATAATATCAAGGACTATATATAATCGTGCCATAGTTTTCTTTTACCATTTCACAAAATAATTTTTTAAGTTTCTTAAAAAATGTTTTATTGGCAATTCTCGGTTGTAAAATATAATTCGTTCCGATTCTTACATGAATATAATTCTCTCTTTGATGTATAAAATTTCTCATTTTAATTCAACCAATCTGCGTTAAAAATTCTTCTCGTTGAAATAAAAATCGAGAATGATAAATCCGGTACAATTTATTATACATGTACACCTTCAGACGCAACTTTCCTTATAAAAATAGCAATGCGGTTTCTTTTTATTACGACTCATTTTTTTCTTATGAAACATAAAAAACTACATGAACATGAAGATTTATTATAATCTAGCCACATTTCTACTGCGTCATTTTTAGAAATAATAAATTTAATTGGGAAAAGAAACTCGATGGAGTGTGTAGTCATTTAATGAAAGGAAAAATAGTCGGTAAACATCTATACAGTTTTTCTTCGAATTTAAATGGTTTAAATGCCTAGAATATTTATATGTGCATGTTTATATAAATGTACTGTTATTTATATATGTTTCTACAACGAGGCGAAACGGAATTTTCTGTACATAATTACACACTGAACGACTTCTGCAAATTTTAATTAGAATTTATACCAGAGGAGTCGGAGGAATTTGTAAAATAAAACCTACAGATGCATATTCATGATCGATATTTTTAATTTCAGATTCAATTACAAATTGACACTACTATTGAAATTTTATATATAAACATGTATTTATTATATTAACATGTATATATAAATTCATTATGGCAGTACTCATAAAACCCCTCAGAATAGTTTTACATATATAATTCCACTATAATTAAATTCAATTATATTAAGAAAATGCAAATTTGCCGATACGCATTCTGGATTTCACTAGAAACGTGTTATTTTTAAACTAATTTTACAATAAAAAAAAAACTTGTGCAATTAATTAGCGTTTTTTATGGCGTTGCTGTAAAAAGAAAACTGATTCACGCAAAACAATTTAATTGTGTAAACAATATAATGTGTTTTTTTATAATTTGTATTTTGCATATTTATAGTCCCACACTTATAAAATTATAGTAAAACTTATAGAATTATGGTAAAACAATGTTGTTGTCATTCAACTGACACCAAGGATAATAATAGATTTTATTTTATGGAAAAAAGAATATCGAAAACAACATATTGGATGTGAGAATCTTTTACAATAAATATACGATGCATTACGATTTTTGTTTCAGTTTGTTTTAAGATTTGTGAATGTAATTTTGTTTTTCCAGCAATAACAAGTTCCGATACAATTTATTTATAACTATTCATTGACTTTATACTATTCATTTAATATATTATCGATTTGATCTCAATTCTAATCCAATAACCGCATTAGTACGGAAATACGCATCGAGAAAATTCAAATAAATTATTACATTATATTTATATAACATGCGCTAGAGACTAGCAATTAATTTTATCTATAATTAAATCATTGCAATAGTTATTTCAATTACGACAAGAATTTTCAAATCGACCATTATTTTTAACAAACGATTTTCATGCTTCGACGGTTGTAATTACTATACGTCTTGGATACAGTAATATATACGTTTTGAAATTATAAAAAGAATTAAAAAAATAAATAGGTTGTTAAATTTAAAATGAAATGTTTGTAGCAGATTGTATAAGAACTAGAATAAATTTAGAAATTTCATTTTAGATGCTGGTTTTGAAGCAAATATCATATTGTCGTTAAATTAGATGAACTAACAATAAGTATGAATCAGCTTTAAGATGTTGTATTGCATGTTCGTGGAACATCATTAAACTTTCTATTTCACATTGATAATTCTTGAAACCCATTATTGCATAATTAAATGCATCCAATTAAAATTTCTTATTACTTTTGAGTCACAAGTCACGCCATGTGATAATATGATTGATCAATTAAATCATCTGCATCTACTGTACATGATGATGAATCATTGTAAGAATAATTACAGATATTATTTTTATTAATCCGAGAAAATTGAAGCGATGTCAGATAATTTCTGAATCAACCACAGATTGTCCATGAGAAAATTGTGTTTTATAGTAAAATAAATTTAAAATAAATATAAAATAAATTAAAAAATGTTTATTAACTTCGTCCACAAAGCAATTTGCTAATTTTGTGATTTCTGGACATTTCAAGTCATTTAGAACCGATTTACACCAAAATAAAATTTTTAAGTTACTCGAAGAAAAGTAAAAAATAAAATAAAATAAATCTGAATCCATATCTGCTATTTATGAAAATGCTGAAGTCCACATTTTAACTACAAATAATTCTAAATTTCAATATCCAAGTACATATTACAGTTTTGACTTGATTTTAGTAAATTTTATCTACTTTCTGTCGGAAAACAAAATTAAAAGGTATTTGAAGAGAAGTAAAAAAATGCTCATAATTCATATATTGCAATATGGAAGTACTAAAGTCCATATTTCAACTACGAATAATTTTAAATTTTAATATCCGAATATATAGTATAGTTTTTACTAGATTTCAGTAAATGGTATCTACTTTCTACTAGTGTAACCAAATTATAGTATCCAAGATAAAAATTCAAAGTTATTTGAAAAAAATTAAAAAAAGTTCTCAATCCATATATGGCAAAATATAGAAACACTGAAGTCCACATTTCAACTACAAATAATTCTAAATTTTAATATCCAAGTATATATTACAGTTTTTACTAGATTTTAGTAAATTTTATCTTCTTTCTGCTAATGTAAACTAATTTTAATTTCCAAAATCAAAATTTAAATTTATTTTAAAAACACTAAAAAAAATGCTTAAAATCAATATATTGCAAATTAAGAAAATACTAAATTCAACTACGATTTATTTTAAATATCAATATCCAAGTGTATATAACTATTTGTACCTTTAAGAAAATTTTATCTACTTTCTACTAATGCAATCAAATTATAATGTCCGAAAACAAAATTAAAAGTTATTTGAAGAAAAGTAAAAAAGGCTAAAAATCAATATATTGCAATTTGTGGAATTACTAAAGTCCACATTTCAACTACCAATCATTCTAAATTTCAATAACCTAGTAAATATTTCACATTTTACTCAAAGTTCTTACTTAAATTTTAGTAAGTTTTATCTAGTTTTTACTAATGCAATCAAATTATAACGTCCAAAATCAAAATTAAGAGTTATTTGAAGAAAAGAAAAAAATGTTCTAAATTCATATAAGTTAATTGTCAACGCGGTATACAACAAACAAATACTCCAATATCTAAAAAAATCTGTATATTAATTTGCTAATTTTTTGAATAAATTATCAAAATTTTGGTACATTAGTTATCTATTTTCCAAAAAATTTTCAGTATATTTGATTCCGTAGTTGGTGATGTTTAATTTTTGAGCAGCCCAAATCATATCTCTTGGCATGGCTTAAACCGTACTTTTTCTCTCAATAAATGTAAAAACGATACAAAAATATTAATAAATTATACATTATCCAGTTCAGTGACATACATATTTTTTATCCTCAGACTATTATAAGCTCGATCCTCTCACTTGAGCGGCGTCGCTTTTATTTGCAGTTTTTACGCGATGAAAGAATTTTGAAAAGCTTTTCATAATAGAGAAACGACGACAGCTGTTTGTGTTTTTGCACTTGCGAAGCAATAAGGACAGGTTTTGGTATATAGTATTATAAAGCAGGTTTTATTTAACAACTGCCTCGTGATGTATTGTGTTTTTGTTGAAGCTCTTTGTACTTATTGTCAGACTTAACGCATCGCCGTGAGCAAACAGAGAAATATGAGATTTCGAACTTAAAGCTCTTCTGGACATAATTTATAGACATATTTGCACGAAGTAGATTTTGGTAATAGATAGAAATATTTCTACAAAACTGTACATCTAAACACTTTTTGTCAAAGCATTTTCTATAATACTTTTTAAAATGTTGCGAGCTCGTACCGGTAAGGTGACCATACTTCCCGGTTTGGCCGGGACAATCCCAGATTTTCACCGGGTTTTTCGAAAAGCAATATTTGTCCCGGATTTAGCACTTTTATCCCGGATTGTTCCGGATTTTCAAAAACTATAGGATCAAAATTTAATCTTTGCTATTACTTGATAATAAAATTTTAGTTTAGTTTAGTTTTTTATCACCTAATTCGTAAATTAAAAAAATATTGCTGATTCTAAAAAAAAGTGGTACAACCGTCATCAGTCTTTTTTAGGGAATAAAACTAATTAGCATATAGCCATTTGTGTCATGACGAGTATACTCGCCATTTTCACTCACTCAACTGGTTAAGAAGAATGAAAAATTAAATAGATAAAATCACATATTACCAATTATTGCTGTACAAATATTTTTGCCTGCATAATGAACCAATTATATATTTTCAAATCCTTTTCATCAATAGCTCATCAACTACGGTATAGAATACCATTTAATTTAACGAGGCGTGACATACACATTTTTTCCTATAATTTACTTTCCTAACAATAGACGATAGTGAATCACAATTTTTATTCCGAACAATTGAGTTGATAAACCGCGTTAATTCTTTACAAATTATCATCGAATTCATTCAATATCAATAAATATGTATTTCAATATGTAAGCCTCTCTGCCATTACCGATGTGATAAATCACGCCATGGCATTAGATACGCCTTTATTGACTGGAATGGGTTCTCAATGAAAGAAAAAACGCACTCAAGTCTTTACAAGGACAGAAATAATGGGTACCAGAAAAGATGTATTATCTAAATTATAGGTCCGTTTGAAATTGATGGCTGTTTGCTCCGGCAATTACCAGAGCCCGAGACGAAAAGCTGATTATGTGCTCGTTCCGGTTTGGATATTACAGAAATTGGTAAATGTGCATCTAATTTGTAATCCGGTATTTTATTTCACAATCTGGATGGCTAATAACGTATTTAAAATATGTGAATCATAGGAAGATGAATATAATTAAAACTAGTGGTGCGTGGCATCGGGCCTTAAGGGTATTACCCATACCGTAATGAAATAATCGAGGAATTTAAAATATTTTCAAATAGATTATTATCAATGCTCTAACTTTCATTATACGTATTTTGTAAAATATAAGAGCGTTTTTTCATACACAAGCAAAATTTTTTTTGAATCATTTATATCGGATGCTTCGTTCTCCCGGAAACTATCATTCTTTGCACATTTAGCTCCGTATCTCCAAAACGGCAGGATCTATCTTTGCCAAAAACTATTCACCATTTCTATTCACCCTTACAAATTTCTCTCTCAAAAACTTAATTTCCTCCTCTTTCTCTCTCAAAAACTTAATTTCCATTTTCTGCGCTCTTTGCTCCGTATCTCCAAAACGGCTGGATCTGCGTTTGCCAAAAATTAATCAGCATATCTCCTCATCAATAGAAGTAGAATGATTTTTGAGTAATTCGTACGTGGTGAAAAAATTGTATCCACACATACATACATACACGCACATACACATACACTTACACATGCATTTTTTCTAAGGTATGCCAAAATGTTCAGAAATTTATGAAATCTAAAGATATGCAAAAAAATTTATTTTGGATTTTTGGACGATTACTATAATTTGCCCTACGAGAAGTTAAAAAGCTCCACCACCGTTATCTCAAAAACAAGTAAAGTACATTATTTTTCAACAATGCTATTTTAAAGTAGAGGGCAAATGATGTATAACCAGCCACTGCCTTTTAAATCAGGCGACACCTCTATCACAAGATATGGCCACATTGTCAAGTAATATTTTCGTTTTTTTTACATTTTGAGTACTGGTAACTAGTTTACGATACCTGTGATAAAATATGATTCTAGATTCCTCGTACAAGTTTTTGTATCCTAAAGAACAACTTTTGAAACCTAAAGATATACAAAAAAAATTATTTTGGATTTTTGGACAATTACTATAACTTACCCTACGAGAAGTTAAAAAGGTCCACCACCATTATCTCAAAAACAAGTGAAGTATATTATTTTTTAACAATGCTATTTTAAAGTAGAGGGAAAATTATGTGTAACCGGCCTTTGCCTTAAATCTGGCAACACTGCTGTCACGTGATATATTTTTTTCCCCTTTGATCACTGTTATTTAGTTTACGATACCTGTGATAAAACATAATTCTAGATTCCTCGTACAAGTTTTTGTATCGTCCTCAAGCTCGACTTATTCCTCTCGTGAGCTTTCTGCATAATGATATAATTAATTATTATTAATAGCATCAGCACTATCGTATTAAAATCGTAATCGTGGTTGCATATGTCGTTTGAAATTTATTGCAACTATAAAACATAAAATGTTGCTGAGGACGTGACATCCAATGATTTGTGTAGCAATTATTTTTATGTTCTCGTCTCGCATTAATAAATGGTTTATAATTATTGGATAATTATGAAGTTGGATCTTGAAGAAAAAGTCTTTTAAATCAGACACAAGAAGCTGTATTTTTTGTGGATTCACTTCTCTTATAATACATCTCAAGTGCATAACATTAGGTGCAAAATCGAACCACCAGTTATAAAAATATTACATGATTGTTGGATTAATTGAAGGATTTCTGTTCGTTCTAAAGCATGATTTACTATTGCTCATCAACCATATAGAATCTTGTTTTTTACTGATACTTCAAACGCAAATGCATTTTTTATTAGTCTCTCGTTGGTTAAATCTTGCATCTATTAACCGTTTGGGTTATTTACAGATTATAATCTTTTAATGAATTCCATTTAAAGAAGCAAGACTATATAATACAAAACGATCAATTCGAAAACAGGTTGTGTACACTGTTGTACAAAATCGGGCAAAAAATCCATTACGTGTATTCAATTAATATCAGCAGATTAATTCGGACGTTAAATCACGTCGGTGGAAAAGAAGATAAAATGATGGCATGAATTACAGGGCAACGAGTTTCAAAAGAAATCCAACGTTCGACGAATCGTGTAATCAAATTCTTTCAATAATTCTGTGCATTCCCGTTATTGGAAATCGAGATATCGTTATTACATTTTATATTGTTAGAAAAGCGAATGAATGCAGGAACACGTCAATAAACTTGCTTCGATTTTCTTAGGAAGCTTTTGTAAAACAATAGTTATATTTAAAAAATAATATTACTTTCATCTATACAAATACGAATTAAATTCCTTTTACTATGATGATGACTGTGTCGCGCTTGAGCACATACAAATTACGCATAACATGACAATATATTAAAACATTTTCAACATTTCCATTTAAATTTTAATCAGATTGACTGATTAAAAATTCTGTAATTCCACACAATTCATACAATTGTATCGGACATACATATTTATATTACAAACGGATATCTGAAATATTCAACGAGCTCCGACCGACATACTATTCGAGTATTTATTATTAATGGCATATATAATTTATCTCGTTATTATTTCCATTATGGCTCATTGACGCATATAAATTTTCATTGTGATAAATAGCTTTGTAAATATAACGTTCCTGTGATTATTAAATTATAGCGAGGCATGTGTTTTAAATTAGTGCATTGCTGCTTCGTTTGGTTATATGACGAGAGCGTAATAATCATTAGGAAATGTTTCCATCACCCACGAGAGAAATAAATTAGATATAAATGACAAACTCTAACTCAAATTATGTGATTATTATATTCACAAAAGTGAACTGCACCAACTTAATATTTATGGCTCTTATTGAACTTTGATCCGATGTATTGATTTCTAATTATACGGTCATGTGTATACGTCCTAACAGCATTGGCCTACTTTTAGTTCCAGAACAGCCTTGTTCGCTAATTATTTTACAATGTATGCTTCGATTATCATTACGGGCCGATAATTTCCGATGAGGCTTAAAGAATTTTTAATAAAACCGTGTTCCAGTTTTGATCATTTAATTCGAATGTTTAAAATAACCCTTACCTTGCAATTAACAGTTGAATATTTAATTTTAATGTATTTGATCGAATTCTTATATTATATACACATTTTGGAAAATTCATGCAAACTGCTTTAAGATGAAAAGCCAAATATGTACAACTACTTACTACATACAATCATGACTTCAAAATAAGTTGATCAATTTGACATTTCAGAATATATTTCAGAATTTCAATTTAAATAGCAAATCATCATTTTTATATGCATTACGAATATACACGTCAATACACAAAATTCTGCCAGTCATATTCACGCCATATGTATAAATAAAAGTAAATAAAAACATGCAAACAGATATCTTACAAAATTCATTAAAATTTTTAAAATCGCCTTCAAAACCAACATCCCGTAGAGTAAGTTATTGTTATCGTCCTAAAATCGAAATTGAAAATTTTTACATTTCTTCACGCTTTGAAGGTTTCTGAACGTTTTGAGATACATCAGAAAAAATGGATGTGTGTGTGTCTTTGTGTATGTATGTATGGATACAATTTATGGTCCACGCTTTCGGGCGCACGATCAACCGATTTGAATGGTTCAAGAAACATTCGATTCCTATTGATAGGGAGATGTGCTGATTAGTTTTTGGCAAAGGCAGGTCCAGCGGTTTCGGAGAGACAGAGCTAAATGTGCAAAAAATGGCAATTTTTGAGAAAACTAAGCGTCCGATTTGAATGATTCAAATGAAAAAAAAATTTTGTTTCAATTTTTTTTTCAATTTTTTTTTTCAAAATTTTTTTTTGTACATCGAAAATAATTCCGATTTTAACTGTAATTCTGACGTAAATTTTAATTTACAATTCTTTAATTGTAAGATCTCATATACTTTAAACAAATATTTTCAACTTTGCAATTCAGTTTATATAATTCTTATGAATATTAGACAATGTTACAGTACTTATAATAATCTATTTGAAAACATTTAATATTCCTCGAACATATCGTTACGGTACGGGAAGTTCCAGCAATATGCCTTAAGGCACGATGCCATACACCACACTAGTTATCATTATTAATTAAGCAAACGATAACTGATTTCAATTAAAAACCAGTCAAAAAGTGATTAGTAGATTTTTTTATTGAAGTTCTTCCACTAGTTTAGTTTACAAAATCAAAAATGGAATAACCAAAGGTATGTGGGATCTCTGGTAAAAATGACAATGTATTTTAAATTTGCGTTCCTTGGTTAACAAAATGCAAAACAGTGATAAGTATGTATAGGTATTTAAGTACAAAATTCCTAAATCCCTCCACCACTTCTGATATAACAGTCCCTTATCGCATTGGCTCTAATACTAGACGGAGAGAAAAAAAAACCGAATACAAGGGAACAATAACTAAAGTTGGTCCGCCGTAATCACAGTTTGACGCCTATTATCGCTGGCTGGCTTCACACCACGACTGATTTACACAATGGCCGGAGTAAGGTCTGGCCGTCTGCCTGATAGGCTCTCTGAATGACTGCCTGCGTTCGGGCAACACCCCCGGACGTGGGGCTTATGTATTTTGCCAATACACACCGACGGTAAATAGACGGGGAAGGGAATAGTTGGCTGAAAATATTTTATATTGTATACTCTAGAATTGCAAGAAATATTATTTTCAAGTTTTGGGAAATTATATTCAGGAAAAGTATTGCATTGAATATGCAGTTCTGTATCCTAAGTAAATAGTACAATTCTGTTTTGTCACTAACTAAATGTTTGTGGTTCACATAGAGCTAGTAATACTATGAATCACTTTCAATAAATAACTAGTGGTGTATGGTATCGTGCTCTAAGGCAAATTGCTGGAACTTCTCGTTGGAACTTCTCCTTGTATTAAAAATTGAAACAATTTTTTTTTCCTCAAAAGCAATATTTCTGTTAGCACACGCAAACCAAAAAAATGTCCCAAAATTTCTATTAAATGCTAAGGAATATGAAAGATCGACTTCAAAGTCGTTTTATTCCAAACTTTTATATCGGCACGACATCGTAGTAAATTTTATATGATATTTGTGAGTTATTTAAAAAAAAAAAACAAAAAAATGTCCAGAATTTTCTATTTATTACCATATAATAATGACAGATCGAATTCAAAGTCGTTTTATTCCAAACTTTTATATAGGAGTGTATATAGCTGTCGGCATGGAATCGTAGGAAATTTTATCTAGTTTCTCCCTATCTAATTTAAAAGGGATGCATTCATATGATATTTGTGAGTTATTTGATAAAAACCAAAAAAAATATCCAGAATTTTCTATTAAATGCTAAGGAATATGAAGGTCGAATTCAAAGTCGTCTTATTCCAAACTTTTATATCGGGTTGTATATAATTGTTAACATGGAATCGTAGTAAATTTTATCTAGTTTCTCTCTATCTAACTGAAAAGGGGATAGTTTCATATGATATTTGTGAGTTATTTGACAAAAACCAAAAAAAATGTCCCGAAATTTCTGTTAAATCCTAAAAAATATGAAAGACCTAATTCAAAGTTGTTTTATTGCAAACTTTTATATCGGGGTGTATATAACTGTTGGCATGGAATCGTAGTAAATTTTATCTAATTGAAAATGGGTGCTTTCATATGATATTTGTGAGTTATATGACAAAAACCAAAAAAAGGACCCGAAATTTCTATTAAATTCTAAAAAATATAAAAGATCGAATTCAAAGTCGTTTTATTCCAAATTTTTATATCAGAGTGTATATAATTGTTGGCATGGAATCGTAGTAAATTTTATCTAGTTTCTCCCTATCGAACTTAAGAGGGATGCTTTCATATGTTATTTGTGAGTTATTTGACAAAAACAAAAACAAAAATGACCCGAAATTTCTATTAAATCCTGAAGAATATGAAAGATCGAAATCAAAGTCGTTTTATTCCAAACTTTTATATCGGGGTGTATATAACTGTTGGTATGAAATCGTAGTAAATTTTATCTAGTTTCTCCCTATCTAACTGAAGAGGAGTGCTTTCATATGATATTTGTGAGTTATTTAACAAAAATCAACAAAAAGTCCCTACTTACCCAACAAATCGAATTTGCGTTTTATAGTGTTGTGTTGGATTATTGAATAAAATGTTGAAATATCTTATAAATCCTCAATTAGTAATTATTTGTATATAATTTTAATAAAAAATTTAACGTGTTCATTTCTAATACCTTTTTATATAATATTTTATAAACCTGGTATTAAATTGTCTAATATTTTTGGCTGTCCCACTTAAAACCGGTACGCTACAGAAAGCGCTAACCTCAAACAACGCGTAGTTTCAGGTTGGGAACAAAATTAGCGTACCGGTTTAAAATGGGACGGCCCTAAACTTTTGAAAGAAAAATAATTTAGCCATTATATTTAGATTCAAAGTGATTTCTATATTTGCAGAAGTGTGTTTATGATATTTAGGGGTTAGTAAAAATAAAATATTTTAAATCTCAAATCTCTTCCTTATCGCACAGGTGCAAATACCTCGTAGTCATTCACAATAAACATATTAAAATTTATAGTCGCAATAAAATATTTATTGCGCGTTCTCGACCTGAACCGAACGACAATGCTATTTGCTTACCATATTGTAGATTTTATGCACACAATCAGCATTCTACAATTTCGTTATGAATTAAAAGAAAAAGCACAAAGTAATTATTTCCGTGAGCAGGTTTTTATGACTTTCCGAAATGATACCGTCATTTAAATCGCATGACTTCACGATAAAATCGCCTGACCGTAAAGTTATAGCCGGTTGTAAAGTGATTCGACATCTATATATTATAATCTACAGGCCATGTGATAATTTTTATATCTAATTAATGACTAAGATATCTTGAAGTAAAGTAATCGTTCGTAGTCAAAAATATTCAGGAATAACAGTAGTAGTCAATGTTCTGTGATAAATACATAAAAATAAGGATATTTCATAAACGTTAAACTGACTCAATAAAATTTAATTATAATTAGTGAAAAAAACATTATCTCAATTCCAGAAGTATAAATAATTTGCTGTAGTGTAAAGAGGGAATTGAGATAACAAAGTCTAAAATCACCATGTAAATTGTAGTATTTTTTAACGATACTATTTGAAAGTAGATTCACTTCTGTGGATATTCTGTAATATGAGTACCAACAATAAGTCTAGTTTCCTCTATTTGATTCTCTTTTAAAAGGAAACGATGCATTTTCGCTCGCAAAGCTTTATCTCCATTCGTCCGTGCACTTCCATGGATGATATGTATTTCACAACGGTAACAATAGTATTTTCAGCCAACAATGAGGTTCATGCGAACTAAAGAATTTTATGAAATAATAAATGGCTTGTTAAATTCAGACAGTAGAAAAGCTACGGATAGAAAACGCATGAGCAAGCGTTTAAAAATTATAACCAAAGTAAATGTTAGAATTGTAAATGTATAGCTAAGCTTACTTTTACATCAATTCCCCTGTTTTACAACTCATGTTTTATTATTACCTACCCCTTGTAAAGTTATCTTGTTTCAAATTTTAGCATTAAAATATTCTTAGCACGAAAAGTACATAAAATACAACTTAAGACTTAAATACGTACGTTGCACGGAACACGCCGTATATTTAATTGTTAGATTAAATTTGTGTGTCATGTCAGAATCGCGTTGTTTACGGTGTTATTATGCAAAAACATATATCAACGTTAAACTTGGGCTTTGCCATGTGATTTTGCATATATTATTTATCATTATTATTATAATACCTGTCGTAAAGCATTAAATTATAGATGTAATAACAAAAATATTATTTTATCAAACGCGTTGTCATGAGATCTCGTGGAATTTTTATCGATGGTAATAAATTTCTTACAAGTAGTTATTGATTTTTTTAGGTTTAGTTTTCGTGTAAAACTTTTCTTGTAAGTGGCCAAATAAATTATTTCTCTTAAGACTCGGGTAATTTTCTATTTACCTAAACGCACATCTTCAATAATACTTAAATTATCTTTTTGATAGAAATATTTAATGTAATTTAAAATACCTCATAATATTACATCTTATTGCAGTCGTCGATATTATTCTCAAGTCTTATAATTTGTCGATTGATTTGAAATATTTAAAATTTTATGATGATAGAAATTATTCTTCTAAAATATAGGTGCAAATAATTGGTTTATTCTGAAATTATTTAGCATTATAAAATAAAAAATTTAGTCGTTCAAATAAAAATATAATGTTACATTTATTAATTCTTGAAAATAGTAGTTATAATATAAATTCAAATAAATAATAATGTATAATGTAATGTGATATATTATAATATTTTTTAAAATACTGAATTTATATTAAGTATGCAATAATTGACATAAATACCGATTATTTTAAATAAAATATATACATTTACAATAAGTAATTAATAAGAATAAATATGTTTTTTAGTAGCCAAAAAATAATTTTATTCGTATCTTCAATTATGTATAATTTCATCATGTATATACATTATATATATTTTATTAGTATTTTTTCTAATTATAGTTTTCGTTGATTTTTACAAAGAATAATTACTTTGAAACAAGTCAATTTTCATAAAAATGAGTAAAGAGTAAATTATCGGATTTTTCGGCCGTTTTTTGGCACTTTTTTAGGAAAATGAATAATTGTGAAATAATGAACAATAATTATAAAGTAGGTTTAAGGTATTATTGTGACTTAAGATAATGATGTATTTCTAGGCCATTAGGCTGAAATAAATAAATATAATATAATAAATGAACAATAATTATGGAATTATTTTTCGTTGATTCGGTAGATAAATAGTTACAGCATGTATCCATCTTTATTTCGTAAAAATATAATCAAGATATATTAATAAAAAAAGTGCTACAACAGCCCCAAGCTCTCCTAATATTTTATAGGCGGTGGACATCGATGCTATTTCAAACTAGTGGTGTATGGCATCGTGCCTTAAGGCAAATTGCTAGAAATTCCTTCTGAAAAGCAATTATTTTGTCAAAACAAGCAGAAAGTTTTTTTAATCATTCAAATCGAATGCTTAGTCTCTCAAAAACTGCAATTTTTTGCACATTTAGCTCGGTATCTCCAAAACGGCTGGACCTGCCTTTGCCAAAAACTAATCACCATTTCTCCCCATCATTACAAATTGAATGTTTTTCTATTCATTCAAATCGGACACTCCGTTCTCTCAGAAACTCGATTTTTAATTTCTGTACTTTTTGCTCCTTATCTCCGAAACGGCTGGACCTGCCTTTGCCAAATACTAATCAGCACATTTCCATATCAATAGGAATCAAATGTTTTTTGAACTATTCAAATCGGTTGATTTGTGCGACCGAAAACGTTGATGAAAAATTGTCTGTACGCACACACACACACACATTCATTTTTTCTGAGATATGTCAAAATGTTCAGAAACCTCTGAAACGTAAAGATATGCAAGAAGATTATGGCAGTATGTTTTTAATAGCTCTTTTCATACTTATATAAGTTAATTGAAACAAATACATTTATGCAAACAATATTATTCCCAATGATATTCCCAGAATAGGTGTATACAATTTGTATCTTTATGTAAAAATCAATGTATATATTTAGGTCAAATAAAGCAAATTTTCAAATTAAAAAAAAATTTTTGAAGATATGCAAAAACTTTTATTTTCGATTTTCGGCTCATTACTATAATTCACCCTGCGGGAACTTAATAATAAATAATAACTTCAAAATTAAATTCCTTAGTGTATACTAATATTTATCAAGTTTTACGAAATTTATACTCGAAAATTTATGTACCTCGACAGTTGAAGTTCATGCAATTTTTTATTTGCGTTATCAAGTAGCAGCTCAAAAATATTTTTTCTTAATTCGGGAACTTGTCGATTCATCTGAAACGAAACAGGATATACAAAAGGCGTAGCACAGGCAGCTGAACTTCATGCAATTTCAAAATCTATAATAACAACAAAAAACTATAAAAAAATAAATAACAAACTTACCAAAATCCAGGTACATTTCCGTAGTTCTTTCCGCCGTTTGACAAGCGACCCGTTGCTAATCTTCTTAAAATTGCTTCGTGCGGTGAAATAGGGCAGGGCAGGCCCTAGTCTCTGTCCCTTTATCTAGGTACCCCATAAGGGTCTGCAGCATGTGTGCCTATTGATATTCGCCATCGCCGCTAATTGCCTGGCGCCCTTCACACGTACCGAACAAGGGCGACATTTTTTGGGGGAGGAACCCTTTAATAGACAAAAAACGCTTTACGCTACAAACACGTTTTTACCTTGAATTATGGGGTGCATTTTTACTTCGTTTGTACTTTTTTGCACCGGTGAGTTATGTTTTTGATGGTTTCTACGAAGCTCGCAAATCGTTTGCCATATTTGTAATTTGATTTATGGTGAGAATTCAATCCTATTTCTGCTAGCTAGAAAAACTAGAAATTTAATTATAATTAAGTTTAAGTAAATCGTATTATTAAGTTAACTTTTAACCAGAATTTGTGACTTTTTTAAACGTCGATCTCAGAGCGATCCGTCCGATCCATTCCTAGAATACTATAATGGTAAATTTAAATTACTAAAAATACTAAATTATTAAAATTTAATGCCACAAATTTCAGTTTCGAGTGCCGATGTGTGTGTTTGCAAGTTCGTCCATAAATCTAAATTATTCATGTTGCAGTATCTGAAATACTGAAAATTAGTTACATCAAAAATCAGTTCAAAATGCAATTTTTTCCCCCAATATAATAATGTTGCAGAATGAAGACTTTGTTTCCAATTTCCATTTAATTTTTGAATCGTCGCACGATTTTCCTTAGATGAATCCATTAATAGACTAAATATCATTTTATTATTTATTTAGGCTAAAAATGATTAAAACTTAAATGAAACCGGTCCGTAATAAATGAGGCAAAATATTTCTATATTTACAATTTTCTTGCCTTTTCATTACTATATTAATTTTTTAAGTACTAAACAGAATTTTTCGTAACCAGTTATTTCACAATTTTGTATCGTCCAAATCGAGCTCATGACGTGTATATTCGTCAATCACAGTTTAAGTCGCAGTGATAGAATATCGGGTAAATAATATGGGTTTACTTTACAAAATTGCAACATGTTATTACTACTTTTACTTCTTTATTTATATTACCATATACACATATATTAGACTAAAAACGGGTAGAATTCAAGAAAATATTATATATGCAAATGTAAGAAATTAAGAATAGAGTTTTTAATTTAAAGCAAAAACCATTTTCAAAATAAGCAGTAAAAGCACCCTACTTGAATGGGTTTTAAAACTTCAAACAAAAAATACAAAAAGTTGAATTTTAAAAAATTTCAATTTCTTTACTGAAAGTTCCAGTAATTTGCCACAATACCATGTACCACCGGTTAAAAAATTATTTGTCAATTCATTTAAGTTTCATCATATATAGATTTTTCACATTATTTTTATTTCCTTATCTTAGCCTATCAAGAGAAGAAGAGAACTAGAGAATAAGAAATAGAGTTTCTGTTGTAAATTTTGATTCTTTTTGTATGTTATTCAAATTCTTTTTCAACTTAACAAATAATTCTTTGTGCAAATATAGACATGCACTTAGCCTTACATAAGTATCTCTCGGCGCCAACGATTCATTCAAGTAATTAATTACTTATAAAAACTGTTTATCTAGATACGTAAATCAATCATCATTTTAAGTGGTTCTGTACTTCAAATTAAACATAGTAAAATTCCATTCTCACAAGACAAATTAAAAGTATTTCTAATGAAAACAAACGTCTACTTTGTTAGCATAATAATCGTAATTCTTGAAAACTTTCCCATTTGTTTAAACATTGTTGAAATGATAACGTTGAAAATTATAGTCCATAATTGTCGATAATCGAAGTACTTTAGGTTTTAGTTTTATCGTTATTATTGTTTGATAAAAATATTTAAATAAGAGCAATATTCACAGGATCGATGTTATCGATTAATAACTTTAATCACAATCATATATTTATGTCTCGAAACAGTGCAATACGATTACGATTACGATTAACGATACGATTAATACGATATTAGTAGGGAATGGAAAAATACTCTTAAGTATATTTTTGCGAATTCTTATCTATGTTTATATTATATTATTGCATTCCAAGCCAAATTACTTGCATAAGTTTTAAAAACTAAATATTAATGGGTATTTAACAATAATGAAAATAAAAATTACATGGACATCTGAAATTTCTACTAAAAGTTAGTAAAATTTTTTGTAGAAGCTGTCTTATAATATACAAGTATATTATCATATTCCACGTAAATTTGTTCAAAGTTTAAAAATAATTTAATGAAGTATTAAACATATTCTGTTCAGTATTCAAGAAATGACAAACCGCACATGCACAATATAAAATCTTCAATTCTTTTAGTTAAAAAGTCTTCATGAACAATTGTTTGGTTTTAAAATTTGTCTCACTTATTACTGAAGGGTTGCAATAGAGTTTTATCTGATAAAAATAAATTCTATTTTGAAGTAAGATTTTTTTTTCAAGCTCAAAAATCTCAACTAAAATCATGTCAAAAATATTCAATTATGAAAATGATTGAATTACTAAAATGGCTATGGAAAAGTAGGGTTTGGTGATAAAAAAATAAATATTTAGGGTTATATGTATTTTTTAATTCTACATTATAAAAAATATAAAATCCTAAAATAAAAATTAATGGTAAAAATAATAACCCTTATCTTAGGGGTATGAAAAACCCTTATCTTAGGAGTAGAAATTTACCGATTTTCAGACCTACTGAATACGAATATAAAATTTGGTAAGAATCGGTAGAGCTGTTTCGGTTGATCCGTGCTCCCGAAATCGTTTATTAAAATTTGTATTTGCGCATACATACACACACATACACCCACCTTTCTCGAACACACTCCTAGCAAAGCTCTTCATTTTCATTTTCAATTTTTTTCTTGTGATTAATATAACTTTTCCTGTGAAATTTCAGAAATCACCGCGATTTTGATTTGATTATGTAGATCAAAAATTTTATTTAATGATTAAATTATATAAATTTTATATTTTGTTACAAGTTTTTTCGAGTCGTTTTATTTCTCTGCATATAATAAATAAATTACTCCCATAATCATACAAAATTATGATTGCGCATAAATTTAAACGCAAATATATAAATCATAGCTTGTAAATAACATTTATTATATTTGATTGGCTTAATCCAGTAATAGCATTTACTGACTGACCTTCTAATAATTATATACATATATAGTTTACGATTTTAATTCAAATTTAGTTGTTTACGATTATTAACTACGAACGCGGCCTCGTCAGAAAATAATCGTCATTAAGTTAAAATTTAATTAAAAATTACATTTTCTTTCCATATGACCTCTCAATTCAAATCGTATCTAAATTGACAATTACAAATTTCTCAACAGACTTTCAATGAAGCCGTAAATAATGTATCGGTATAAATTATTTCAACCTTTTTATAATCGGTTTCGTTCGGAAGAGAACAAGCCATATGTCGGCTGTAATTAATTTTAAATATTAATCGACCGAACCTTGGAACTTTTATATATCTTATACACTAGACAATCGATTATTAATTCAGGAGAAATCTTTTCAAACGATGTTATTTATTAAGCGGCTCCCCGGAGCAGAAATATCGCAGATTTTAATAACAAGGGTTAGATTGCGACCCTTTTCATAATTCATGTCAATCGTTATGGCCCTGTTTCTTTGAAGCACTTTATGACTACCCTGATGAAGCAAAAACTCGTACCCTATTTATACAGATTAAAAACTAGGGTTGAGTATTCCAATATAACGTTTTTGGGGAAGTTAGATATGTTGTTATTAGTTGGATTTGGATTAGAGAGAATGCACGACGTGATCGGTAATCAGACTAGAGATTAAAAATATAGTTGAGAGAAAAAAAATTTTGTGCATACATTGAGGGTGGAATGGAATGGCAATAAATACTAGGCTTATATAGATTTAAATACCTTAAGTTCCTAAATTGATAATATTTTAATACCTATTTACTAGGTTCAGGACTGCGTTTTGTGGAACGCTGAAATATTTTCCAATCAAATTAAAAGAATTTATATATCAGCAAAATCTGAGTTTTATTGCATCAAAATCCATTATCATCGGCATCATATAAATCAAAAGTCACGATTAAAATTTATTCTAATATAATTGAATAAATTATTAGTTCCATTAAATTAATTTCGCATTTATAAAATTGAATTGTTGTTTATTATTAATTACAAATATTTGCATATGATTTATTTATTCAGTTACAACAACGCTTTGTTATTTTCGGCCATCAGATATAATTATGATAATGCGATTCGTGTAGAATTTTATTATTATTACCGAAGTCAGAGATGCTAAATAAACCGGCGTCACATGCCTAATTTTTCAAATTATTCATATTATATTAAACGAATATGCAAATTGCACATTGCGTCGTAGACTTGGTAACTATTTTGGTAAAAGTTTCTTTCAACTGGCCACAATACAAATTCCGTCGCCGTTTCTAAGGTATTTTTATCCCGTCAGTCGCATTTGAAAAAAAAGCAATTATTTAGATGTCAGTTGTCGCATCTTTTCATATCACACGAAATTTGTTTGAACGACCACATTTCGTGACATTTTAATTTTCTTCGGAGTATAAATAAATATCTGTGTTAACATTAACCAGTTGGTAATTGACAAACGGATGAACAGATGAATGAAGGAAATATATTGAATCTCAGTTTTGCAACGATGCTATTTTAAAGTAGAGGGTAAAAGATGTGTAACCATATTGAATCTCAGTTTTGCAACGATGCTATTTTAAAGTAGAGGGCAAAAAATGTGTGACCAGCCAACGCATTAAATCGGAATACCTCCATATCACGTGTAAATTTTTTAACGAAAGTTTTTTTCGTCGTTAGTTCTGTTGCGTTTTGAGCACTGTTATTTAGTTTATGATACCAGAACATAATTTTTAACTATACTTTATCCAATTGTTTTTTGGGGAATTTTAAATTTTGTTGATTTTTTTTTGAAAATTTTGATAACATTTAAAGAATTTGATTATTGAAAAAAATGCCTTTTTTGTATAAAAGTATTTTTTCGTTGTTGGTTCTGTTGCATTTTGAGCATTGTTATTTAGTTTCCGATACCTGTATATAATTTTTAACTATACTTCATTTAATTGTTTTTTTTTTGAGAATTTAAAATTTTGTAGAATTTTTTTCAAAATTTTGAAAACATTTAAAGAATTTGATTATTGAAAAAATGCCTTTTTTGTATAAAAGTATTTTTTCGTTGTTCTGTTGTATTTTGAGCACTGTTATTTAGTTTAGTATGTAATTTTTAACCATACTTTATTTAATTATTTTTTGAGAATTTTAAATTTTGTTGAAGAGGAAAGAATTTAAATATTAAAGAAATTGAAAAAAGTGTTTTTTGAAAATGCTGATATTTTTTGAAAACTTAGAAATTTTGTGAAATCTTGGAAGTCTTCAAAACAGATTTTTTGGAGTTTTTTTTTTAATTTTGAAAATTTTGAATTTTTTTTTAAATTTCTTGAAAGATCACACTGTCCAAAATATCTAATTTTTGACCGCAAATGGCATTTTTTTAAACTTTTTGCTCCGTATCTAAGTCTGCCTTTGCCAAAAACTAATCAGCTCTCCTTACCAATAGAAATCGAATGCTTTTTGAATAATTCGAATCAGTTGAGCGATGCTCCTGAGAATGTCCACAAAAAAATTGTATCCACACATACACACACACAATAATTTTTTCTAAGTTTTGTCAAAATGTTCAGAAACCTCTGAAACGTTAAGATATGCCAAAAAATTTATTTCCGATTTTTGGACGATTACAATAACTTGCTCTATGGAAAGTTAATAAATTAAAAAGGGCAAAATGAAAGTAAGTTAGATAAAAAAAATTAAACACATTGATTTAATCAAATATGAGTTTTAAAAAAATCTATTGCAACAATATGTAGGCACATATGTAAACACATAAATCTCAAATCTCAAATTCTCTGACTAATATTATTTATATAACTCTATTTAAATCTATTTTTACGTGCGATATCAAACATTAATCATAGTACCATATAAGTCACATAATTAAATGACTAATAAAGTGGAATATGAGTAATGATTTCTGACAAATATTTTCATGATCATTAAAACAATAAAAATTAAAATAATAAACAGGCACCATACAAAAATAAATAAAGTCTTAGTAATCAACCTGGCCCTGATACCTATTCTGGGGTTATTATTCTTATCATTTTATACAAGTAATTATTATTGATTAATATGGATAATTTAATGACATATTTTATTAAATACATACAGTTGATTAGTCATTTGATTATTAAGAATATAACATTAACATTAACATTAATCTACAAAATAACATTAATATTCCGCAAGACAGACTATCAGATAAAGTGCAATTAGAGACAATAAACGAGTAATTAGAGATTTGGTGTGTTAATAGAAACGAACGAAGTTAATGTGCAAAATTCAATAGGCTAAGATAAGGAAATAAAAATAATGTGAAAAATCTAAATATGATAAAATCTAAATGAATTATTCTACCCCGGGCTCTTTTACCATTATCGAATTTAATCGAAGTCAGTAAATTTTATCTCGTTTAATTATAAATTTCATTCATAATTCAAATGACTGTCCAACTGATAAACGAATTCTGATAAACGATATCTCTCATTAAATGCATCGGATAAAACCAGTTTACAGATATTTTCTAAACAACATAATTCGAGTGTTTATTGTAATCGTAATAAGCGGACTGTCCATTTGGAAAGATAACGATATTTATAATTAAAGGAGATTAGAATGTGTATTTTTATTTAATAATGATTAATCGAAATTTTGAAATTCCAGCGATATTCTGTTTACAGATAAGGATTTTAAACAAGATCTAGTTGTTATCATATGTATAAGATTTTAATTAATACACATTGCTTTAAATGCGTCATAGAAAAATAAATACTTGAAACAGATTTTTTATTTGTGAAAATTTGAAGGACACAATTTTGAAACATCATAAGAAATTCATGTATAGAAAAAATATAATACCAAACTTGACTCTTATAATCGAATAATATTTTTTTCTTCATATTTTTATCAACATACATTATTTTTAAAGACAATTTAAAATCGTACAGTATTTTAAAATGACTTTAAAAATGCATGTTACATAAATTAATTAAAAATAATTGTTTATTTTTATAATAAAAGTTAAAGAAATTTAAACTTTTCTAAATTAAAATGTTCTGTAATTCGAACAAACAAGAAACAGCAAATTTAGTGTGATTTAAAGAGTTTTTTGATTATTTTTTTTTATTATTCAATTTTATTGATAGTAGAGGTTTTTTATGCAATTTAGTAGATCAAACAAATACCAGTTGAGCTAATTTTAAATAATATATACATGGCAATATAATAATTTTAACAAAATTTAAAAAATGACGCTCTTGAGAATTTTTAAACATGTCCAATATTTATTTTATACCCTATTTAATAATGATCATATAAGCAAATACAATTTAAATAGTAATACTATATATAATAATACTATAATAATAGTTTTTTGTTCCACGTTGAAATAAATTTTTATTTTAAATTTTTATTTTAGCCAAATTATAATGAAAATGTACATGAAAATTCAATAATTATCAAGAAATTTTGATAATGACACTCCTTTATTTTATCATATTTACAAAGCCCATTTAAAATATATACCTACATATATCAGTCTTGAGATAAAAAGTATTTAAACAGGTTCAATATTTATTTTACCACCTTAAAATAAGTAAATTCTATGTAAATAGTAAAACTATATAAAAATATACATCTTGCAGCCTCAAAATAGATCTGTATGAGAAATTTTAGATTTAAAAAATCGAGAATAAAAATGTGTATATATCTTTACGTTTCAAACCTTTCTCAACATCTTGGCATACCTTAGAAAAAATGGATTTTAAAAGTTTAAAAAATGCGATTTGGTGGTCAAAAATGATCATTACACATTATATCAGATACTTTATAGAGATTTTAATAAGTATTAGCATAACATTCTATACTAGCATGCCAGCAGTACATTCTTCAGCAATAAATAGAAAATCCGGAACATTTTTTTGGTTTTTGTCAAATAACTCACAAATATTATATGAAAGCACCCATTATCAGTTAGATAGGGAGATTTACTATTTTTATTATTATTACAAGCCAGACATCTGTGAATCCCCATAACAATTGTGTGCATACTTTCCTCTAACCATTTACCTATACTTTACTCTTGACTTTAGAGGCAAATCAATTGAATTTCGAAACGATGGAAATTTCAAATACCTTCTTGAACTATCGTCGAAAGTTTTCATTGTTCCAGACATAGCTCTAACAATGGTCCAAAAACAATAGCAGCACGGTTATATGGAGTGTTAGCAAATACTTTATTCAATGACAAAAGTTCTATGATACTTTAATAATAATACTCGATACGAACGAAACGTACAATTGAATTTTATTCAAACGGGATTGTCGAACAAACAATATAATTAGTACTTATTGTCTTCATAAAAACAATCGAACTGATAATTTTCGAAAAGAATGTCGGAAACGAAATTGAAAAGATGATAATAGACAAGGATGTAGTATGATGGAATCTAATCATTTTTAAATTTTTGAAAAATTGTGGATATAAATATTTTATATATTTGAATAATCCGCACTTGAAATGTAGACTTCATTAGCAAACTCTACTATGTAACAAAAACTATGTACCTACTATATGTTCAATTAATTCCGAAACTGGTGCGTATAATTTAGTGAAAGTAATTTAAAAAAATCACGTAAGCATTTGTTTGGCCTAATTATTTTTACGGAGACTACTTTTTCTGTCAATTTGCGAACGCGACAAAATTACTTGCACTCTTGCTCCATTTGCATACAAAACTGTGACACTTATAAATTACACATTTTTGGTTACTTTTTTTGAATTTGCGCCACTTGCTAAAAACTTTGTTAGAACACTTATATAGTATTATATATCACCAAAAAGCTTATTCAATTGTGCTTAAATCTGCATTTATAGTTTTAAAAAACTTGGAACAAAAGTTTTGGGGAAAATGACTCAATTTTTGGTCTTAGGTAGTCGATCACAATTTATTGAAACTCGCCTTGCCTGTTCAATAATTTGATACATTTTTATATTTGTTTGTCAGGGTATAAAATCAGTGTTATTTCAAATATTCGTACCAGACAAATAACATAAATGTCATTACAACGTCTACACTTTGATGATGATAATATTGAAGAGACACTTTCGAGGAGTAACGATCGACGTCAATGACATTAGCGGCGGGAACGCATCAATCATTAATACAAACGAAGCCTTATGGTAAAGTTTTGATGGTGACAGAAAATCGATTTCAAATGGAAAACAACGTAAAAGACTTTTGGGAAGGTGTCAGCGATCTTTCAAGATAGCAGGGTTAAAAATAACCGGGAGACACATTATTAGTAGAGCGAAGAGTCGGACATCTGGTTACTTGCTTTGATCAAATTTTTGAGGGAAAAAATAGAAAAAAACTTTTAACAAATTTAAAATTCATATAAAATGTAATGAAGGAAAATTTACTGGTTATTTGTACATGTTAAGGATAGTCAAACTTGATGTGGGCCTATATGTATATAATGAAGAAAGATTTCAGAGTACCAATTAAATTTTTTTTTCTTTCGCTTGGTGTTATGCATCCAAGATTTGACTTAAAACTAAATTAAATATACTAAAAATCAATTATGAAAGAAATTATGCATATTACTAATCGCTTTGTCATGTTGACCATAAATATCAATATAAAATATAACAAGATTTTTTACAAACGCAAACTAAAATTATTTTAAACCAAATGATACTTCCGAATCATTATTGAACGAATTTCCCATAGAAAAAGCTTAATTCCAGTTTAATGCCAGTTTTTAATGTTTTTGTTCCATTAAAAACAATTTCAAATGTTGTGTTTTTGTGTATTTTCTTTATGAGTCATTAGTTACAATTATCATTAGTAGTTAAAAATACAGAGATAATTTATTATAATAATTTGAATATTCATAAAATGTTGTAATCACAATAAAAAAAAATTACATCGGGCTAAAAATATGCCTTTGTAGGTTTATGAATATTTATAGTCAACCATTTTTATAGTTATCAACAGAATCGGAAATTAAAAATAAAGAATTTTTTAAACAGTTAGTAAGTACGGAAAACTTTTTGAACTGCCTCGATGACAATTTAATATATTTAGAATAGATTAAAATGTTCATATAGAATCACAAAATTGCATATACATTTTTCTGTAATACAATGTATAAATCTGTAAAAATAGTCATTTTATCACAATAACAAATTAGTGCCGTCTCGCGTTATTCAGATAAAATCTAAATTGCCCATTAATAACACGATATAAATTGTTATAACCTTTAGTTGAATGACTAGTGAATAAATCGAGGACATTTTAAAAATGAAAATAATTATATCAATTTAACATAATAGATCAATAAATTAACTTTTCTGGCGGAAAATTTATTGTAAAATCAGTGTTACTGAAATTGTAATAATAAATTCATCACATTGAGATAAGGGATAACCGACCTAACCGTTTTTTATAACTAACAGAAAAGTTTTTTTTTTATTTTATTTACATAGATTTATTGCCGATCAAAATAATGTACATTTTTTAAGACAATATGCTGGGTGTAAATTTTAATTGCATTTAAAAAATTATCTCCTATGAGATATCTCTTATTTCTTTATATTTTTGACATAAAAGATCGTATGACATTTTTTTTTTTCAATCTTCAAGTAAGAGATTTCTAGCAGAAAAGTGTGCTACTTTCGTAAGCCCACAATTTTGAATAAATTTTAAAATTTAAAAAAATGTATGAAAGATGTTGATTATGACTCATCCTGATGGGTAAATATCTGCCGGCGCGTTTCTTCGAAAATTATTTATTAAAAATTTTGTTTGGTGATTTTTGATTAAACTGTGAAAGATTATAGATTAGTTTGAAATAACATACTTAAATATATTATAGGCCTATGATAAGCGGTTGAATTATAAAAATTCATCAAAGTATGGAATTGCGCCGCTTAAGAGATTCTAATTAGAATCCATGCCAAACATAAGGGGCCATATTAATCACGTGTCCCATTTTTAGAGCTTTTTGAACTTCCTGAAGAGACGTTAGTAATGAATTTACTAATTAATGATTAAATGTAACCAATTGTTAATAACTTTTTGAGTAGATTAGAGTTTTATTTGGAATACTTAACGATGAAAATTGGAACATTTGTAGCTCTTCTGGAAGTGTGTGAAATCAAAGAATCCATTTAGATACAAAAATTTATTTAGCGCTTTATTATAATATTTTAGTTGTTACTTCTTTAACAGTTCAGGATTAACTAACTATATATTTTTACATTTTCAAAAATATTTCCAATATTTCTAGTTTTATGATAGAGCTCGCCGAGGAATTCAGGATTGAGGGTTAAAACGTGAAATTGTTACACCTTATTAAAAAAACGGTTAGGTCGGTTATCCCTTATCTCTATGTATTGAATTTATTATTACAATTTCTGTAATACTGATTTTACTATGAATTTGAAACATGAGCTATCATAAACTTTTATTAAGGGTTGTCTCTCAGATGCACAAGATATTCGCAACATTTACCGATACTTGGGATTATACATCGTTCAAATGAATTTACTTATGACTAATATTTATAATTATAAAGAACACAATTCTCAACATCCCCTACACCTTGATGATACGTTGTGATATTTGAATTTACTTACACCAAATATCACGTGTATAGCTCCTAGTAAAAATCGTGAAACTTGTGATTTTTTGAAAAATTTTGATTTTTTTTTTAATTCAGTTAAAAAATACATACACGTGGTATCTAACTAAACCATACCTCCCCACGTGATATTTCGTGATTTTTTGTTTTTTCCTCGCCCTTTGGGCTTTAGGTACCTACTGATTACATTTTGCCTCTACATTTCTAATTATTAGATTTAGTTTAAATTAAATTTAGTTTATGTTAAAGCAAAGTCGGCCTCAGGAAATCCCACAATAAATTTCGTTTGAACTTGATTGCGCATTTGTTTGCAATCTGCGTACGACATATTTCCGTTGATATAAGTTAGTTCCTGCTGACCCTTGATAAAAACTCAAACAGCGGACACGATCAAAGCAAAACTTTGTATTTTTCGATTATCGCCGAAAGTCACAAGGCTATCAAAAGTTACAAAACTTTAATAACAATAATGCATAACATGGTATCGACTATCAAACATACGGCTTGTCTTGGCTTGGCTTGGCTTGGCTGGTTCTCCTTTACAATCGCCCGGGGCGCATTTCTAAAAATCCGTTTATTTGTTCTGTAAACAAAGCACGTACAAAGAAACCACGTTGCCGTTTGAGAAAACTTCTGTTTGTTTCTTTTATTACATGCGCGCATAGTTCTCTTTTTATTTGTTTCTTTTAAACCGAATAGTTTGTTTTAACGTATCGCCGTTAAGGCCGACGGAGCGGCTATGAAGTAAATATTTAAGTCTCTGAGAATCTCCGAGATCTCGCATGGCATGACGTGTACCGGGAATTAATTTTGAAAGTTATTTAATTAGTATTCGTGGGATTGTATAATATAATAACTTGGATGAACTTTGGAAAATTTTGCATACAGATGAATTCGTGCAACTTAGATAGTGAACTATTTCAAATTGTTTAAGTAGAAAAATCACACACGGAGTTAATTGGAAAAAAACCTTGGGGCTAGTTGTAACATACAAGAATTACATAGGAATTATAATTTTTATATTTTTTTATAAATGGTGCAAATGGCTCAATTGCAAACTGAAGGCTTAAGTAGTAGTTGAGAGTGGCACTTTGCCTTAAAGCAAGTTGCATGAACTTTCCGAAATGTGTAATAATTGACTTAATCAACCGAAATTCAGATTTATATATTATGGACATTTTATTAATTTACTAAAAACTCGGTTATGTCAAATTTACGTAAAAGCAAAATATAAATGTACTGATACTAAATAAAATTCAACTGCAAAAATCGACTGATGTACTAAGAAACGGATCGGCCGATATTTGTCCAAAACAAATCCGCACTATTCTCAAATAACATCCTTCGAGATTTAGAATTTTTAAAATCGTTCCAAAATTTTTGGCAAAATTTTCATTTTTTCGCTAATTACAAAGAAACTGCGCTGCCGATCGTCGCACAAAACTGAGAAACGATAGTCCTTATCGAGTTACATTGAATGGTTTTTGAATTTTTTAAATCGATTCAGCAGTTTTTGAGAAAACGTCGATGAAAGGTGTAACCTTACTAATAAACTCTGTTCATTTTTTTTCAAACTTTGGTGACTTTTTTTAAATGACTTGTTGTAGGGTCGTATAATTTAAGTATGTTCTATAAGGCATGATATATATCGCCAAAAAAAGTTTCATAAAAATCGCCGAAAAAAATTTTCAACAGAAAATGGCCTGACCGAACTTTACCAAAAACTACTTGATTCCCAACCAATATCTTTTTTTTTACTTTTCTGCTATTTACAAAGAAACGGCTTAGCTGATCGTAGTACAAACTGACAAACTCTAGTCCTTATCGAGTTACATCAAATTGCCTTAAAATTTTTGAAATCGAAATCGAAGAACAGTTTTTGAGAAAACGTTGATGAAAGGTCAATTTTAATTTGATGAATTTTTAAAATTAAATGACTTTGGCTTGGAAAATTGGCCATCACTAAAAACTAATCAGCCCAATTTCCAACCAATATTTTTTTATAAGTTTCACATTCAGGATTGTTACATTGAATTGCTTGTACATTTTTGAAATCGGTCCAGCTCTTTTTGAGAAAACGTCGACGAAATTTCAAAAATAGGCTCGCATACACACACATACTTATATTAGCCATGTTTCATAGCTTGAAACGTCGAAAAAATATAAAATTAGCAAATTGGATTTTTTGGTGAAAACAAAATTTTCCTTGGAGATGTTAATAAATTCATAATCGAAAACAACTGAATATCTATCCAATTCATAATCTATTTGTCAAATATTACACAACTTCTATCCATCGTCTATCAGTAAAAAGCGAATTTCACATTCGCCTCATGAAACGGTGCTAACGGTGAAAGTAGCGTTAATTATGACATCCCAGTCATAGACACAAAACGTGTGACTAGTTTCCGTTGGCTAAATTAATTCCGCTATAAATTACGTTTTATAAAAACCAATCAACATCGTCGCATTTGCATCCGAGTCATAAAAAAAAGAAACACACACGATAAATGAATCACTGGTAATTGATGGTGCTTGTCATCGTAATAGGAGTGGCACGTATATTGTATATTCATGATGGTTAATGGGTGACTTGGATAGAAAAATCGTATGTCAATATTGTGACATTGATGTAAGAATTTTTTTAAAATTTCAACTTTTGTGAAATATGCTTAACCAGCTACTTGGCGCTTTCATCCAACAGTTTTTTTTGTTACACTTTATTTTTGTTGCGCACAGTTTTGTATCGTCCGAATCGAGATCATGACGTGTATATTCGCCATAGTCGATAAGATGCTGTGTAAAAAATATGGGTTCATTTCACAAAATTGAAAATGATCTATTATTACATTTTATTACTTCTGTGTTGACATAAACATATGTTACATACGTATTGTAAAAACGGATTACATTCAATAAAGTATACATGCAAATGTATGAAAGTACGAATAGTTTTTTATGAAAAACGATTTTTACTTTCATATTTTTACTTTCATTTTTTTAAATATAATATAACATTAGAAAATGTTCTATTAACAGCTAAGTCTTAATACTTATTTATCAAGCACTTATATTTCTACATTTTCAGGGTGTTTATGCAACTTACAGCCTCAAAATAACCTAAATAACTTGTCATTTCAAAATAAATTTAGTTTTTTATCAAATCAATCTAGATAGCAAATGTTCACTGTATTATACGCATAACGAGCATACACGTCATAACACAAAACTGTACCACTTTCCATGACGAGTATATTTATCAAACACATTTAACTAGTTAACAGTAATTGTAGCAAAAAATGTGTAATTTTATACTAAAATCGTTAATAAATTAAAAAAATAAACATGGAAAATTGGGTATGATTTAAATTATTTTAATCTCAAAATATTCTTAACAACTTGTAAATTAAAAATATTTTTGGTTTTGAACAAAAATTTCAATTTAAATAACATATAGACACTGTTTTATACGCATGACGAACATACACGTCATTACACAAAATTCTACCACTTTCCATGCTGAGTTAACTGGTTAAAAGAAATTGTACGAAAAAATGTTTCATCAATAAATTAAATAAAATTAAATCCAGAAAATATGACGTATTTTTAAAAAAACGAGTAGTGTAGTTATATTATTAACAAGTAACTTAATTTATACAGGCAGAGCCTTAAAATATTTTGAACAATTTAAAGATTAAGAATATTTTTTGTTTTTATCAAAAATTCCAATTTATATAGCATATTGTAACTGTTTTATAGGCATGACGAGCATGCACGTCATTACATAAAATTTTGTTACCGTCGAATGACGAGCATATTCGTTCATCACAGTTAACTAGTTAACAGTAATTATGAGAAAAAAAAAAGTAATTTTATACGAAAATCATAAATAAATTTAAAAAAAAAATTAAACACAGAAAATTAAGCTTTTAAAACACAACGAGTAGTAGCTATATTTATTTTATACAGTTAGAGAGCCTCAAAATAATCAAGACAATTAAGAATATATTTTATATTTGTCAAAAATTCCAATTTAAATAACATATTGTAAATGAGTTGTAAGAAAAATGTCAGTTTTATACGGAAATTAATAAATTTAAAAAAAAAACACTTAATGTAGAAAATTGGTCAATTGGGCATGTTTTAAATTAAACAACCCAATAATATTTGTATTATTTAATAAGTGATTTATTTATACAGCCATAGCCTCAAAATATCTATTAAAAAATATGTTTTTGTCAAAAATTTCAGTTTAAATAGTAAATGACTAGCATACACATCATTACACAAAATTCTACCACTTTCTATCCCGAGTATAGTCATTAACTGATTAACAATATTTGTAAGAAAAAAATAATGTTTTATTTGAAAATCATCAATAAATTGAAAAAAAAATAAACACAAAACATTGTGCGTGCTTTAAAAAACGAGTAAAACAACGTAATATTTTTTAGAAAACTACTTTCTAAATGTAAAGAAATGTTAGATTTGGCACCTGAACCACAGATAAATTACAAGGCATTAATTTTAAATCTTTAAGAACAAAATCAAAATGATTTGATAAAATTTTATGAAGCAATCATTATGAACTTGCTAAAATAGAAAGAAAGTTGTCATACTTACTATTTTGGTGAATCACTACGTAAATCCACATGTAATTACACATATTTAATTTTCACTATTTTCATTTTTGGTTGTATTTATATTACTCCAAATTAATGGCACTTTATTTTATTATTTGTGGTGGTTTGAATTTTACACTTAAATATTTTTATTGTAAAATTGGTGTAACCTAGTTAGTTGTATTAGAAGTATATTTATTTTACAATAAATCTATTTATTATTATAGCTATAGGTAAAATAAGTAATGGAGCATTAACGTGTCCAAATATCCATTAGCTGTAAAAGATTTTTAGAAAAGTTATAAATCAATCGCTCGATGGAATTATGTAAAGCCACGGCAAATGGTTTGAAAACTTTTACCGCAATCAATCGTTATTTAATGAAAGCGTTGGCCTACATTTCGTTATCATTTATGTATTTGAGAATGTATTACGTGATAAAATCATATCTCTACATGTGCAGGTTTACGGTACAAAAAATCTGATTTTGCATCCGCCGATGCGCGGCGCCGGTTAAATTATCGATAAATATATTTCAGTTTGATATCTCCAGACATCAGTGCCAAACAAATAAGTACAAGGCGAAAAGATTAATAAATCGAATTTATTGTTTTTTTTTTGACAATAACCGTAAAGAAGCCTAATCCCTCCAAATAAGAGTTTTATTGGTACCGTAACCAGTTTTTGTTCGACATCAGATTAAAAAAATATTCTGGCACCTGTCTCTGATTTCAAATCTAATAAAAAAATATAGTCGAATCTAAGAACCGAATCGAATAAGGAATAGATTTATATATTTCTAATAAATGATTCAAATCAAACGACTGATTCGAATTATATGTGCAAAATTGTTAATCGCATTTTTATGACTCCAAAAATATAGCAAGCATTTCGGAAGCAGGTTTTTTTAAAATTAAATTGTACTTTATCGCATAAAAAACTTTCAGTTTATTAAAATGTACGATTTCACCGGTAAAACGATAAGCAATTTGTATTCCGGCTCTATTAGTGTTTCTTGCGTGAACAATTCTATTAAAAAAGTAACTGCTAGGTTATGAATAATTACAATATTTGATTAAAGTATATATAGAAGTATTATTGCCTAGAATTTGTAAAAAATCGCATTTTTTCTACGTTTAACTATTGAAGAATAGAATACAATATTTAAATTATACAGCTTTTTCATCACGATAATCCACGAAACTGGGAAACCCAAGATTTCCCATCTTTTACTAAACCGATTTAAATAAAACAATTATTGTAGTTGACAGTATATTCCTGAAGGCTAGGATGTAAGCCGAAATGTATGGATTTCAAATAAATTTTTAAAACGGCCATACAATTTTATATTGATCGCCCGATTTCTAAACCCAACTAATAATTATATTTAATAAATGTTGAAAATGGCTTGACGTTGAGTTCTGGGACACTCTGTATATTTTATAATGTGTTAATATTTGTATTCCGGCTCAAATTAGTGTTTCTTGCGTAAACAATTCTATTAAAAAAGTAACTGCTAGGTTATGAATAATTACAAGTAAAGCATATTCTTGTCTAGAATTTGTAAAAAATCGCATTGAAGAATAGAATACAATATTTAAATTATACAGCTTTTTCATCACAATAATCTACAAAACTAGGATACCCACGATTTCCCATCTTTTACTAAACCGATTTAAATAAAACTTTTACAAAATCTTCTTTATATACTTCTTCAGTATGAACTAGTCTCAACCTAAAATTCCGATTTTAACTATTTTTTTTTATTCAAGAATATGAAAACAAGTTGTAAACAAAACTACTTTTGTATTCCGGCTCAAATAAGTGTTTCTTGCGTGAGCAATTCTATTAAAAAAGTAACTCGATAGTAATAATTTAGAGAAATCGAAAATTTAAAAAGATATTATAATTACCTATTGAGTCACGGTAATAATTTTGTTTATTTCACTTTTATTTTATTTTTGTGTACAACCTCACACCGCGTTTCTCAACGATTAACTTATTAATTTGGGATTTAGTAGTTCATTTCACTGAAATTTTTCCTAGATCACCACTTTATTTAAAATTTATAAAATTTAATCAAGTTGTATCCAACAACGTTCGGATTCCTTGCCTAAAAAATTTGAAAATTTTCAAAGGATACATAGGTTAACACACAAATACAAAGACTTTTTGTCTGCATCACATTTGCTTGTATTAAAAATATGATATGAAATATTACACTGAATGTTATACGAAATTAACATATACAGAATTTTAATGAATATTTTATCATGTTGGTTCATTTTAAACATCGTAAGAACTACTCAACATTTAACAAAAGGATCGCGCTGTCCCATGCTATAATACAATACAGCGATTATAATAAATTCTTCTATTCTATCATAAACTTTGTCACTTGTTTTTTTCATAATTTTAGCGCATGGAATGAGTACTGATAATAATCCTATTCAAAATATGTTTATGCTATACTATACAAAGAATTTTTTTCATAAAGCATTTTTTTTTAATATGTTCGATGCAGTTTCGTTTCGCCATTACCATAATCGAAAACGAGTTATATGCACATATGTACCTGTGCGGCAACGTCGGTGAAGGTAAATTTTTTATGATAGGTATACATTTTGTATTTCAGAAATATTTAGAGATTCGAATATCATATTCACGTTTAAAACGATTAAAGTGCATTATATATTTTAATATCAGTTATATATATATTTAACGATTATTGGGTTTTTCACAGCAAAATTCATATTTGATGTAGCGATCATCAAACTTGATCAAATTAATTAAGAAGATTTCTAATCACATTAGATTGCTAGGTTATGAATAATTACAATATTTGATTAAAGTATATATAGGGGTATTCTGGTCTAGAATTTGTACAAAAACCGCAATTGTAAAAAAAAAACACAAAATTTAAATACACAATAATCTTCATTGTTTTTCTTCAAGCGATACCCACGATTTCCCAACTTTTACTACACCGATTTAAATAAAAATTTTACAAAACCTTTTTTATTGACACCATTATTCAGTACGAACTATTCTCAACCTAAAATTCCGATTTTAACCATTTTTTTAGATCAAGAATATCAAAAAAAAGTTGTAAAAAAAACTACCCAGGCCCATACCCATGAATTCAGCCTTCGAAATAAATCGAATATGTTTTTAAATATTAATTAGTTAGGTTTAAAAATCTGGCTTTGCATCAATAAAAAATTGTATGTTTTTTACAAATTTACAAACCGAAAAATGGTCACAATTTCACTAAAGCTCTAGGTTGCACTTAAAAGCTCATAATTTTAAAACAAAGCCATTATTTTTTTTTCGGGACAGTTACGATCAATATTATCAGACGTTGAGGTCTGGGATACCCTGTATATTAACACGTTGTAAAATATACAGAGTGTCCCAGAACTCAACTTTTTAACACACATATTAGTTGGGTTTAGAGATCGGGCAATACATCAATAAAAAAATTGTACAAATGTTTTTTAAAATTTATTATGAAATTCATACGTTTCGGCTAACATCTTAGCCTTTATATAGTGAAATATACTGTCAACGATAATATTTAAATTAAGTAAATAATATGTAACACTTGCAATTTTGTATGTAATATAGATACCAAATTGTAAGTGTTTTCTATAGATTTGTCTATCATTATTATTATTATTTTGTTGCATATTATTTACTCAATTTAATTATTGCAGTTGACAGTATATTCCTGATGGCCAGGATGTTAGCCGAAACGTATGGATTTCAAATAAATTTTTACAATTTCATATTGATGTGACGCGATTTCTAAACCCTACAATTATGTTAAAAATATTAATAATGGCTTGACGTTGAGTTCTGGGACACCTTGTATATTTTATTAACACATTTTAAAATATACAGGGTGTCCCAGAACTCAACGACTGATAATAATGATCGTAATTGTTCCGAAAAAAAATGTAAAAAATATTGGCTTTGTTTTAAAATTTATTAATATATGTTAAAAATTTTAATAACGGCTTGACGTTGAGTTCTGGGACACTGTATATTTTATTAACACAATATAAAATATACAGAGTGTCCCAGAACTCAACGCCTGATTAATATTGATCGTAACTGTCCCGAAAAAAATTTAAAAAATATTGGCTTTGTTTTAAAATTTATTAATATTTGTTAAAAAATTTTAATAACGGCTTGACGTTGAATTCTGGGACACCTTGTATATTTTATTAACACATTTTAAAATGTACAGGGTGTCCCAGAACTCAACGACTGATAATATTGATCGTAACTGTCCCGAAAAAAAATTAAAAAAATATTGGCTTCGTTTTAAATTTTTCAATAACGGCTTGACGTTGAGTTCTGGGACACCCTGCATACTTTATAAAGTGTTAATGTATATTTTTATAAAGTGTCCCAGAACTCAACGTCTGATAATATTGATCGTAACTGTTCCGAAAAAATTAAAAAAAAAAAAATATTGGTTTTGTTTTAAAATTATGAGCTTTCAAGTGCAACTTAGAGCTTTTGTGAAATTTTGACCATTTTTCGGTTATTATGATTATTTTTTATTAATATATAATGTGATTAATTTTAATTAATATTTGCTAGTAGATATGTGTATATATATACTAGCAGGCCCGGCCACGCTTTGCTGTGGCTTTTTATTAAAATTCACTGGATTGAAATTAGAATCTGATCAGATTAGTCGGAAGGCTGAAGTTATGGGTATTGGTTAGCAAATTTTCTAAAAATCTCACCATATAGTATTATAACTTTTTTTCTAAAATCTCAAAAAATTAACAGTATTCTCTAGACCAGAACACCCCTTAAACAAAAACGCAAATTACAATCATGAGCAGCAAACCCAAAATTTTTACATAGGTTTATATTTTTTTTTCAATAGAGCGTCTTCGATAACTCAGATCACAATTGTAATGGATTTAAAGATTGAAATAAATTATTGAGCTGATAGCTATTGAAAAATTAGCATATTTGATATTTATTCGAGAGAGAGAACGGTCGATTTAACGAATACGCCCATTGAACACAATAATTTATGGAAATTCACCCGACAGGCACATTGGATTCCAGGTCGATTTATAGACCATCTGATTTCTTTGGCAACATATAGATAGCTCTTGGATTGCATGCGTCACAACTGTAATTTACAATGAAATGCTAAAATAACACTTTGCCGTCGGCAAAACTCATCGCTTGGCTGATCGAAACTGTTACGAAGACAATAATGGACGAACACAAGTTGAAACCACACACGTTACAAAAATAGATCAACAGAAAAATATTAACATAGAAATAAATCCAAGAAATTTGTATCAAGATTGAAACGAATATTAGGGTGAACACACTGCACTCAGATTTTTGCGCAAACTTAATTTAGTAAAATTACAGACTGCTCCGAGACACTAAACACAATTATTACACTAAAGCTCTTGGTTGCACTTTAAAAGCTCATAATTTTCAAACAACGCGATATAATTTTTTTCAGGACAGTTACGGTCAATACTATCACCCCGTTGAATTCTGGGACACCTTGTATATTTTTTAATGTGTTAATATACAGGGTGTCCCAGAACTCAACGTCTGATAATATTGAGCGCAACTGTCGTGAAAAAAATTATAAAAAAAATTATTAGCGTTGATTGAAAATTATGAGCTTTCAAGTGCAACCTAGAGCTTTAGTGAAATTTTGACTATTTTTCGGTTAATTCGGATATTTTTTTTCAAACTTTGTTAATTTAAACTTTGGATCAGTAATCGGAAATAAAATTTCTAAGACCACAGTCAAAAATAATTACACTGTTACCTCAAGTTTGAAAAATGTGAAATTTGTTGCGCGATTTTTTTTTTAAATTATTAAAGTTTGTTATAGCAAGTTCCGTCAAAAGTTGGCGCATTTAATAAGTATTGTAAAATCGTAAAACACTTATTAGCTTCACAACAAAATTTTCCAGTATAAAATAAAAACATAATTATGACATGATTTTTGCTAGTTCAAATAGAAAATTTTTAAGCGAGATTACTGTCTGTAATTTCAAAAAATTTACCATGTACAAAAAACTGAGTATAGTTTGTTCATTTTTACATTTCAATAAAAATAAATGTAAAGCAAGCATATCTGAAAGAGAAAATTACGGATCGGAGGGGAATGTTGCGCGATTTCGCAAGAAAAATCAACGTTAATTTTCTATAAAAACAATAACGTGTTTATTTCATCATCAAATTCATTAAGCGTATTTTTTCTATGACTAGTCTGTACATATATAGCGTAGCTTATTAGTTTATATATCTATATACATTTATACACAATATATATCCGATCGCGTTCGGCGGCGCATCACTTTAGTTTTCCTTAAATTTGGGCTGGAATCTTCACACCACAAGCGTTATTAACAGACAGACCCGATCTTGGTTGAATCTTTGGTCTGGGTCCTCGGATAAACAACGTTTTCGCCACCACTTTTTAACAACAAATTAAACACTTGATCGTCTCACACGGGAATAATTCCATCGGCTTCCACATTTTCATCATATTGTCACTCCAAGATTTTTTTCATTTTTTCAGCACATCGACAAAAGCACGCACGCACACCAACACATTAATATTCGCGATTCGAATTTGTTTTGTTTTATTATCTTGTATTAGTTTTTTCTTTAATATTTTTTGTATTTGAGGGGATCTCGTTATATTATAACTCTACTATCACATATAAATGCAGACGGGGCGGGATCAATACAACCCCGTCGCGCTTCCTGTAGTAAGACACGTTCGTTCATCACACGTTGTAACATGAGACCTGCTGCAGTGCAGGCGGTGGTTGAAATGCGGCCGCGCGCTCCATGTACGGATGTAGGCGATGCGCTCGCAAATACTGCCGATATTTGCCCGACAGTATTGTATTCTGGTGTTGCTGTTGTTGCTGCTGCTGCTGCTGCAGCTGTTGTTGTTGCTGCTGCTGATGCTGTTGCTGCTGTTGCTGTTGTTGATGTTTTTCGGGATGATGCTGCGGGTGATGATGATGATGATGATGGTGCTGATGCTGATGATGAACCGTGGCCGCGTGCTCGGGACCGGACTGCTGATAGTCCCGCGGTATCGCAGCCAAAGGACTCCTCTCCGCATCCCAATGCACTCCGGGTATACTAGACGCCGTCGCAACAGCCGATGTATCCGTCGTATAACTCAAGCCGCCGGACAGCATAAGATCACGTTTTCCTACGGGTTTGCTGTACATCGACATGGCTTGTGCGCCCGCCGCGATCGGCACGAGCGCGGGCATAGCGGGAACCACGTGTTGCTGTTGTTCCCAAGATGCTTGGTGTTGCTGCTGTTGCTGTTGCGTGTACATATGGTGCTGCTGCTGCTGAGCGAGCTGTTGTTGTTGCTGCGACAGCTGTTGTGACAATTGTTGTTGGTGCGACAATTGCTGTTGTTGCTGCTGCTGTTGTTGCGCAACCAATTGCTGTTGCTGAACTGCCGCAGCTCGTCTCCTGCTCGAAGCCGCGGCCGCAGCGGCGTTTGAACTACTCGACGAACGACTACTATTCGTAACCGGCGGCATATTATTGATGAAAGGACTACGCCTTTGACTTTCCATTTTGCGGAAGTAGCATGGATGTATCATGAGCAGCGGCTCGACACGCGAACCGGCCGGCGGTTTGGCCTGATTCGGAAGTTCATATTCTACACTACAATCGACGTGCAACGGTATACTGTAATCCTTTTGTTGCACGGGTTGTATCCTAGTTTGTTGTTGGGGATGCTGTTGCATCTGTTGTTGCTGCTGCTGCAAAACCGTCGTGGCAGCATTGGTAGCAAAGCATTGTTGCTGCTGTTGCGGATGCTGCTGTTGAACATGCGTCGGTGCCAAATCGGCGTAATTGGAATAACAAGCCGTCATCGCCATCTCGTAGAACACTTTGAAAAAATAATCCTTGGTTAACACTGATAAAATCCAATATCCATCCAAAATCCGATACACTTCAATGCACAATAAACACTTAAAATATATGCCTAGTACAAAAATAACACGAGCGATAGAAGCACTCTTGATATGAAAGTATACATATACAAATGTTTTAAATTTTAATCATAAACCACTATAATCACCAGTCTCAACGATTCAGTACGTTTACTAAACTATTATACACTAAACTACTTCGAGTCATTTGTGTCTCTATCTCAAAATTTGTGAACACTGTTTGGCTGTGTGTATATATATAACTATGTATATATATGTATCTTATTGAAAATTGAATATTACCGCTCTGGTCGGCGACTTCGCCTCGACTGACTCTCGATGGCGTTCCACTGCTCAGACGCGCCAGACGGTTTCCCATCTCCCCTCTAGCGAGCGAACGATCGGCTTTCGGCAGTGTCGGCCGAACGCACGAAGCCGTCGGCTTCCATCCCCACCGCCCGGGGACGCCCCTGCCCGGAAATCGATTGAGAGAGCCGTTCGGAAGGCGAGTTGACATTTTAAAAGACTTTGCGTCTGGTATCGTCCGCGTCATCCGTCCTCATCCGTCGCCGCCTCTGTCCCTTACCTCGCCATGGACATAATACCCGATGTGGCGCTACAGTTTACGTCAACTTGGCGCGGTGCGATGCGATGCGATGCGGTGTAACGTATATAACGTCGCGCAGAAGTCGTTTACTATTACAGCTGATCCGTGTTCGTCGCAATATGATGAGTACGAATTACGACTTACGAGCGACTCTTGAAATGGAATGGTACGTTTTATTATAATTTGATACATGTACACATGCATTAATGAATAAGCGTTTTTAAAAGTAAGTTGTAATGGAAATAACATTATATTTTTGTTAGGTTGTAATTTTATTCGAACGTGTTGCAATTTAAATTTGTTAAAAGCTTTAAATTCTATTGAAAATTTTGAGAAAAACAATTTTTTGATCATTTCGATGTTTTTTTTAATTTATGGAAAATTTTGAATTATTTTGTTTTTTTTTGAATCAAACAACTAATAACTATCAATTAGTATTTAATTGAATTTGATTGAAAATTTGAAAAAAATATATTTATTTTTTAATATTGATTTTAAAAGTTTTTTTTTGAAAATTTTGTATTTCTTTGAACTATCATATAACTAATAATTGGGCCGGCGGTGGCGATATCGGTTAGAGCGTGGACTAGCAGCCACTAGTTCCAGGCTCGCTGGATCGATTCCCGCTACCGCCGTAGCCCGACATCAGGCAGCTTTGATGTCAAATTTCCACTTGAGATTATAGATCATAATATAATTCCAAGTGGAAATCGTCCTTCGTGGACATAGCTGCAACATCCAATCATATGCAACTATTAGACGTAAGAGCTAATATCAAAAATATCCCACACATAAGAGAATGGTTAATCGATGGATTGCCTCTCATGAAATAAAAGTAGTATTAAGTCGTTAACCAACAGCTTATAGAACATATAGGAGTTCTGATTGCTGTTCAAACAATAAATAAAAAAAAAAAAAAAAAAAAAAAAAAAAAAAAAAAAAAAACTAATAATTGTTAATTAGTGTTTATTGCAATTTGATTGAAAATTTTAAAAATTTAATTTTTTTAGAATATTGTTTTTTTTTTATTTATTATTTAATAGACAATCAGAAGACAATGTTTCTATTAGCATATGTGATAAGTTATATTCGGCGTTTAGAGGTCTAGTCTGTAATAGTTAAAAAATAATTTTGATTTTTTTTTAACTATTATATAACTAATGAATATTAAATAGTATTCAATTGAACTTATCTGTTTAAATTTCGTATTTATATAAAATATCAATATAATCGCCGTATTGTTTTTTATAAATACATTATTGTTTTAGTCAGAATTAACCACAACTAATTTATACTCACTGATATGTTGATTGCTTTTAACAACTGAAAGAGCTAGAATAGTATTTTTCATGAAATTATTATGAATAAACAGTGTGCATATATTTTTTACTATTTCTATACTCACATACTATAATTAATAGTACCAAATCTTCCTGATATTTATAATATTTTGATATTTATTGAAAATATGCTTTAGGTTCAATCAAACAAATTTTGACTATTTCATAGAAAATTTGTTTTTTCCATGGTTATCACGATCACTATGGTAACGCAAATACTGTCATATTAATTAATTTATATAAAACCAGATATACCTAACTTGCATGTTTAATTTAATTGCTATTAATACAAGTTTTTTTAATCAAATTAGCTTTATTGAAATGTTTGTATATACAATATTTGGCGTACGATTTATTTCTTGAGCTAATGCAACACTTTAGACGTTTTTCGTGTTTCTAAAGATATTTGACTTTTTTTAATCATAAATTAATAAATGTACATTTAAAAAATGAAAAATTTAACTTTCAGGTTATTATTGTAGGGCAAAAAGAACTATCAGTGTAGCTAACTGAATAAAACAATCTATACAAACTGATCAATTTTAATATAAATTGATTATTGAAAACAAATCATTTTTTTAAAATAAACCTAAATTGAATATTATAACTATAAACATTAGACAAGTTTGTGTAATATTTAATAATTTATAATATTTTTTAATATTATAATGCCCTATAACAACTCGGTATACTTTAAAATAAATATTGAGTGTAGAATATTAATTTAAGTGCTCTAAAAGTACAAATCTTTTGTAACTTTTAAAGGATGAAATTAATGTAAATTGTATTAGACAAGTTTGTGTAAAATTAACTAATCTATAATATTTTCAAATATTATAAGGCCATATAATAACTCGGTATACTTAAAAATAAATATTGAAAGTAACGAATATACGTTTCATTAGTTTTAGTGGAACGTTTAGTTAATTAAGAAACATTTACTAAATTCTAATGAAACAAACGACTAAATTATGGCATTGACTGTTACTTCATTATAGTCTAGTCCAAACAAAAGAAAATTTATACTTCGCAAATCATTGGAATATTTACAGGATTTTTTAGTATTCTAATGGAACGAACGACTAATTTATCACCCCGACCTAGTTGAGAAAATAAAAAAATATACTTTGCAAATTATACATGTCGGATATGATTCAAATCGCGTTAATCAAAACTTTTAGCAGAACTATCAATTAAAATGGCTTGGTAATTTAAACAATGACCTAAAATTCCATAAGGGGTGTGTACGGCCTATCTCCTCGTCCAAATGGCGGTGCCGGCGGTTGCTTGTTGATGCGGATTAACCTCCATATAGGCGGCGGCGGCGGCGGTCTCTGTGCATATCAAAGTGGTGGACGTGCGTACGTTCATTACCGAGTCCGAGGTAAACGAACTCGAAAATGCCAGCACAAATTCGCCCGTATTATTCAGCCTGTGTGTCGGGTATAATTTAATTGTTGATGTATTTGAACGTGCAATAATGACAAAACTAACAAATATTATACGTGAGCCGCCGCCGCCTCTGCATATCGCCTGCAACGCATGGACATTGCAAAATTTTGGAAAATTGTAATTATGTGAATGACATCATGTAAAGCAAGGATGTCAAACTCAAAAGTGCAATCGGGCCGCATAAGCAAGGTTTAACTCCAAGCGGGCCGCATAAGCAAGGGTTTAACTTCAAGCGGGCCGCAAAAAAACTATATATATATATTTATATGTGTGTCTGGTATTATTATATCTTTGAAATGAGTCTGTTGATTCGGGTAGTAGCAGTAAATAAAAAAAAACTGAAGCAATTAAGAAATATGCTTCATTAATCCATACGTTTCGATCTGCATCGAGACCGTCATTTAGTGAAACACTAATTCTTCCAAAACATAAATCTATCTATAATAATAATAATACATCCATTAATAAAACAAATTTAATAAAGAAGCATATTTCTATTGCATATTTCTTTTTTTTTGCTCATTGAATTGTTATTTATTGCATATTATCATTTGTCAACATATGCGGGAAGCCGGGCCGCAAAAATATCTGCTGCGGGCCGCATGCGGCCCGCGGGCCGCTAGTTTGACACCCATGATGTAAAGCAAGGTTTTGGTTTGTCATAGGAAGAATACCCAGAATTTTAAATTGAAACTAGAAGTTATATGTTGATGCTTTGTACTTGAATTTCAAATTAGTCAAATATTCTAAAAATTGTAATTTGATTCGCATTTTAATTTGTAAATTAGTCGTATCTTGTTGATTCAAAATATTTTAATATTAATATATACATTTTTATACCTAGTATTTTGTTACATTTTTACTATTTTTTTGCTTTGTGTTCTATACTAATTCACATTAAAACTGATCAATAATTTGTGGATCATTGTTTCTTTTCAAAACAAAAAATTATATACTAAATTTTTTATTTTTTTAAATGTACAGAGTTAAAAACAAGTCAAATCTTTTATAAATGGATTTCTTTTTTACTACACCCCATGTAATTGATTTCTTTTTAAACTAAAAGGGCATTAAATTATTAAATTAAAGGAATGTTTTATAAATGTATAGATAAGAAATAAAAATAGTTTTTGATGAGAAGCTAAAATAATTTTCAAAATTTTGTCAATACTGGTCAAATAATAAATTTTTTTCTGCTCAAATATTATTAATTTTATTTTATTTTTAAGGGCACAATATGGACAAGATTGAAAATGTTTGCTGATTTTGATGGATTAGATAACTTTCTTCTGAAAAAGTAAGTGATATTTATATTTAATACAAAATATTTTAAACAACTTGGCCATTTTTCAAAAATTATTAAACCACAAACTGGTTGAATAATAAAATATTTTTCTGTCCAAAAAATATTAATTTTGTATTATTTTTCAGGTCACAATTTGGACAAGATTGAAAATGTTTGCTGTTTTTGATGGATTGGATAATTTTCTTCTTAAAAAGTGAGTGATATTTAATAAAACGCTTCAAAATATTCTAAAAAACTTGACCTTTTAAAATATATCTTGTTTTTTATAAAAAAAATTCAAGTCAGTGTTTTATACGAATGACGTTAATGGAGAAAATTCTGCGATTTTTTCATAAAAATTTTGTGTCAAACACATTTTCTTGTGAAGTACATTTTTAAAATAAAATAAGTATTGTCTACAAACAGTTTCATGTTTAAAAAGCATTTACTATAATCGAGCGACCTAGAAATTTAAGCTAATTAAATTGTTTATCTATGTTCTATGTCAGTTGTATAAAAATACCATGTTCCAATATTTATAAATGTATATCATTGACCTCAAATAACATCTATTTCATAAAGACCGTAAAATTTATCAGTTTATGATAAGCTTTATCAATTGACGTGGCTACATAATTATCTAATATTTATATATATGAAATAAATATATGTGAACTCACATTATTCTTACGTGGAAGACATATGTTTAATATTATTTGTTTGTACAAAAGTTAATTTGTGAACAATGAGTTTACTCATAACAATGTCACTCATTAAATATTTGTTAAGATATGATATATTTAGCATTTTATCTCCGCAGCAACTGTACATCTTATTATTCATAATAATTTAAGTGGAAAATATTTAATTTAAAAATAAATATAACATTCAAATTGAAATCCTGGAATTTGCACAATTCTCTTAATGACAAAGCAAGTTATTAACTGCAAAATATACTTTGTTTTTTTAATCATATCGAATATCAATTTTATCGCAAAAACAAATTGTCATTTTTATTATTTTAAGGTATTGATGATTCAGTGGAAAAAGCCTATAATACATGTGGTTCGAATATCACATTTATTTGACGTCAACTTTTGTAAATTAATTTGATAAAATTGCAATATTAATCTGGCATGTTTTTATCATATTTTTCTGCTAAGTATACATAATGAATTTTGTGAATTGCATTTCAACTGAAATAATTTATTAAGTATTTTCTATTCCCGTACCTGAAATTTAAAGTTCTATTACCTTTACCAAAAGATTATTTCGAACCCAAATAATCCCAAAATTACAGTTACAGGTTTTATGATTTTATATTTATTGCAAAACTGAAATTATTATCCAATTTTCTACGACCGCAAAGATTGAAATTTACCTTTACCTGTTTTTAATTCGGTATGTTGGGTTTAAAACGGTAATTGTAGCATTATGTGTAATAATAATAATTGTAAAACGAACAATAGATTTATACGGCGGCTTAAAATGCACGTTCTTAGATGCTAATCGAAAAATTTTAACCCAATTTCTAAGAAAAGGTAAACATTTCAAGCTCAGAGTAGTTAACATAAAAAACTCGGAAAATTTTAGTTTTATGTTTATTAGAAAAAAAATGAACCCAGGCTTAAAAATAATACCTGTATTATATAATAAAACAATTGGGAGTGAATATAAACAGTTTACAAGATTATACCTATAATTGTTTGTTGAAAGTTTTATAACCTCTTTTGTTAACTGTATAAATCCATTATGTGCCTGATGTTTTGTTTATGAACAATACCATGGAAGTTCTGATAAATTTATATGTATGTATTGTCATTTTCAAATAAATATTACCTGAAATTTTAATTTTCATTACCAAATTTATAAATCTACATTTTATTTAACTAACATGTTTTTTCTTCTTCTTAAATTATTATAGTTCAATTACTTTTACTAAGCTCTTGTTTTATTACTTTTCTATTGACAAAAGGCTGTAACTTTTGCAGAAATGTTTAGATTTCAAATATTTTTTTTATAAAATTCATTGCAACAAGCGTAAGTTTAAATTCAGTTATTCTATATTTATTGAAAATAGTTTTATAATATTATAAACAATTTGTAATTAAATATTACAAATTAGAGAATTACTAAAGAGCATATTTCAACTGTGAATTATTCAAAATTTTAATATATAAGTGATATAGCAAATTTTACTAGATTTTAGTAAATTTTATCTAGTTTCCACTAATGTAAACAAATTACAACATCCAAAATAAAAATTAAAAGTTATTTGAAAAGAACTGGAAAATAATCGAAATCCATACATCTCGAAATACTGAAGTCCGCTTTTCAAATTCGAATTATTCAAAATTTTAATATCCAAAGGTATAAAACAGTTTTTACTAGAATCTATATTAAATTTTATATTCAATTTGAAAATGTAACCAAATTATAATGTCCAGAATAAAAATTTAAAGACATTTGAAAAAAAGTAAAAAAATGTTCCTAAGCCATATATTATAAATTAGGTAAATTGTATTGGCATATCAATTGCGAATAATTTAAAATTTCAATGTGCTGTATATATGTTATATATACTTGATTTGACTAGATTTTAGTAAATTTTATCTAGTTTTCACTACTGTGAACCAATTACAACATCCAGAATAAAAATTAAATTTCATTTGAAGAAAACTAAAAGAAATCTGAATACTAAATCTCACATTTCAACCACAAATTACTCAAAATTTTAATATCCAAGTATATATAATAATTTTTACTAGAGTTTAGGAATTTTTATCAAGCTTGTAATAAGGTAAACAAATTATAATGCCCGGAATAAAAATAAAAAGTTATTTAAAGAAGAATAAAACAAAATGTTCCAAACTCATATATATCAAATTAGGAAGATGGTAAAGCTTGCATTTCAAATATGATTTATTCAAAATTTCAACATTGAAGTGTATATAACTGTTTTTACCATATTTTTATCTAGTTTTCATCAGTGTAAACAACTTATAATATCCGGAAGAAAAATTTTAAGTTACTTGAAGAAATGTAAAAAATCCATCAGCCTTAGATAACAAAGTAGTAAAATCTAGTTTTGTAAAAAAGCTAAAAAGCTTGATTCGGACACAAAGATTCTATTAATAACCTTACTATTCTACATAAAAAAATGCACAGGAAATTTTTTGCATAATTTTCATTTATTTATTTGATAATTTAAGTTTAGCTCATAATGGGCCCTCAATGTCAGTCCCGCGTCGGCAAGATTTAAATTGTCAGTTTTTATGTTACAAAAACTGTAAAAGCTTTCAGTCCAGTATAGAGTAGAGTATTGTTTATCACTATGACCGGTTAGTTGTTCATCAAAGCTTGCTTCCAGGGATTTTAATACATACAATACATAGATTCAGATACCTACCTACCGGTATAGTACATACAAGAGTACTTTATGCGTATTGCAAACACACAAACAGGATTTCCTATGTGATGGCGTGCACGGTTGGTTCCTCGCATGATTTATTGCCGGATTACATTGCCGAGGTATCAAACGCTAATAGCGTTCTAGATCAATTTATTACATCCACACTGAACGGAACAGAACACCAGGGCAGCGATTGGAAACCATTGGTAAAAGGTAAAGGACACATTGGTAAAGGACATATGAAAGTTCAGGCACTGAGGCAAAACTGTAACAAATTTGCTAACAAACTACTACAATTTAACTACAATTTAATGATGCCCTTTTCCTCCCTTGTTTATTATTTCCATTACCATTTTATTACCAACAATGTCTTTCTTACTCACTTTTTGCATTTTCATTTCTTAACTTCTGCATCTATTTTCACTGGTCTTGTGCTTCGGCTTTTATTTGCTTTATCCTTCGATCCAGTTTTCTTTTCTAGGCTACGCTTACTATTTATTTAATTTATTTTATTTATTATATTTCGATTGTCGACCTCTGCCAGAAACATAGCACTATGGTGCTATTATGTTCGGTACTAGTTATATAGAACTCCGCTAACTATCTGATGCTATTAAATTAACGATGCCCGTGTATCGTCATTTGTTATCGGCAGAATAATCGGGTTGAAAAGATTTCACGAACACAAGTTTAGTTAAATCAAGGGTAATATAGGGATAGTGGGTTTGGTAATTCCTTGGATTTTGAACATAATTTAGTTTTCTTCAAATAATTTTCAATTTTTATCTTGTACATTATAAATTTTGTACGTTAGATAAAATTTACTAAAATTTAGTGAAAATTGTTGTTCACACTTGGTTATTGAAATTTTGAGTAAATCGTAGTTGAAATGCGGACATTAGCAATTCTTTAATATGCAATGTATGAATTTAGAACTTTTTTTTATTGTACTTCAGATAACTTTAAATTTGATATTACATTTTTTCACATTAGTAAAAACTAGATAAAATCTTATAAAATCTAGTAAAAACTGTTATTTACACTTAGATATTGAAACTTTGAATAATTTGTAGTTGAAATGCGAGATTTAGTATTCTGATAATTTGTAATATATGAATTTAGAACATTTTTTTACTTTTATTCAAATGTTTTTTATTTTTATTCCGGACATTACAATTTGTTTACATTACCGGAAACTAGATAAAATTTCTTAAAATCTAGTAAAAACTGATATATACACTTGGATATTGTAATATAGAATAATTTCTAGTTGAAATGCAGACTTCAGTATTTTGATAATTTGCATTAAACGCATTTAGAACATTTTCATTAAATAACTTCAAATTTCTATTCCGGACATTATAATTTCTTTACTTTATTGAAAACTAGATAAAGTTTCCTAAAATCTAGTAAAAACTTTAATATACAATTTGATATTGAAATTTTGCATAATTCATAGTCGAAATGCTATCTATGACTTTAAAATGGGTAACTCTGATATTTCCAATGTATCCAAATTTCAATCCTCTATTTTCTCTAGAAATTCGATATGAAATATAATCACAATCCCTTCCCTCAATTTATCATTAATTTCCAACAAAGCAAATTTGGGAAAACCTGAAGTCAGATTATACTTAATTTCATAGGGATGCCCGCAGCAATCCTTCGTACAATGAACTTAAATTAAAAATCAAATACAATGAAAAAATCAGAATCAAAATCCGTGATAATCAGACATCAGTGGGATAATAAAAATGTGGCCTGTTTAACAATGGAGCACGAAAGCGTGACAGATCCATCAAAATCAGTACATGTTAAAATTAAAACATGGGTATGGGTATGCCTGGCTCTCTCCTGCCTTTTTTAATATTTATTTTTATCAAAAATACAACAAAGTTTACACTGCGGGCATAACTAAACGAACAAACATGCGTCATGTTGAATAATGCGCCCGCATTTTGTGTTCAAACAAACTGCATACTATATCGGATGTACTGATATATACATACACATGGTAAGTGTTTTAAAAATTAGGAAATGTACTAATGATCTGAAAAAATTGTAATGAATAAAATAATAGGCGTGAGATAATCGTCAGGTGTGTTCATTACTTATTATTTCCTTATCTGTAATTAGAACAGTTGCAAATAAAATTGATCTTAGACTTTTCCATAAAGAATCTCGTTAATCAGTTAACTACAATTGACGATTATACTCGTCATGGAAGTTTTTTTGTAATGACGTGTATACGCGTAATGCATATAAAACTTTGATTATTTGCTATTTGAATCAATTTTTTTATTCTTTTGATTTTTTTCCATAAACAAGACCAATTAGACGACAGGTGTGTCCATTACTTATAATTACCTTGATTGTATCTGTATTTAAAGTAATTACTAATATAGACTGATCTTAGTCTTTTCCGTAAAGAATTTCATTAACTAGTTAACTGTAATGACCTAATGACGTGTATGCTCGTCATGCGTATAAAACAGTAGTCATTTGCTATTTGAATCAAAATTTCATTATTTTCATTAGTTTCTCGAAAGAGATTTTTCTCAAAAATATCTGATCTGCTAATTTTATGACCTCCCGACGTTTCAAGTCATTCTGAATCGAATGAATCCAAATTAGGAAAGAGTGTATGTGTGTGTGTGTATGTACGTGAGCCGATTTTTGACATTTTGTCGACGCTTTTTTTAAAATCGACTGGATTGATTTTAAGTATTTCGATGAGGACTATCGTTTTGTGCGACGATCGGCCGAGCCGTTTCTGTGTAAATAGTAGAAAAGTAAAAAAATTCTTCCACGTTTTAGCCAAAAATTCTGAATCTATTTTTAAGTTCAAAAACTGTTCAAAAGATATTGGTTGAGAATGATACTGATTATTTTTAGGTAAAGATCGATCGAGCCGTTTTCTTGTAATTAATTGTTAAATACATTTTTTGCAGATTTTTTTTAAAATTTCTTTTGGCGATCGATATCATGGTCTTATAGAACATACTAAAAAACTACGGTTCTACGACAAGTCGTTTAATTTTAAAAATTCATCAAGTTTATAAAAAGTATAGTCAAAATTTGTGCCAAAAGTCGCTTTCGCGATATGATAAGTCAAAATTTAAATTTCACAGATTTAACAGTCATTGGAATAAATTCGATAAAAATCTCAATTAGGCTTGCAAAAAATAAACCAAGGCTTGAAATTATTTTGGCTTTGAAATTAGCGAAAAAGTGAGTGAGCAGTTTACAAAACTTCACTATAGGTGTGTAAAAATGTTATTATTAATTAAAATGATAAAAAATATCAAAGACTTGATATATATAATCGTGCAGTTGAAAATTTTATCTAAATATCTAAATCACAATTTCGGTTGATTAAGTCAATTATTACAATTTTCGAAAACTTCATGCAACTTGCCTTAAGGCAAAATGCCACTTTCCACCAGCTAAATTTATTTTTTAATCTATTATTTTTACTGTTCATAAGAATCCTTCTTTATGTCAAACAAACTACATGCAACTTTGAATATATCGATACACTCATATACCTATTCTGAAAAGGATTTGCGTCAATGCGAACTAAAAAGTTTGTTCCAGCGATTTTCAAAATGTCTAATTTGAAAAGAACATAAAAAGTCACTAATTTAATTACGAGAAAATGGAGCACATTCGTTGTGGATATTTTGAATTATAAAAGACGTTCTGCGCCGAATACGGTATATATATTTTTTAGGTATTTTTGGAATCTCACGAAATATGTAACATATTTTTAGGTGCAAGTAACCAAGACAAATACGTAATTTATTTTTTGTTGCTGTTGATTATTATATGAAAAAGTATTATTCAAAAATTATTTTTCTAAATGACTGGTTCATTTCACAAACAAAATAATTTTTCCTGGTTGAAAATCTGTGGTTTTCCATATTTTCTATCGCATTTTCCAACACAATCTCACATTTAGCTGACGTGTTCGTGGAATCAGAGCAAAGATAACGAATAGCCCGTCGAAACTTCTTTGATATTATTCCTGAACGGAAAACCGCATAAGGTTTATGACTTTACATAATGGAAAAGACATGGAGAAATTATGGTAAAAATAGCCAGATATAGAACTCTGTTTACTTGAGATAATAAAAATTAAAGGTCGTTTTAAGCAAATGTTAATGTACTTCTTTAAAGTAAATTAAAATTTTTATGAAGGGGAGTGATGAGTTCGAAGTTGGCTTAAGCCTTAATAAGAGATAATAAAAATTTAAGGTCGTTTCGAGGTAATGGTAATGTATTTTTGTAAAATAATTTAAAATTTTAATTCGTGGGAGTGATGTGGCAACACGAGCTCAGAGTAAGATCGGAGTTGACTCAAAGTCAAAAACTAACCAGCACTTCTCTTTATCATAAGATAAGAGATAATAAAAATGTAAGGTTGTTTTGAGGAATTTTTTATGCATTTTTTTTAAATGATTTATTATTTAAATAAAGGGGAGTGTTGTGACAACACGAGTTGGTCATGAGTTCGGAGTTGGCTTAAGCCTCAATAAGAGATAATGAAAATTTAAGATCGTTTCAAGGTAATGGTCATGTATTTTTTAAAATAATTTAAAATTTAAATTCATGGGAGTGATGTGGCAACACGAGTAGGCCATGGGGTCGGAGTACGCTTTGGAGACAGGAAACAAAATAATAAAATTGTTATGATATTTTGTAATTAGCAGATCGATCAGATTTTAATAGAGTTTATAATTTTTTATCACAGTCAATTTTTCAGAATAACTTTTCTCCAAGACGAATAAAATCACTAAATATGCAAAAAACTTTACATATGAAGTAAGCTTATTTTATGAAATTGATTTTGTTGTATTATGAATTGTATTAATGAGTAATATAATGAGCAATAATAATATTTTAACTTCTCGTCGGATTTGTTGATTGATTAGTTTTTGGCAAAGGCAGGTCCAGCCGTTTTGAAGATACGGAGCAAAAAGCAAATTTTAGTAAATGCCATTTGGCGGACAAAAATCAATATCAAAATAAATATTCAAATAAAATCAAAAACGTTAAAAAAATTCAAAGCTCTTAAAATTAAAAAAAAAATCAAAAAGTTTTAAAAACATTTCCAAGTTCCCAAAATTTTTTCCAAAAATATCAGTATTTTCAAAGATGGCAGTTTTTTTATTAGTCAAATTTTCCAAATGTTTTCAAAATTATCAAAAACGTTCAAAAAATTCAAAACTCCCAAAAAAATCTAAATTTTCTTTTCTGTGCTTTTAAAACATTTAAATTAATTTAATCAAATATTTATGAGAAGTTTTAGCAGTTTAAAAATTTATAATACACTTTGTGATTTCAATCAAGTTCTTTCAATTTTCAACTAGTGTAAATTTTCTAGATCACATTTGTTTTATGTTTATATTTACTGGTTTACGTTTATTGGATATATACGCATGTTTTTGAATTCCATCAATTTCAAAGCTCCAAAAAAATGTTTTCTATTATTGAAACAATTTATAAATACCAAATGTGTGATCGTACCACCGTACAAATAATTTACAAACTATTATTACCATTCTGACGTCAATTACAGTTGTTTGTTCTGCGTTAGAAATGTGTAATTGAGTTTCGAAATTTAATTAAATAAACCTCTGGCGTATTTTTTTTCTCTACAGAACGCTAAATGTAAAGGACAACTGATTCTATAAATGGACGCTTATTAAATTAGTTCATCAGTGCCAGAAACAGAACGATCTTTTTTTTTAATTTAATTTCTCTCATCCATTGAACATTTTGTAATCGTCTCTCAACTTTTTGCAGATCGAAATTAATTAATTTTATAATTGATAATTGTGGAAATTGAAATATATGTGTCAGTTGGGATTTTCGATACAGAACAGTTGCTATGTATTTTTTTCATTCTAAAAATAATTATCGAAGGTACTGATTAAACATTTCATAACGCATATGGATAAAAACTCATGTTCAAAATTTAAATAGACATTGCTGTAGTGAATCAATTACATTTTTTAATTGAAAATCTAAAAAAAAACATGGGATTCGTGGTAAAACCACAATTTTAGTAATCGAAAATATTGTAATATAAGCGCTTTATTTGTGATGATATAAAAACATATATATATATATATAAAAGGTCTAGGGGCAAGTTGTACCAGTTTTTATAGATTGTCGATAATAATAATGCAAACCGAAATTTTATCATAGAGCAAATTTTATATTGCCTGACAAAAATGTCGCACTTGCACACTTCTGTATACTGCGTTGGATTTATATGTATATTGTTTAAAATTCTATTGAAAAACGACTGTTACTACTTACTCTTGTATCAATTACAATTTTATGATAGAACAAATTTTATATTGCCTGATGAAATGAAATGACGCACCTGCACACTTCTGTTTTCTGCGTTGGGTTTAATATCGTTTAAAATTCTATTGAGAAACGACTGTTACTACTTACTCTTGTATCAATTACAATTTTATGATAGAGCAAATTTTATATCGCCTGATGAAAATGCGCACCTGCACACTTCTGTTTTCTGCGTTGGGTTTAATATCGTTTAAAATTCTATTGAAAAGCGCCTGTTACTACTTACCCCTATATCAGTTACAATTTTATGATAGAGCAAATTTTATATTGCCTGACAAAAACGACGCACCTGTACACTTCTGTTTACTGCTTTAATAGGAGGTGTTAATTTTGTTTAAGATGAAAATATTACTATTGAAAAGCGTCCGTTACAACTTACCCCTGTAACAGTTATAATTTTATAAAAGAGCAAATTTTATACAGCCTGATGAAAATGACGCACCTACACACTTCTGTTTACTGCGTTGGGGGGGAGGTTAAAAGTTGTAAACTAAATCAACCGATATGAATACAAATGAAATCAAAAACTTTAAAAAAAATTCAAAATTCTTAAAATTAAAAAAAATAGTTGTCAAAGCATATGCAAGTTTACAAAAAATTCTAAGTTTTCAAAAAAAAAAAAAAAAATTCTTTTGAAGAAGTCAATAGTCGAATTTTTCAAATGTTTTCAAAGTTATCAAAAATATTCAATGATCTTATTCAAAAGTACCTGTTACTACTTACTCTTGTATCAGTTAAAATTTTATTACTGAGCAAATTTTATATAGCCTTACAAAAATAACGCACCTGCACACTTCTGTTTTCTGCGTTGACCTTTGGGGGAGGAAGTTAAAATTGTTTAAAATCCTGTTGTAAAACGCCTGTTACTACTTATCCCTGTTACTACTTACCCCTCAGTGACAATTCTTATTATGTTTTGAATATTTTTTGGAATTTGGGTCGTATACTTATATCGAAATAATGTCAACAATTTTTCGATGTTAGTTTTGCTGAGTGCCCTAGCTTTTCTCCGTCTCGGGGGTTTATTTATATAGCTCTATAATATAATATTTGCCTGTATAGAAGATATCATATTTCAAGGATTTCGAAAGTCGTATATATTTAGGGGAAATTGGGGTAAAACACACTATTATAATATGTATATATATACACACTAACATATTTCTTGGGAAGAGCTAGACAAAATCTACTTATTTTACAGACAAAGGCTTTTTTTGTATAAAGATAGAATTAAGCAGTATTATAATTTTTTTTGTCAAAAATATTAACATCTTTTTCTCACATAAATCCCAGAAATTTTGGCACTTTGAAAATAAGAAAATATTTGCCTAATTTATTTAGATCACTTTCCGCAAAAAATGTTTCAAAGGCATCTGAATTTTGTTTCATAAGTTTAACCAAAATAAATTCAACTTCAAATGATGGCATATTTCTCATGCAACAAGAGTTTGTCTAAAATTATTCTAAATAACAACATATTATATGATTTTTTATTATTTACCCAAATGTTCTCTATATTTTACCGATATCCAAGAATATATTCCAATGGTCCCTTCGAAGCCATATCGAAGGGAACATCAGCAAATACGAAAATATCAAACTCGACAATATTTATTAAATGTATGTATATATATGGATATCGCATATGTATATCTATTTATTGAGGAATGAAATTGACAACCTTCGAATATTTTTCAAAATTCTTTTGACGAGAGTGGTATTATTTGATTTTATCTTGAACTGGTTTTAGATTACATACCTAAATGTAACGGAATAATCGAAATTGTAATGGGAAAAGATAATTGAACTAATGGTCTAAATATTTCATCAATGACATATTTATATAAGTGCAAATAACCTTCTTATAATAAATTTTATATTGTTGAAAAATTTAATAGATTACTGTATTATTTCCTTTTAAATACAAAGCATTTGATTATTCCTCAATACAATTCTTCACAATTTTTATGCTTATCTTCCGGCTCAGGTATAAGTGAACATTTTGCAATCTAAATTTCACATCATTTTTTTTTCAAAAAAATATCAACCTGGTACCCATGTTCCAAAATCTAAATCTATTTGATTCAAGGACAATACAATAAGATATGTTTTCTTTTATGAATACAATAACAGATTTTTGAATTTTGAATTTAAAAAAATTTGATCTGTCATATGCATAGACGTGGATGTTTAAATCATTTTTTTCTTGTAGAATGATAAAGATCTAAAAATGTTATATTTTTACAATAGTTTCTGCTCCATTAATTTTTTTCGCTAAATTGTCTATCGAAGTAGAAATGTGTAGTTTTTATATTACTGGTATTAAGCAGTTTCATAATTTTTGGTGACGTTTTTATTAACATTTTTTGACTATTATTTTTGGTAATTTAGCAAACACACATTTATAAATAATATACTAGTAAATTTGTAAGTAAAATTATTATAACTTTATGCAATTTGGCTTCTGAATATACGATATTTTATCATCCATAATTATTTTTAAGTGAGATAAGCCAAAATTAAAGTCTTATACAATTAATTAAATATTTGCTATATATCTATGTAATATTGTTTTATAAATAAATATAACAATCATATGAATGAAGTAATTACAAATTACCAATTAATATTTCCATGTACATCTAAATGCAAACAACAAAATATTAGCAATTATTAACGACTGTTGATTCATGTGTTTTTTGTGTACATATTGAATACAGATTTTCAAAAATTGTATTTCATTATTTGCACAGTTGCCATGATAATTTTTAATATCATGCAAAATAAAACCAAAATATTTCTATGACGATAAACTTGCTAAAAAATGCATAAAAACAACACATTTCAAAATCATAATGTGTTTCTCATTAATGATCTGCGTCAATATCGTGACTAATAAAAATTTTTGTTTATTAATAAATTAATATTATGCAAAACATATGTCGTAAAATTTATTATGTACATACATGTCTGGTAAAAACTATTAATAATTGTGAAATCATAGAGAAAGAGAAATCATAGAGCTTTTTTGAGAATGAAATTTTTGTGATGACTCAGGGTATCCAAAGTTTTTAAATGAAAGTAACATGTTAAAACGCTATTTTTACAAAGACCAAAATCGACAAATATATTTTGAAATCTAAAACATAAAGAGTTTTCTGTGATTGACTAATATACTGGTCATGGATAAGTGACAGGATTTTGTGTATTGACGTATATATTCGTTATGAGTAAATATAATTTTTTAATAACGTCATGAAATATAATTTTTTGAAAAATTCAAAACAGATTCTAAAATGCCAAGTTGATTAGAAGTTCTTTTTAAAGATGGTACTTCCTACAAATCATATAGATTATTACATGGTAAAGCCATCTATTTATATTCTTAACTTTGTAAATAGCATGACATATGGATAAAACTAGCTGTAAGTGGAATTCTGTCTTAAGGCAATTAAGGCATCGTTCCTTAAGGCAAATTGCTGGAACTTCCCGTACCAAAAATTATTATTTTTTTAAAAACGATTAACATTTTTGAAAAAATTTTACTTAAAAAAATAAGATTTTTGAGAAACTATAAATTGGACAAAAAATTACTTTTTTTGAAAAAATATTTTTTTTTTAAAAAAAAAATTTTGACCGCCAAATGGCTTTTTTTTTACTTTTTTCGTTAGATCTCTGAATTTTTTTTTTACTTTTTTCGCTAGACCTGCCCTTATGAAAATTTTATCAATTCTTCATCTTGTCAATACAAGTAAAATGTTTTCTGAATTATTAAAATCAGACGCTCCGTTTTCTTAAAAACTGAGTTACCGTTTTTGGCACTTTTTGCCCCATATCTTCAGAACGGCTAGACCTGCCTTCGCCAAAAACTAATCAGCACGTCTCCTTATCAATATGAATCGAATGTTTTTTGAATTATTGAAATCGGTTGATCGGTGTTCCCAAAATCGTCGACGAAAATTTATATCCGCACATACATACACACAAGCACACACACATACATCCATTTTTTCTAAGGTATGCCAAAATCTTCACAAACCTTTGAAACGTAAAAAATATAAAAATTTTCATTTTCGATTTTTGCGATTGCTTTAACTTACCTAAGGAAAGTGTGAATATTATGAGAGACAAATATGACATATAGAGATGAATATTGTAGAGAGTGCAATTAGAGACAATAAACGAGTGATTCAACTCCCATATCCCGATTCGGGATTGCATAATCATCCATTCTCACATAACATAAAAGTACACCTCTCATTATTATTATACCGATATGAAGACACGTTCTTAGCCTCTTTATTTTCGAAGCGCTCCACGATCCTTGTTTGCATATGTGAGTATGTAAATTTTCTATTTATAATAGAATAGGAAACAACCATCAGCAGACGAGTTAGAGGGCCATTGAGTATTATTGGTCGTATGTCGTATGTCGTACTCTATTATTCATTCCAGTCTGTATTTGCTCTTCGACGATGCCAGTTGTCATTATATGGTTTAGTAGGGTTACGTGATAGAGGTACAAGATGGAAATGGGTACGATCACGCATAAAGCTAATGTCTGGTAGTAGACAAACTTTTTTTTTTAGAAATTTCGATCAAGCGAATCTTTAGTTTTAGAATTGGTAATGAGTACGTTTTATATTTAAATGAGATTTTTGTTTTTTTGCCCTGAGAAAATTGTAACGCAGGCAAAATTTATAGAGACAGCAAAGATAACCTCTAGAACCATTTAGAGTCTAAATTAGGGCGGTATTCTAGTTTAGAGTTTTGAAAAACCTTAAAAAAATGCAAAATGTGAAAAAAATTGTAATTGACAATAGCCATGAAGTTTAGAATCTTTAAGATGATGAAGTGAGGCTCTTAAAAAAATTATATCTTAATAGAGTATACCCATAAATAAATGAGTAATGTCGCAATCGTATAAACCACCTTCCAGAGTAAAAGTCGTGTCACAAAATCTCATCTTTTTTAAAAATAGTACAAATTGGAACTTGGGTTTGACCGTAGTTTATTCTGATAAGAAGTCTATATGGAAGACTCTGTGAAAATTTAAAGAAAATCAGTCTAGTAGAAGTAGAGAAATCGTGGGTATCATATCAAAAAAGACAGGGATATATCTGTAAAAATAATCTAAATTTAAAAAAATTTACTTGTATACGTGTTTTTGAATGGTTAAACTTTCATAAATTATATTTACTAAAGGTTTTTAAACATTCTAGACCAGAATATCCCCTTAATCAATAAGGATTGCGATTCCAAAACCTTTAATTTTGAAATTTCATCCAAATTTTAAACGACTTTTGGTAGAACTATAATACATATGGATGGTTTATAATATCATGAAGCAAAAAAAAAATCGGTTTCCAAAAATTCTAGACTAGAATATCGCCTTACTCAATAAGAATTGCGAAATAATAACCTTTAAGATTATGATGATATTTTTATTAAAATTTTGGCGAAATTTTATAATTAAACTACTTTTGGTAGCAGAAAAAAATCGGTTTTTAAAAATTCTAGACCCGAATAACCCCTTAATCAATAAAAATTTCGATTTAATATTATTTTGATGAAATTTTATAATTAAATCACTTTTTGTAGAGCTATTTAATTTAAGAATGGTTCCTAAAATCATGAGCTCTAAAATTATAAAAAATTTATCAAACGCGTGAAAATTTTTTTTTCAACAATTAACTATTATTTTACAAATTAATAAAATTGGCTAATGGATATAGAGACTGTTGATTCTTTCAGCGTACAACAAAAGTGAGGAACATCTACTTAAATTTCAAATTGTTATTTTTACGACCCAACCTTTTAAAAAAACCTCTTTACCATATTATTAATTCCAAATTCCGAATTCCTTTATCCATAGGTAGTCAAACTTAACCTGGTTAGTTATTATAATTTATTCCAGGCAGTTTACTTCTTATCGTTCTAAAAAATCCGAATAGTTTACGATCAAAACAAAACTACGATCCGGTCTATTCGAATACCTGATTTTCGACATTCAGTTAAGAGCAGTGATCTGTCTATTGAACAAAGTCGTATATTGTTATCTCGATATTTGACAGGAATACCCGTTTTCTGAATAGGATGTGCCCAAAAAAGTCCTTGGCGCCTGTAATAAGATTGATGAATAAGCCCGAGATAGGACGTGATATAAATTAAATGTGAATTTTTCCCATGAATGCGCGGATGTCGATCGTGGAGGAACAACTTGTCAAGTTTTTAACTTCCCGAAAGAGAAGTTTATGTTTTCATTAAAAAAATGCGACTCGCTAATTTCATGTTTTCTCGACGTTTCAAGCCAATCTGAATCGAATGAGACCAAATTTGGAAAAAGTATGTGTGTGTGTGAACAGATTGTTTGCCACAAATCGACGTTTTCTCCAAAACGGCTGGACCGATTTCAAAAACTTAAAGCCATTCGATGTATCTCGATGAGGACTAGCGTTTCTACAACGATCGGCCAGGCCGTTTCTTTGTAAATCGCAGAAAAATTTACCGCCAGCAATTCTGAATTAGTTTTTGGTAAAGATCGGCCGCGCCGTTTTCTTGTAATAAAGTTTTTTTTAAAAAAAAATTCGACGATTTTTATGTTTTTTTTTTGACGGTAGATACCATAGTCTTGTAGATCATACTAAAATATTACGGTCCTACGACAAGTAGTTTAATTTTAAAAAATCTTTAAAGTTTTCAAAAATTAGTATCGTTTTTTGGCATTTGTCAAAATTAAACTTTCATCGACGTTTTCTCAAAAACACCTGAACCGATTTCAGAAATTTAAAAGCCATTTAATGTATATCAGTGAGAACTATCGTTTGTCAGATTTGTGAGACGATCTGCCAAACCGTATCTTTGTAATTTGAAAAAAAGTGTTAAACTTTTCGTCCACATTTAAGCTCAAACTACCGAATCGATTTTAAAAAATCAAAAACTGTTCGAAAGATATTAGTTGGGAATGGTACTGATTAGTTTTAGGTGAAAATCTAGCGAGCCGTTTTCTTGTAATTAACTGTTGAAAAAAAATTAAGCCGATTTTATGGAACTTTTTTTGGCGATATATATCTTGGTCTTATAGAACTTACTAAAAAATTACGGCTTCACGACAAGTAGTTTAACTTTAAAAATTTATCAAAATTTGAGAAAATGAGTACTTTTTGTTAAAATTAAAATTAGACGATTTACTTGATATAACGATAGAGTACTTGGTCTTAATGAACATACTAAACCATTAATGTCCTATGGAAACTGATTCAATTATGAAAAAATGATTGATTTTTGAAAATTTGTCTTTAGGAAAACACTCCGAGTTAACGTGTTCGTTCGTTTTCAATTATGTGCAATAAATCCACTCGGAATACTTTTAATCGCTCATAAATTAATTTATTTTTTGTTGATTAAGTCGATTAAGTCGAATCTGAAGTGAATTTAAAATTGTGTTCCTCTGAAATAGATTTTCTAACTATAAATAACGTCAAAATTCGAAATAAACAAAAAATTGCATACTCGTTGAATAATTTTTTTGTTAATGAAGCATTCGATATGACATCAAACATTGTAGTCGACCCAGTTATTTCCAGCACATTTTTTTCAAAAATCGCCGTAAATTCCAAATCATTATATCTTTACCCTATTTCTAATACAGAACTCTCTAACGTTATCTTATCTCTCAAAAATACCTACTCTTCTGGTCCTGATGGAATACCATCGGATATTCTTAAATCATTTTTTCCATTTTTTATTGATAAACTTTCATTATGTTTCAACAATGCTATGAGTGAAGGTTCATATCCTAATCATTTCAAGCATTCAAAAATTAGACCTCTTCATAAAAAAGGTCCTACTGATATTATTAATAATTATAGGCCCATTTCTTTGTTGAACACTTTTAATAAAGTTTTTGAAAAAATATTGTATAACAGACTTAATAACTTCCTGTCTGCAAATAACATTCTTTTTAAAAATCAGCACGGTTTTTGTCAAAACCGCTCAACTTTTCATTCAATATACACATTGGTTCATAATATTATAAACTCTTTTGAAGAAGGTTCTTATTGCGTGACAGTATTTTGTGATCTTTCTAAGGCTTTCGATAGCATTTCCCATGAAATCCTTATTAATAAATTAGAAAAATATGGTGTGCGTGGTTTACCACTTCAACTATTAATATCTTATCTATCTGGCAGAACACAATCAGTCTATCTTGATGATCAAGACTCCACAGTAATATCTAATAAGTTAAATATAAAACTCGGAGTCCCACAAGGCTCTATTCTTGGTCCCTTATTATTTTTAATTTATATTAATGATTTGCCAAATTGTACCGATCTTTGCAAATTTATTCTTTTTGCCGACGACACAAGTTTAATTATTAAAGGAAAATCTTTTGAGGAAGTCAGTTTTAAACTAAATCAATCAATGATTGCAGTTTCTAATTGGTTCAACTCTAATAACCTTTTACTTAATAGCGATAAAACTAAAATAATGTCGTTTCGAACAGTCAATAGGATTAATAACGAAATCAATTCCCTAATTATTAATGATGTCCTCTTTAATTTTTCTGCCGTTTCTAAATTCCTAGGAATTCAAATTCAAAAAAATTTAAATTGGGATAATCACATTTATTCGTCATTAATACCTAAACTTTCCAGAACTTGTTTCATGTTAAGAGTGCTCAAATCTAAAATTAGTTTAAATTGTCTTCTTTCTATCTATTACTCCAACTTCTACTCGCATTTGGTCTACGGCATTCAATTTTGGGGTTTTTCACCATCCTTAAAACATGTTTTCAAACTTCAGAAAAGAGCATTAAGAATCATGTTCTCTCTTAACTCGATGACAAGTTGTAGAAATATTTTTCAGAAGTATAACATTCTTACTGTTCCTAACATATTCCTACTTATTACACTTCTCTTTATAAAAAATAATCCCCAGTACTTTAATTTATCTTCCATGTCTGATTCCCACTATGTCACAAGAAATAGAACTATCAAAGGATCGACTTTTAAGCTTAATACTACTTTTAATTCAATTGATGGTTTTGGTATTCAACTGTTCAATTTATTACCTTTACAAATACGTCAACTAAGCAATCATAAATTCCACAACGTTTTGATTAATTTACTAAAAGCCAACAGTTTTTATGACATTTCTGAATATATTAATTTTGACTTCAAGAAATACAGTACCATCCCCTTAATATCATAAATATCTATTGTTTACTGATTATATGTGATATCTTACAAATACAGCAATTTTTGGCTATAACTGAGTATTACTTAGCTTTGAAATATTTTTCTTCGTCTCTGATACTGCTCTTTTTTTCTTTCAGAAAAGCTTTTAAACTTTTAAATAATTTCTGCAAATTAATGGATATACAGGACCTCAACTTTTGAAGATGCTCTAAACGAAGATGTAATATCAAGTTTCATAAAATCAAGACTCAAAATTAAATTAGTTTAGCACTCCTTTATTTGTATTTCTATATTTGGTTGTTCTGTTATTTAATTGTAAATTTGTATATCTAATACATCTAATACATCTAATACATCATATCGGGAAGTTCATGTAACTTGCCTCAAGGCAAAATACCAAACCAACTAGTTCAATTTATTATCATGAGACTTCTTTATACAAACAAGATATTATTATTTCAATTAAATATTGCTACGAATATGCAAAAAATATCATAGCGAATTCAAATAAAAATATTTTTAATGAGCAGCCAGCAGTGCTCTTAATGAACTTGTAAACTTTTTCATACTTAACAGAAAAACTTCCACCTACATTTAATATTTACATTAAAGCTGTTCTGTTAATTGCATCCAGTCGAGTTGAGATTTTTTTTGTATTATATACCGCTACAAAGTTGTGAATATAATAGCCTGTGTTTATATTTCCTCAGTTATTGCTTTTCGCTCTCGTCGGCATCAAAGAGTTACATCGTTGTATTATTTAGTTTCGAGATAAATATCAAACAACGGGGCAAAAAATTGTTTGTTTCTTGTTTTTCACATGTTGTAAACTTTATATCGCATTGTTGAAACGCCAGTCATATATAATCCCACCCGGTTCCATAGAAATTCGCCGCAGTGCAGACTCTACGACCGACCTAAAGCTTTTTTTATGACTTGCACAGCAAATACAAAAATCACAGGATTATTTTCGTGATGTTACTTTGCTAGAGTTACGAAAACTTACGTTTGTTCACAAAAATATACATGCACACATGACACAAACGGAACGAATACATCTATACTGGTATTTACAAGAAAGTTCAGGACATGCCTGAAGCGAATACAAAAGTATATTTATAACAAAAAAGTTTTATTTAAGACTTTTGCCAAGTTCGTTTGAAAGTTTGGGACTTGTTTTGATATGGAATAGTGGCACGGAAATGTATTAAATTTTCATATGTCAAAGAGATTTGTATAATTGATGTAACAGTTTACATTGACTAAAATAAAATTGACTAGTGGTGCCTTAAAGCAAATTGCTGGAGCTTCTCGTATCGTAACGAAATGTTCGATAAATATTAAATGTTTTCGAATAGATTGTTATGAATATTGTAAAATTGTCTAATATTTATAAGAATTATATAAACTGAATTAAAAAGTTACAATCATTAAATTCCCGAAGAAATTTAAAGATAAAGTTTATGTTTTCATGAAAAAATCCGATTCGCTAATTTTATGTTTTTTCGACAACTTTTTTTCCAAAAGCAATTATTTTGTCAAAACAAGCGCAAAGTTTTTTGAATCATTCAAGTCGGATGCTTTTAGTTCTCTCAAAAACTGCCGGTTTTTGCATGTTTAGCTCTGTATCTCCGTAACAAACCTACCTTAGCCAAAAACTAATCAGCATATCTCCCTATCAATAGGAATCGAATGTTTTTTGAACACACACACACGTATATTTTTTCTCAGGTATGTCAAAATATTCAGAAACCTCCAAAACGTGAAGATATGCAAAAATTTCATTTTCGATTTTCAGCCCTTACTATAACTTACCCTACGGGAAGTTAATGAAAATAAAATAGAGATGACGAGATAGGGATGTTTATTTTATGCAATTCAGAGATAGTCTCAGGATTAGTTTTAGTGAATGCATTGGATTGTAAATAATTTGTTTTTAATAAAATAACTATCAAGATACCTATAAGCTCTTTTGCGGACAGAAGTTAAAACCGTGAGCTTTTTTTGAACACATTTTACTCGGTTTGAAAATATCAAGTTAAAACCATGGACTAAGTATTTGCTTTTGGTTTTGAGTTCTGTTATTTAGTTTATTAACCTTGAATATAATTTTTGAATTATAATTTGATATTTAATTGTTTTATATTCAACAGTTTTTTATATATGATCTAGCCTCGCTTATATGTGATTAGAGTAAAAAAAACATCTAAATCTTCACACTGACAAAGGTATAAACAATGAGAAAATAGTAAAAAAATAAGTAAATTAAGTTAAAATTTTACAAGAGATAAATTGCTGCTGATCTGCTGATGATTTTCTCGTCGAAATACCAGATCAAGGTTACATACAGTGTTATCTTTGTAAAAATTGTACCCAGGAAATTTATATTTTGCATTGGTTGAATAATTGAGCTATTATTTCATAAAATCCATTTTAAAAGAGACCTGTCTGCCCCCAGGTCATAAAATTTTGAAAAACGCCAAAAAACACATTTCTACAATTAGCTGGGAGTTTTACTGAACATAGTCAGATAGTTTGTTTAATATTTGTTATTTGTTGTGTAAATTGGTTTGATTTTTACAATATAATTGCTAAAAGTTAAAATGGACCTTTGCCCTATATAATTTTGATTGTACAGTTCATTAAATTAAGAAAAATATATATTAAAAAATATTTAGTAATGTACAGTTTGTAAAGTATATATCTTAATAATTGTTGTAGATTTTAAACACGATTCATAAAACTTTTTTTATTAATGCCACTATCATAAACTAACAAGAAAAACGTTGTTTATTATTATCATCGCAAGCCATGTCGCAAATTGATATTAGTTGTGCTTAACAATGTAAATTCTCCTCGATTCAAGAATGTCGCATGTGATAATAAATAGCTTGGGGATTATGAACTTTGATAAAAGCCATATATATAAGTCCGCGAGCTGCCTGTGGTAAATCTTAATACTCGCGTTCATATATCAACTTTGTGAAATGTTAAGTCGCGATGATTGCATGAAAGAAAAAATACAGGTTTAATAAAAATATTCGGAGAAAAATATAAATTATCACGTTCAATAGACAGATGTATTTTCTTAGCCCTGGGTGGGAAATCATAAAATTTAAGTCAGGCTAGCAGGGGTTATAAGTTTGTATTGATTTCGGAATCATACAAAAATTTAGGAATTTTTATCACGAAATAATGCTATCAATGTTACATACTTGTAAGCTTAGGTCATCTAACAAAAATATTATATATTCCAATAGTTTATAAGAAACATAGAAAACAATACGATCGCAAAAGGAAGCGAAATATCAATAACGGTATTTGCTTTAGATTCGAAACCTTAATATTTCTTCATGCTTCCCCGTGTCGTAAAATATGGCAAGGTTTCTTTTTCCCTGTGATCGTGCAAAAAATACATCTCTGCAAACACAAAAGGCCTGGTGGTGCCTGCAAAATCCCTCTGCTAGAGGCCATTAGTGTGAAGTGTGATATATTGTAATGACCGAATCACATACAGAATGCCTCTATTGTACTTGAAAATGAAATAGCTTTTGGATATTCCAGTTATTTGAACAATAATTCAAACAGAGACAATATTTGAAATAACTTATTCTGGCGCGACATGACGTGACGGATGCCTTGTGTTTTGTGAGCAGAGCATGCGGGTTTCCGAGATAAGAAACCTGATATTTTTCACAAAGAACCGAAAAATCCTCGACAGAGGGGAAACGCGTGTTTTAAGTCCCTTTAAAAGCCCGTAAAAACCTTTATGGATGCAAGGCTGGATGGGTGGGATCAAACTGATCGGGATTACTTCAATTCGGCGAGAATTTACAACAGTGGCAATATTAACTAAATAGCATTGCTCAAAACGAAAAAAGCGAACAACGGTAAAAACAAATGTCTTTAAAAATTTGACAATGTGGCAGTATATCTCGTGATAGTAAAGTAGTCCGACTTCAAGCATCTTTAAAAAAGTAGCGTTAAAATCCTATCCCTATATGATATAAAATAACTAATGAAACACTACTACTACCGAATCCAATTAAAGTACGAAAACAACAATTTTTTATGCGTGTATTTCATCTTAAAATTTATGACTGTGTTTTTTTTTCATAGTGATTTGACACAATGATGGCTTTTAAATGTTTGAACTTAATGATCTGGAAATTTAATGATTTTCTACTGCGTTACGCGAGTGTAGATAATTTAATGACATAGAATGAGTAAGATCAAAAGGCATAAAGTGCGTGCTTATCTACATTATATGAAAAAAAAAAACAGAAAACTGCATCTGATGATATGGTAATAATCGTCAGGCTTCTTGGTATCGTACAAATTTTAGTAGAGTAAATTACCAACTTTTTCATCTTTCCTCTTTTAGACTCTATGTCGAAATCAGTATAGTTCAGCCTGGCACAACCGTACCCATTTAATCTTTTTTTTTAAATCCAATAGTATTCAAGAATCTTGTACATCATTTATATTGTAAAAATATTTTTTATCAGTTACAGAAAAGAAACCACCTCTACGGTAATCACGTTTCGAGGTTCAGCTTTATAAATGCTCGGACTATCAGACTAGCTATCAGAATCGTTTTTTTTTACTGATGGAAAAAATTTCCAATAATCGAGAAAATCGAGAGAGTCTCCAAATCAACAAAATGTATTTTTATCACACACGAGACATGGATAAAAAGTTATAAACGAACGCACGTATTTTGTACTTAATTCATATTTATGGCCTTCTATTAAATCAATTTTATTACAAAGTTGGATACAATGTTTGTTTATTTATTACATATGTTATCTCTTTAGAGGTCGAAAGTGATTGGAGATCGATATAAAATTTCCGGTTTATCTATGTGTAAAATTACTCATTAATAGTTGAGGATATAAACTCTAATTTATTAATTTACAGCATTAAAAATAAATTTACACAAAGAAAATGTTATTTTCCCAATCAATGTACAAACAATTTTATCGAGTAATATTTTAAATATTTATAAATAGATATTTAAGTTTATTAATAATACTAAAATTAATTTATAAGTTATTTATTCAATAGGAATTTGTAGTAAACAATTGTACAATTGTATGAATGGCATCTGGCCTTATGATGTATGTCAAAAGCCAATAAATAATAAAAAAAACAGCTTTCCAGCGGATGATCTAAATTTGACTAAATTAGTATTAGGGCTTAATATACAGAATAAAATTAAGTGGACCCTGCTTACCCTATTTTAAAATTGTGCATTACTATCGTCGTGGATTTAATTTTTATTACCTTCTCAAGACTTAATATTATGTCCATTATGTTCTAGTAACTTTTTTTCTCCGAATTCAATATCGTGCACAGTTTCATTAGCGTATGAATTTGTACAATAGTTTATTTTAGTACATTGCCTGCTCTTACATAATTCATTAGTTATCCGAGTAAGCAAATAATTTTGTTCTTGGAATTAAAAGAATGAAACTTTATGCGAATAGTAAATATATACATTTAATTATGCATTGCTCTGTATACAGGGGTCTAATTATACTACATGTTTAAACAATTACAAAAATTCTGTTGTAATGTAAAATTGTTTTAAGTAATTGTTAATTTACACTGTTACTTTGGACTGGTGGCTAAATTAAAATAAATGATCAGACTTTGAATTTTTTGTTGTGACGTCGAAAATAATTTTTCTTGTGAAATTTTATCCCTGTATTTTTATCTCCATGTGCAATATATATGTTATCTTTAATTTTTCCGCAGTTTTGGCAGCTGTGCCAGTGCATATTTATTCAGCATTTCGAGTACTCGATAACGACAGGCTACATTTATTTACAGAACGATATTTTATTCAACAAATGGGCGGAATGAAAAAGGCCACTATTATTATGAACCAGGCCATTCATATATATCAGGGTGTTCTTGAACATACATATTATTGTTCACCTATGTGAACAAACAGAGTTGCATTATCTAATAAATAATTTGTAAAATGATAGGGACAGAAAAAAATAGGGGTGGGAAATTAGAAATAGCAATTAGATATGCTGTTGTTGGTATTGGATTCGTTATTAATGTTTATACCGGGTTAAATGTAATTTTACTCATTTTTGCAACTTTTTGTGGGGTAAGCCATAGTAATCACAAAAAATCAAAAATATTTTTTTTTGTATATTTTTACTTCTGAAACGTGCTGATAAGTTTTTCACACAACTCAACAGTTTTCGAAAACTTTGAAAAAATTAGAGTTTTGAGGAACTAGAAATTTTTTAAAATTTTGAATTTTTTTTTCGATTACCGTTTACCATTTGTACCACATTTTACTCCGTATCCTACTTCCTAACCTTTAATATCAAAGACGGATACAACTCGTCCCAACTTTTATTTTATCACATTATTTCCTTGTTAGATGATATGCTATCTAGAGCAGTCTCCATTTAGTTCGTAATTATCATCATCGCCGACTCGAATTACAAATAATTTCATATCAAAATCAAATTCAAACCCACGAAACTCTGTCGGAATGATAACATTTTAAATATTATCACTTTCGGGGGCATTAATAATACAACGTGCCTATAAAACATCCTGCATGATATTATGACAGACATCATGACTTATCTATTTGTTATCAAGCATTTTTTTACAATTTTCATAAGCAATGTTGTAAACATGATTAATTAGACTAGACGAAATGTATATGAAATATTTTGATGGCAAAGAAATATCTTTTAAATTATATATGATTAAATTTAATGTCCAATGAATTTTATGAAAACTGATATCGATTTTGTAATATTTTCTACCAATTATCAAAATTTACTTCGACCTCGATGACTAGTATTTTTCTAAATCAATAATTATATTTTTTAAATTTTACAATCATTAATTGTAATTAACTGATAATATGGTAGAAAAAACAAAAATTGAGATAACTTTACTACTCAGTCAGCAACAGCTCATATTACAGATTTCTTGGAAAATCAAAAGTGGGAATTTATATAAGTATGAAAAATCAAGCATCATCAATTAAAAAAATACATTCAATAAAATTGACAAATCGCATAAATAGAAATCTAGATAAAATGTAATATCGGAGTAATTTTTTTTTATATTTCTGAGTATTACTGACATTAGATACAGAAAATCATCTCAACCCCGATAAATTTTAATGTGAACCCATTTCGAAAAGTAGTCCATTCCGCTTCTGCAATAATCGAGTTAAAATACGACAACCGTCATTTTTTATTCGAATATCGCATGTAATCGTACCCCGTGAAATATATAAATAGAACATGAATTGTTATTTGTAACGGTTCTAAAATAGAGAAATTTCTTTTACAGAACTGCGTAAAATTTAGAATTTATCATTATTTGTTACAGCTGAATAAAAAATGAAAAGAGTAAAACTTCTGATTTGATTGTTAACTTCCCGTAGGGTAGTTATAGTAATGGGCCGAAAATCGAAAATGAAAATTTTTGCATATCTCTACGTTTTAGAGGTTTCTGAACATTTTGGCATATTTTGGAAAAAATGGGTATGAGTATGTGTGCACCTATGTATGATTGGATACAAATTTTCATCGACGATTTAGCGAACATGGATCAACCGATTTGAATGATTCAAAAAACATTCGATTTTTATTGACGTGCTGATTAGTTTTTAGCGAGGACAGATCCAGCCGTCTCAGGGATACAGAGAAAAAGTAAAAAAAAAATTTGGCGGACGAAAATGATCATTAGACATATGCTCATCAAAGATTTTAACATCAATTTTATAGAGATCTTAAAAATGAGTAGTAGTTGAGTGGATTCTACTCCCATACCAAAACTCATGTTATTTCTAAATTTAACCCTCTTCTACGACTTTTTACCTCAGAGTGCATTATGTATATTGCTCCAAGTTGAGAACATATTGCCCCATGCAGCTTATCTCGGCTTCGCAATAACCTTGCAAAAATCGCATCGGCGCATATATATACGTATAATACCGGTAGCCGTTGAGTATTATACATACGATATTCTGTTTCTGCTTCTGTACAAGACTTGCTTTATTATATAGTCAATTGCAAATTTATGAGCACTTGCTGAGAGTTGCTGCTGCATTACGGCGATGAGCGAATGAATGAACGCAAGCCATTATTGTCAGGGTTGAATTATATATATATATATATATATATATATATATATATATATATATATATATATATACTTAATCTGGTTTACCAAATTAATTGTTTAAATTGCAACTCAATTTACGTGGGTGAATCAAGTCTCCGAACGCCATCCTTCATATTTACTCTATAGCTTTTCATATCATCGTCAGTCCCTCAGTCTTTTATCCATTGATTATAAAGTCGAAGAAGGTTGCGATACCAGTTTTATAATACTTATTTAGATAAAGCGAACGGAATTATATGTTCAGTCTCTCAACATTGTAAAAAGCCCACAGCTATTCAAACTAACGACATCGGGGTTAGTAAATTATAATTCAACTCGCTTGTTAGCTAACATGTTCTTTTTTTAAGTGCCTCCAGACCCGTTTATTAATAAAAATGATAAGAAGAATTAATTATGAGCACTGTGAATAATTTTAATTAATACGGTTTTAAGTATGAGTGATTATTTTTTTGACTGCGACATGGTTTCTGTGGAATTTAAGATTATATCTTTGTCAAGGAGATAATTTGTTTAAGTAATAGAAATTAATACTTATTAACCCAGGGTAAGTTATAGTGATCGCAAAAAAATCGTAAACAAAAATTTTTATATATCTCCTGGGGATATCTATTAATCACGTGATCGCTTTTTGAGGATTTTTGGGCCCCTCACTTCCCCTTAGTGGTATTTAAAATTATCCTCCTACCTCACCAAATATCACGTGTATCTTTAGTACCTAGAAAAATTCGTAATTTATTTTAAATATTTTTGAAAATTTTTGAATTTTTTAAAAATTCAGGGTGAAAATAAATATGTGTGATATTTTACCTCATTATACCTAATTATTCGTAATTTTTTGTCAAACCTCCTTATTTCAGCCTCATGTGATTAATGGACGCCCCCTTACGTTTTAAGACGTCCTGAACATTTTGACATACCTTAGAAAAATATCTGAAGGCGAATGTGTTTATGCATGTATGTACGAGTATGTTAAATTTTTAGTCGACGATTTCGAGAGCATGGATCATCCGATTTGAATGATTAATTTTAATTCGATTTAGCAATCGATTCCTATTGGTGAGAACATAAAGCGATTAACCAATATATGAAAAATAATATTTTATTAGGAAAGCATTTTTGGAAAAGACGGATCTAAAAATATTTCAAATTTTCAAAACAAGTTCAAAAACTTTTTTCAAAAAAATCAAAATTTTCAAAAAAAAATTTAAAACATTTAAAAATTTAAAATCACGGTACGGGAAGTTTGAGCAATTTGCCTTAAGGCACTATGCCATGCACCACTAGTTTGTTTAAATTATTCGTTTAAAATTATTAGAATTTGTCTTTAAAAATAGGAAATTTCGTATATATTTACGTTTCAAGACTTTCTGAACATTTTGGCATACCTTAAAAAATGTGTATATATATGATTGGATGCAATCTTTTTTAGACGAGTTCAAGACCACGGATCAACCGATATTCACAAAATTTTTGACAGTATCGATGAACCGACTAAAGTGAGTTTCAACATTTTCGAGAAATTAATATATTTTTTAAAAAAATTAAAAGAATTCAATTTTTTTAAAAAATTGATAATTTTCAAACCGGTCGAGTATATTTAGATTCAAAATTTACAAAATCTAATATATTTTTTTTGTAAAAGTAACATATTTTTTTCAAATTTCCACCAATTTGCTTTGAGGCAAATTATGATGCCATGCACCACCAGAATTTGTCCAATGATGATCGAAAAAACGTTTAATACGCATTTTTCCTGAAAGTCGCAGAATAAATTTGCATGTGTAAAAAGTTCTATCATTGTTCGTACTGATTTAATCAAATAATTTATTACATCCACTTCTCACTTTTCAATGATGTTGTATCATTTTTTATTCCATATCCTTTTTATTACCTCCGGTGTGTACTAATTAAATAACTCTGCGCCCGTATTGTGCATATCCTTCCTTGAATATTGTATATCCTCTCCATATATAATATAATCCTTGAAGTTCTGAATCGCACTCAGCTCGTGATCTTCTAATTACTCGGATTCGCATTTACATATGCACGTTTTGCAATTAACATAGAGGATATTTGCAGTTATCTCGTACTTGCGAATAACCTCTTAACAGTTCGCACTCGGGATAGAAGTATCTAATAGATACTCACTATACTTCGATATTTCCACAGATACTATCTATATATAATCTGGAGGTTTCGAGGTATGGTGGTATTGTATTCGGCACTCTAAAGCTTTATCCTTGAGCCATGTAATAAGAGATTTTGTAGTAAGTGATTAAAATATCTGCGAAGATGCAAATTCTCTCAGATCGATATAAGATAGAGTTACCATCAAAAACATATAAATAAATTTTGAAATTGAGTTACAAAAACTTTCATACGATTTGGCTTTCAATAATTCCGTTATCATCTGCCGGCTTGCACTAGTTTATCCATTTCCCAATAAAACGCTGACTAGCTCTTTCTTTGTCCAATTTATTCTCACACACAAGAAAGTCCGAAACAACAGGAACCTATCTAACAAACTACTTCTTCTCTGGCCTCCCATTGTAAGAAATCTTCAAGCAAAATAGATTGCATGATACAAAACTTTTACAATGGGCTAATTGTAAGCACACGTTTGAATAACACATCATACATAAGACCAACACACCTAACAATATATCTATTGTGAATCTTCTTCATTATAAAGCAATATCGAATTAATCAAGTCATTATTAGTTTAATTGCAAATGCTATTTCCATACTTGCCACATGGAAGTAACTAATAATGGTTTACAGTACTGTACTCGTTTGTTATTAGATACAGACACATTGTGTGATTACAGAAATTTAAATCTAGATAATAAAACTAGATGCAATTAGACAAAATACAACGTACATTGTATGTATTTATCCTGGGTACATTGATATTAGATTTTTTTCTCGAAATCCACACGCAGGTACAGCCAGTCATAATATAAATTGACAAAATGAAAAAAATACTTTAGAATTTTTTTGTACTATTTAAACAATATATTTTTCTTTAATAATAGGGTAGAGCGAGGCACAAAGTTCCAATTTGACTTTGAGCCAATATATTGAAAAAACCAAACTAATTACATCACAAAAACCACACGTATCAAAAAACAACTATCTGACTATGTTCAGTAAAACTCCCAGCTAATCATTATTGAAGAAATATGTTTTTGTGCTGATTTTCAAAAATTTGTCACCAGGGACAAACAGGTACAATGTCTTATTTTTGATTTTATAAAATTATAGCTACATTATTCAACCAATGCAAAATATAAATTGCATGAGTACATTTTTTGCAAAGATAACACTGTTTATAACTATGATCTAGTATTTTGTCAGAAATATTCATCAGCACAGTTGGAACAAATATTTATTTAATTTATGTCTTGTCATACTGTTTTTTGAACTTAATTTATTTTTTATTCACAATTTTTTATGGTTTAGATTTTTGCCAGGGTAAAAGTTCAAATGGTCCTTTATACCCTACCCTGATATATGCTTTTATAGAGGTTATATAAAACAAAAACTGTAGAATCGAACTTGAAACTAAGAATATATTTTATAAAACACTTACATAACGTATACCTAAAAATAAGATTGAGATCTCGTAAACTAAATAACAGTGCTCACAACCAAAAAAACTACAACAAAAGAAAATACTTTTTTGTGGATTTCCATACATTTATATTTATCTCTCGTTAGCAAAATCGTAAAAATCAATCAAATCCATACATTTTTTCTGCTACTTTCAAAATTTAAGCTCCGTTCTACCCTAAGAAGTATATTTCTGACCTAATAAAATTATTTATTTACTACTGTTAAAAAATGAAATTATAAAAACCTTATATTTACAAGAGTATTTTTTCACTCTAGTTTTGCTAATATATTTTTTCACAGTAATATATTTTTACAACCGTTTGTAGATGTTACCTGTTTTTACAAAACCATATTTTAATAAAAAATATATAATACTTAAAAAAGGTTTATAACTGTATTTTGCAATATAGAATTTGAGTAGAAAATTGTAAAGGATGCCATTTAAGATTTCAATAAAATCTAAAATTATTTTTGTACTGTAAAAATTGAAATTCTATTTTGTAGTTCTATTTTTTCCACGCAATTCAAGGGCGTGCTGTTGCCCTAAGGTCATTAATTACTATTGATCCCAAATTCCTGACTGCTAAAACTTTTAATATACGTGCACCGTTTGAGGCACTAACGATAAGTTCCTTTCCTATAATAGCGTAACCACATCGCCCTAGATGCAATAATGAGTAGTTTTCCGCTAGAAATCGCTCGACCAGGGGGTTATAGATCATTTGAAACGTTCAAACCATCCATCTCAAAGCGCAGCGAACCCGTGATCATTAGTATTCGGACCCCATGTAGCCAGACAGCTGGCTACCAATTTAGAGAAAATAATAATAGAAATTGGAATAGAAAAAATAAAATTACTGGCACGAAAAAATTCATATCTCTGTTAACACTTACGGGACGGCACCGATTTCAAAACAATCTACTGAACCGGCTGTAAACTTGATCTCATTGTGTATGTTTGTTAAAACTAAAATTTGTTTGATAAAAATTTGTGGTCATTGAAGGACATACATTTTTAATATTAATTTAGTTTTGATCATTTTATAAAGAATGGTAAGTTCAAAACAATTTTTAAAATGCATAGCTGGTTGATTTTGACATGTTCTACAATAAAATGTTGTTCGCCGCCTTCATCCTGGTGCTTTTCTGTCAGAACAGACAATACAATCCCTATTTCTTTTAGAATTTAGAATATGCCACTGATTAGTCAGTATATTTGTTCATTTTTGTGCTGCCATAATGGTTTGTTTTTTCTACTATATTGTCTAATAATTCATTTATAAAATATAAAGCAAAATTATCTATTGGATGTCTTATATTACTTGGTATTTGTAGTCGGGGTGTTTGCTGATGTATGTCAAACTAGGTTATTGAAGGAGAATCGGCACATTCGCTAATGTCTTTCCGCTCTTCATTTAATTTGTCGAACTTCTTTTTGTTCTTGTTGGTTGGATAATATCATCATCACATTCATCACTATCATCGGTGCAAATAGTAATTTCGTAAAATTTGTCTGTATGAATGTCTATTTGAAACTCATCTTCACTACTGCTTAATTCACAACATTTACCAGTCGTTTTGCCATATTTAAAAGCGCCCGGTCGTTTTAAATATTAAAAAAAAAATATAGCAAAGAAAAAAGCAAAAAATACTACTAAAATAATTTAAAATTATTTTCAAAATACAACACTGTTTATCACTGCTATATGTAATTTATTCAACTTTTCGATGCAAACTGAGTCATTGTTTATAAAATAGCCTGTACCTCACAGAGTATGTTTGTCCACTGAGGTGGATAGCCGTCCCCAAAGTGTTACACATGCAATTGTATTAAATTCCAATTACTTGTAATTGGACGCACACAGATTTGTGAGCATATCGTCTCAAATCTTCTGTACAGTCTGTGGCTCGTAATGTTTCTTGAATATTATCTACATCTCACCGACTATTTATTTTCATAGATTGCGATCTCAATGCGCGACTTCGCATTCGAGTTCGGTCTTGTGCCTGCTATTGGGCGATCGATTGTATATTGTTCCCATTGGTTTTGTACCCGGAGCAAGTTGGGGCACCCTGACCGACGTAGGTAATCATTACTCTGTTACACCGAGAAGAGACGAGAAGTGGTAATTAGGAGTGTTCATCGCAAAGAAACAATCCGTGACCGGGCTGAGGCGCCGATTCGCGGTCTCGATTTGACGGCCACTCTGGGAGCATAAGGGATAAAAAGAAAACTTGGCGAAGTAATTGTATTTGTTAGAAGCCGATTGTTGGTTACACATTCTCTGCCCTGTAAAATTATTAAAAAACAAAAAGTTCCAATTTTACTGATTTTTTAAATGATGGTAATGGACCTTTAAGACCCTTAAGGGGGTATTCTAATGTAGAGCGATAAATTTTAGATCATTTTTAAAGTGTCGTAAATGAAAGCAATGAATGTTTTTACTATCCATTTTTTACCACTTGTTTATTAATATTATTAAAATACAAAACAACAAATAAAAAATTAAAAAGTTGCAAATTGTAAAAACTGGCAGCTGATGAAGTGGGTGGTCTCAAAAAATTGGCACCTTAGTGTTGACATGATTTCAGCCCTCCTAGCCATCGAAAATGCAAAAATTAAAAAGATTATTAATCTACAATGATGTCGCAATCGCCCGAACTAGCGGTGAGTAAAAAAAATTTTTTTTACAAATTGGCGACTGTTTGAAAAATATTTTTTTTACTGTTTTTTTGAGTTTCTCGATTTTTTTAAAAATAGTACAAATTGGAATTTGGGGATAATCCTAGTTCGGGCTATAGATAGGTCTATAAACAAGACTCTCTGAACATTTCAAGGAAATCGGTCGATTAAAACTCGAGAAATCGTGACAGAACTGAAAAAGTCTGTTCTGAGAAAAACGCATTAAAGTTTTGCGTGAAGCCAAACCAGTATGGAGGCCGAGTCAGTAAAATGCCTATATCTCCGAAGATAATTCAAATTTTCAAAAACCTTCTCGTACCCATATTCTTAGATAGTTAAACTTTGAAAACATGAAATAAAAAAAAATCGGTTTTTTTGAATTTATACACTAGAATACCCCCTTAATGTAAATAACCGTATCGGGTCACAAACTTCTTTATCATGTGCCCATGCCATTCCCTTAATATATAATCAAATGGTACAAAAAATTATCACAAATTCCGCATACCTCATCATTTTCTCAATCCCATACCCATTTTCCGCTATACAATTTTTCCTCTGCGTCTTATTTCGTGCGTTTTACTTTGCCATTTAGATTTATTATCGTTCGGGCACGAATTAATTGCAGACGGACGCGATACGAATGAATGAAGTTGAATACAACATTCAACATGGGAGTCTAATGATTACAGGCTGGATTTTGGAAATGGAAATGGGATGATAGCGGTCTGTGGCCGTTTCGTTACGTATATCCCATATCACGGGTCTGATGCTCGAGCAATTAATCGATGGAGATGGAGAATTTTTTTTTATTTCCTCGAAATTATAATGAAGTAACGGTCGGGGTGATAATTTAGTCGTTCGTTCCATTAGAAACTAGTAAATGTTTGTTAATTAATAAACTCGTCTTGGTGGGGACGAGGATAATATCATCTGCTTAGTTTCATAGCGGATGATACTATCTATCACATACTAGAAATATTGATTATTATTTCTTGTGGACTGGATAAAAATAAATGTAGTTCAAATAAATTTTAATTTCTTAAACCTAAATCATGCAAATATGCATTATGCGGTAAAAATACTATAATTAAATGTTTTTAGTTTTTTAACGGAATATTTTAGTCCTGAGGCAAGAATTTTATGCGATTTTTGAAAGGCCGTAAAAAGGCAACCAATATTTGTTCTATCCAATTTTTTATAAGTTATTAATTAATGTTATAGGAATACAGAATAAAATTAAAAGCAGTCAAAAAGTTTTAATTCTAGTAGATGATAATAGTTCTCTAAAAATTGTCACGTGACCAAAAAACTTCTTTTTGATATTCTCGAATTTTTAAAAATAATATTGATTTAGAAATTGGAAAAACTTATAAAGAAGACTCTGTGAAAATTGCAAATAATTCGCATAGAAGTTGAGAAATAGTGAGTATCGTATCAAAAATGTTAGTTTTGACAAAAATATGGTGGAGGTCTCTAAAAATTGGCACTTGACCAAAAAACTTTCTTGATATTCTCGAATTTTTTAAAAATAATAATTATTTAGAAATTGTAAAAGTCTATAAAGAAGACTCTGTGAAAATTTCAAGTAATTCGAGTAGAAGTTGAGAAATCGTGTGTAGCGTATAAAAAAGCAGTTTCGACGCTTTCAAAGTTGAAGACTAACAAATATATTTTGGTGCGAAAATCCAAATTAAGAAATTTAGAGACTCATATTTTGAGTTCGTAAACCTAAATATCAGTCAAGTCCTTTGATAATAAATTTTCGTAAATTGGTTTAATAAATTTCAAAACTTTATTACACGGGGAAAATTACGGTGGTCAAACTCTTCTTGTCTATCAAAAAAAATTAGGTATTTAAAAATCATCTTGTACACATATTTTTGAATAGTAACCTTGGAAATATAAAAAAATTAATGCTTCTATACTAAAATACTCCCTTAAATCAATAACTAACCAATCACTCAGGCTGTAATACTTTACATGTTCCAATTAATTTTCTTCATGTATCTTTTTATATTTATATTCTTATAAAAATGCCTATAATAAGAATATTTGCATATAATATTGTTTTTTTTAGCAATTTGTTTAATTCATTAAATAATATACTGTCCAAATATTATTAATTTTGTATTGTTTTCCAGAGAAACTTGGTACACGTGTCATTAATAAGGATGAATTTGGACAAATTCAAAATGTTAGCTGATTTTAATGGATGTGATCATTTTTTTCTAAACTGGTAAGTGGTATTTCTTTTTACTTTTTCTATCAATTTAATTTTCTTATTTTTTTCTTGCGGTTACCAATATATCAAGGCACTAGCACGACAATGTATTTTTGATATTATTAAACATCTTATATAAACAATTCAATTATTACTTTAAAATTTATCTGCATTTGCCTAGTCCACTTTTTTCGATACCGTAAAGCTTGCCTTGTATAATTAGAATAATAATAAAAAAAATCTGTATGATTCAAAATACCTCTATGTTAACTTTTTGTCTCTAAAAAACAATATTAAGATTGTTTCTAGTAAGTACCAAATTTTCCAATATTTTTCTGACAATGATTTGAACATCTTTTTGAGTTTAGTGTCAAAGGAGCCCTTATATCAAATCAGAAAGTTTCCGCTACTTGCAACTAATTTATATTTAAATTCTCATAATTAAAGAAAAAAATGTTCTCATTTGATAACACTTTACTCGGCGTTACCAAAACGATAACGGCAACATATATAATCGCAATCAAACCAGATTTTGCGCTTATATTAACGATAATGACGCATGCGAATTCCTTCACCCAATTATAAGCATAAATTACTGTGGTAAATGATAATCAAAGCTCAAACTATGCCAAGTATTTCGATACCCTTTAAAATAATGATTTAGTAAGAAGAAGGCAGGATTCGCTCGCATGTCTGAGAATAATAAGGAAACTTCGAATTTGTATCGCAACATAAACCGGAATGTTTTTGACCTGTTTTAGCTTCTGATATCATTAGATGAATTAAATTATGTTTATGGTATTGACCCGGAATTAAAGTTGATATAAGAGGATTAAATCCGTAATTTTTTAAGAAAATATTAACTATTTTTAGAATCGCAAAGTTTCACTGTTTTCCTGAAGATTTATTAAATTTTTCATTCTGTTAATACAATTCGACAAAATATTAAGTTTTGACTCACAATTCAGAATGGCTTCTTTGACCTCTACTTTAAAAAAATCAAGTTAAAAAATACCATACATTTTAGATAATGATGATGGGGCTTTCTGATCTTAAGGCACGCTCTATTCTACCTAATTTTGAATGATTTTTTTTTTCATCGTAGTTACAAAAATTGCTTTTGTGAAAACAAAAATATGTAGTGTAACATAAAATACAAAAAAAAATTAAACAATGCTATCTATATTTTTTATCTTAACTATCAGTATATGTATCTACATAGCCTCCAATTACACGCAATTTTTATGTGAATTCGCTTCGTTATCAACAAAGAGAAGTATAAAATTTACACTATGTCGTTTAATTAACGAGCAAGTAAGCACACAAGCGAATTTCATGACAATTAATAATGTTTCGCAACAATGAAACTGCCAGAGGTGCTTTATATCTCTCTATTATTACCGGAGCTATTTTTGCTCGCTATATTGATATTTTTTATGATTTCCATCAGCCTGTATATTTCTACATGTATGTATGTATGTACGTTGGTTGTTCATGACTATTTGTTTATTGTTCGCAAATAAAATGCTTTATTATTTCGCCTAACAATGGATCGTGATATTTGCATATGCAGGTTTTTACATTTAAATTATTACGAGTCGGAGCCCGCGAGTACATAGTTTTTAATTGCGATGTTGTTTATCATTTTGCTCTCGTGAAAAAGTTTTTCGCTTCGACAAGTGGAGCAGAATAACGGTTATAAATTAATTTCTATTTTATTTTACAGTTTGCACTAGTAGACATTAGTAAAAATTTAAATTATGTTACTATTCCATAAAGCCACAGTAAAATTAAAAATTAATTGGCGGATCTTTCTGCCCTCTGGGCGTAACTTTTTTATTCCTCTTATAAGGTAAAAAAGACAAGATGACAAATTTTTGCAAAATAGCCAGAAAAAAATATTTTCACAATAATTAATTTGGGAGAAATTTTGCTTTGCATTTGGTGTGATGTAGTTGGTTTGATGATTTTCACAGTGTTATTGCTAAAAGACAAATTTAGGAACTATTCCGTAAAGCATCTGTAACATTAAAAATTAAATGGCAGAACTTTCTGCCCTATGGGACCCCTCTTATAGGGAAAACACCAGATGACAAATTTTTGTAAAACAGCCAGAAAAAATATTTTCACATTAGTTAACTAGTGGTGCATGGCATCGTGCCTCAAGGCAAATTGCTGGAAATTTCCGTACTAAAAATTAATCTTTTTAATAAAATTAAAAATTAAAAAAAAAATTACTCTGAAAAAAATAGATTTTTGAGAAATTTTATATTTTAACATAATTTTTGGGGGAAAAAAAGACTTTTTGAAAAAGAATGTTTTCTTTATTTTTAATTTAATTGTTTTATAAGGTGAATTGTTACTTATAGTTCTCGAATAAAATAATTTATAACCAACTATTTCCGTAAGTCCAAACCGGAAAACTGCTAACGTTTCATGATAATTTTTTTGCATAACTCGTAAAGAATTAATTTACATCTTCCTAACGCTTAAGAATTAAGGTCAAAGCGAGGAACATGTGCCGACAATAGTATTATGTTGCCTTCATTGTAGTCTGCATATAGCAAATACCCACATAATGCATTTCTTTTTAAAATTAACATTTAAATTGTCTATTGCACATAGGTATAGGTAGGTAGGTATACAAACTGAGTCGTCGTACATCGTACATCGCGATAACAATGCCCGTATTATAGCCTCGATCTTCTTTGCAAGGAAATAGATGAATGTGGCACTTTGTGACCCCCCATGTCTTGAGAAATACTATAATAAATACAATATACAATGCGAGCACAATGGGCCCGCGGGGAACAAGGTTCAACTTCTTGGGTGACAATGAGAATTCGTAAAATTAAACGCACTTATTGCCGACGGACTTATTGCACGTTGCTAATGGCCAAAAGATTCCGTTAGATGGGAATTGAAATATGAAAAAGTTGGTTTATGATATGATCTAGTATATTTCTTGTGCAATTGAGGAAAATTTACATACTTTATGCACCGTTTTCGCTTCTCACATACCAGTGTCTTATGATGTAAAAATTCAATTCTAGTAACAAACCGTACTTTCCTGAAAAGCTCATGAAACTAGTTGGTTTGGTATTTAGCCTTGAGGCAAGTTACATGAACTTCCCGATATGTTTAAATAATCGACCTAATAAAAAATAAATTTAATGACTTAGAAATTTATGAGTCATTAAAAGTATTCCGAGTGGATTTATTACACATAATTGAAAACGAACGAACACTTTAACTCGGAGTATTTTCTAAAAGCAAATTTTCAAAAATCAATAATTTTTATAATTGAACCAGTTTCCAGGGCTTTAATGGTTTATTATGTTCAAGACCAAGTACTCTATCATTATACCAAGAAAATAGTCTAATTTTAATTTTAACAAATCTCAAAAGAACTACTCATTTTCTCAAACTTTGATGAATTTTTAAAATCAAACTATTTGTCGTAAGGCCGTAATATTTCAGTAAGCACTATAAGACCATGGTATATATCGCTAAAAAAAATCCATAAAAATCGGCTTAAATTTTTATTTCAACAGTTAATTACAAGAAAGCTCGGTAGATTTTCACCTAAAACTAATCAGTATCATTTCCAACTAATATCTTTCAAACAGTTTTTGATTTTTTAAAATCGGTTCGGTAGGATGAGCTTAAATGTGAACGAAAAGTTTAACACTTTTTTTTTCAAATTACAAAGAAACGGCTTGGCAGATCGTCGCACAAAACTGACAAACGATAGTCCTCACTGAAATACATCAAATGGCTTTTAAACTTCTGAAATCGGTTCAGGCGTTTTTGAGAAAACGTCGATCAAAGGTCTAATTTTGACAAATGCCAAAAAAAACGATACCAATGTTTGCAAACTTTGACGAATTTTTAAAGGTGAACCAGTTGTCGTAGAGCCGTAATATTTTAGTATGATACTAGAAGACTATGGTATCTACCGTCAAAAAAATAAGCATATAAATCGTCAATTTTTTTTTTAACTTTATTACAAGAAAACGGCCCGGCCGATCTCTACCAAAAACTAATCAGCACGATTCCCAATCAATATCTTTTGAACGGTTTTTGAATTTTCAAAATCGATTCAGAATTGCGGGCTAAAACGTTTACGAAAAATTTTTCACTTTTCTGCGATTTATAAAGAAACGGCTTCTCCGATCGTTCTCATCGAGATACATCGAATACTAAACGGCTTCTAAATTTTTGAAATCGGTCCAAACGTCGATTTACGGCATAAAATCTGTTCACACACACACACACATACTTTTTTCAAATTTGGTCTCATTCGATTCAGAATGGCTAAACGGATTTTTTGATGAAAACAAACTTCTCCTTCGGGAAATTAATTATATTAAGTATTTTATCTATTTTAAAACAAATGTAAAATTTCTGTTTGTGACCTTTTACTCAACATGTTTTTGCACCAAAAATAAGTTGTACCTTATTCGGGTTAAATTGGACCAGAATCCCTATCCGTTTGTCCAGTTATTCCAACCGAATCGTCAGTTTGTTAGATACAATGCTTTTTTCGCTAATGGAATAGGTCGTTACACCATCTTTATCGGAATGTGTAATAATAGAATGGAAAAACTGAAAATAATAATGATAAGTATACAGAGACATGCCTTTTACAGACGCGGCAGATGTTTCCAAGGATTTTTTCCGATGCGGTCTCATAATCTTCTTATTGCGGTCTCCTCATGAGATTAGGGCCTCGTCGTTCGTGGTAAATATAATTATTTTCAATTGTCCGTTTGAGTACGTAAGAAGAGTTATGTACTGCTAAGAATAAAAAGTCTAAACAATAGATCGGGATTCTTTGTATTTTCACACTTTAGAAAAACTATCAAGGCTTGCGGTGAGGATGGATCGGCTTTACGCACAATATATTTTATAGTACGTGCTTTCAAAGGATTAATGCCTGTAGAGAATTTAATAATTAAATTTTATTGTGCAGTTAGTCGCTTCGGGAAAAAAAAATGCTGATTCGGGATGCCATCACATTGAGGATGATTCAAGATTATTTTAGGGTTTAGGAAAACCAATTGTAAATGTTGAGTAATGGTTACTATATTAAAGGTCCCTGGGTAAAACGGTTCACCGCCATTATCTCAAAAACAAGTAAAGCATAGAATTTTTGAACGATGCTATTTTAAAGTAGAGAGCAAAAGTTGTGAAACCAGCTATCGCCTACCTAAAATAAAAAGCAAATAGATAATTTTTAGTAAAAGTTTTTTTAGTTGTTATTTTTGTTTGTTTTGATCAGTATTACTAAGTTTACGATACCTAAATATAATTTTAAATATTTAATTATTTATAAGGTATATTGTTATATTTAAGTCAGATTCAATAGAATTTATATGACCTCTGAAACAAAAACATACGATTGGAGTAAAAAAAATCACCTAAACTTCCTCAATTAAGATATGGAAAGTGTACACATTTATTGCTTCTGAAATATTTAAAAAATCAATTTTTTTAAGCAGCAAAATTTTTATTAATATTAAATCTCATCCTCTATCGCACCCTATTATTTATTACATATTGCAAATAAGATTTATGTACAACATCCAACGAATTTCAAAACCCGTCCTTTACCGAATAACATGCAAATTTTACCCTTCCCAACCGCGTATAAATTTTACTCAAAAACCCAGCATGTATTTTTTATAACATACATTATGTTATGGATTTTATATTCTAAAAGATTACACACGATTTTTAAGAGATAGTCTAATCGAAAATTTATATTAGACAGGTATACTTAGTTAGAGAGATACATAAACCCGAAATCCCAAGACCACAGGTAAGGATTATACAAAAGTATTTCTGATGCCAAATATAAACAAGTCCGATAAAAGGTATTAAAGGATAATTTGAACCGGCGACGGTGATAAAACCGATTTTATTTCGTGTAATAAGATTATGTTATTCTGTGAAATACTTTTGTTGTGATTCTATTCCCTTTGTCGATAAGGAGTTAAAAAGGACAACCTCGGAGCAAAAAAATTTTGAAATAATTTTCATTACTATCATTCAAATCGGGTGCTCCGTTCTCCTAAAAATCTCGATTTCTATTTTCTGCACTCTTTGCTCTGTATTTCCGAAACGATTGGACCTGTCTTTGCCAAAAACTGATTAACGCGAAGATATGCAAAAATTTTAATTTTTGATTTTTTGACGATTACAATAACTTACTCTACGGGAAGTTAAAAGTAGTATCAACAATTAGTTACGAAGCAACGGACCAGACGAATTTTTGCATTTTTAAAATCGGCTTCAAATGTAGTACTAACAAAAATATCGATAATCCTCTTCCCTGCGTCCAATTGATTCGGGAGTGCATTTCGATAGTTCAGCAAAAGAAACTGCACGTTCCACGGCATTTTGTTATTTGTGACTGGTATTTGTTTTATAAAACCGACAACGTGCTGAATTTTTTCCAAATTTTTTTTCGCGTTTTTCCTCTACTATAGTACAGAACTCGGGCGTTTTGCACGTCCGCGCATATGGCGGTGATAGCTGATAGGTATCAAATTGCTCAACTGACGCGGCCGACTCGAACTCTGCCCATATCACAAAACTAAATTACTTTTCTGTCTGGCTGGATGGCCTGTTCTGTTCTGTTCTGTGAGCCTGTTCTATGTCCATATTAAAATTAATGCGCCGTTTTTATTAGCATCATGAAATTGTCATTACAACGAACGCGAATAAGGGGAGTCGCTCGGTCGTCGGTCGTCGGGTCGGTTCCAAATAGAGAGGAATGAGGGCAATTATTTTGCACAGATAGATATATTGCGTGTGCAATGTTGCAAGAGAATTTTTAAATCCGTTGCGATGGGAATTTAAATATTTAAATTAAATAGAAATTTTGGCTGTGATTTGGGTGGTGTAGCGTGACGATTCATATGGAAAACGATAAATATCAGACTGTCAATGAGTTTTATATCAATGCTAATATCGCCAAATACTCTAATAGCGAAAATTATATTTGCATATTATAAATTGAAATTAGGTTTATTGAAACTATTTATTAATAACCTTATTGAACCTATATGTTAGCATAGGGTGGTACACAAAATTCCACTTTGGATTTTAGCCATTATACTGTGAAAACCAAACAAACTACATCACATCAAATAACACATATCAAACTTTCAAACAAGTAGGTAAAATTTAATTATAAAAACTTTTAAATAAAATTCCCAGCTAATTTGCCATTGTAGAAATATGTTTTTTTGCTAAATTTTTCACCTGGCAGTTTGTACTCCATAGGGTTAAAAAGAATAGCAAGGGAGCAAAAGATCCACAATTTTATTTTTAATTTTAAAGAGTTTCTACGGAGTAATAGATACATTATTGGATCAATACGATGCAATTTAAGTATTAGGTTAAACAACAAAAGTAAAAATAATAATTTAAATTTATATTGTTGTACATATAAAACAAAAATATTTATTAACTCCTACTTTCCAATACTAAATACACTAATTACTAATTGTAAAATAAACGATATTTCAAACAAAAGTTCTATTTACCTTTTTTTAAAAAACCGTATTAAAAAATATTGATTTTTTAACCAGAGATACCCACTTAAGCAAAATTTATTTTTATTTTAAGCCAAGCATATATCACAAACTAAATTTAGGCGAAATGATTATTACTAATCTTATTGATCATATAGATATAACTGGATGATTGTTTGATATTGTTGATTTATTTCCATGAATTTCATATAAATCACCTTGCTGTTATATATAAGACTTCATTTGACCTAACATGAAATTTTTTTTTTATTGTATCCCATGTAGTTTGAAAATTATGAGCTTTTAGTGCCTTCAGGAGCTTTGACCAAACTGTCATCATTTTTTGGTTATTGTAGTTAACTTTTATTATTTGAACTGTAAAACTGTAGAACTATTTGCTAACTATGAATAAGATAGATATCTTTGAATATTTGATAAAAATAAAATGGCAAAAACTTTATTCATATAAACTATGAATTTCAAATTATCAAAATTTGTACAAAATTGATTGCACTTGAAAAAAATGCGATCCCTTTTTTAAAAAAAATGTACTAAAGCATGAAGTATCAAAATTTTAAGTCCTATCTAAAGTGTTCATCAAACTGTGATCATATTTCGCTTATTGTAGTTAATTTTTATAATTATTCTCAATTTAAACTTTGGAATCGTAACTATTTGTTTTGTTAAACTATGTATTACAAATTTTCAAAATTGATCGAATTTGAAAGGCCATTCTTTAAATACAATGTACTAATGTATGAGTATAAACATTTTGAGCTTTTATGACCTATCTAAAGCTTTCGTCAAACTGTGACCATATTTCGGTTATTGTGGTAAATATTTATTATTTATCTCAATTTAAACTTTGGAACTTTAGCTATTTGTTAAACTATGAATTACAGGTGTTCAAAATTGATCAAAAGTTTAAAGGCCCCTTTTTAAAAACAATGTACTAAAATATGAAGTATAAAAATTTTGAGCTTTTAAGTCCTTTCAAAAGTTATCGTCATATTTCGGTTATTCTAGTTAATTTTTATTATTTTTCTTAATCTAAACTTTGAAATCTCAACTATTTGTTAAACTCTGAATTACAAATTTTCAAAATTCATAGGCCCTTCTTTAAAAAAAATATACTAATGTATAGAGTATCAAAATTTTGAGCTTTAAAGTTCTAACTAAAGTTTTCGTCAAACTATGGTCATTTTTTTGGCTATTATAGTTAATATTTATTATTTTTGTTTATTAAAACTTTGCAATCGTAACCGTGACTAACATTTTTAAGACCATAGTCAAAAATAATTATGCAATTTCTCCAATTATTCTAGAAACGAGACTTTTTGTTAAAATATGAATTTTTTAATAATAATTTTTTGCTTATTATTGTGATAAATAAATATCTCCAAATTTGTAAACGATTTCATTTTTACATACAGCAGATGTGTTTAAAGCAAACAACAATTACCCATGTACATAATTATTTTCCTTTAATTATAAGTTTTCATAATTAGTGACAGATATAATAACAGGCTTTCATTTGTACGTTTCTTTTCATATTTCTCACAAATTAAAACTAAATTTCGGGGGTTGTAAAAATAAAACTGAAGCATATGCCCGTTTCGCATCATATATATTTCGTTTGTGTTCAGTCACGCGATTTGCCAAAGTGCATATTTTGTAGTGAATGTCGAAATTATCTCATCAGATGATCTATGGGAAAATGTTGTAAATAACAAGGTGCATGAAATAAATTGGATAGTTGAAAGTAAATAAACAAGATTTTCATTAGGCCCAAGTAATTATCTCTCGCACTGGAAATGAAATGTTCAAAAGACCTTCGTCCTTCGTGCTTCGAAGGCGTCTTACTTAATACAGCCCAAAGTGTCAATTCCTATTATTATTAACAGCATCGAATCAGTCACAATAATATTAGTGCTTTGCAGAAATGCGTCAATCTTCATTGTTATCAAACATATCGGGTCGTCAGAACCGATTCTTGTGCAAAACCATTCTTTCGGCAATAATTCGATTTGTCAAGGGGTCGTGGAAAACGCACTCTACGGAGCCAGAAATACTTCCATTACATTTACTAAATCAGTTCGTTTCTGACCGTCGAAGGGAAAGGATCGATATGTTTATTGTGACAGAGCGTGTGCGTTTAGTGTAGTTAAAAATAAGTGATCAGTGTATGAGTGCAGGCAGAAATCTGCTAACATGTTTCCCGTCGGAGGGACCGGAGACTCAGGTAGTAATCCTATCGTTGAAGCTCTGCGTGTGCTCAACGGGATGGATGTTTTACCAGACCCAAATGTGACAATGAATTACCCAAGCGGTTCAAATACAAACCTCGAAGTGATAAAAAATATTTCAGACACAATCACTCCTTCAACTTCTACTGAATATAATCATTCTAGCGAACCAAATGAAAATAACGGCTGGACCACAGTTCGGTCAAGACAAAAGCATCATAATGACAATTCTACAAATTCGAATAATAAAACCTCTAACCAGTACTGGTTAAGTCCGACTCCAATAAATAATTACTATGACGTATTGAATACACTACCTACGGATCCAAAACCGAATATACCACCTCCAACTCCACCAATTCATAAACCACCTCCTATATTTGTTCATGGAATAGATGATATAAAACCACTTACGACCTTACTTAATGAGCATGCTAAAGACCTATATCATTTAAAAATTGTGGGTATTAAACAAGTTCGCGTCCAAATGTTTGACTCTACAAATTACAACAAAATAATTAAACACCTAAAAGAGAGAGGCACTTTATTTCATTCTTATCAAGACAAAAATAATCGAACTTACAAAGTTGTCATAAGAAATCTTCATCATAGTACCGACATAGATGAATTAATTAAAGAAATCACCACACATAAACATAATGTAGTCAACTTATTCAACATTAAACATAGGGTCACAAAAGCTCCTCTCCATCTCTTTTTACTCGAAATTGAACAACAAGATAATAACAAAGAAATATTTAATATTGAGTATCTCAATAGAGTTAAAGTGGTTATAGAGCCTAAAAAACCAACAAAAGAGGTTGTCCAATGCTCCAGATGCCAACAATATGGTCACACAAAATATTATTGTAATCATATACCACGTTGCATTAAATGCGCCGACAAGCATCTTTCACGTGATTGCCTTTGGCGCGATTCGATAAACGAAAAAGTGAAATGCGTCAATTGTGGAGAAAATCATCCAGCAAATTATAAAGGCTGTAAAGTATATAAAGAAATAATTTCCCGAAAATATCCGCCTCTAAGACCGAGAATTATTCCATCGACGCGCTTGAATACCAATAATTTGACACGACCCAACTTCTCTTACGCACAAATGACTCGCTCCAACGAAGAATCTCAAGAAACACAACCGGAAAGTACCCACAATGCTATACCACCGAAAAGTACCCACAATGCTACACCACCGGAAAGTACCCACAATGCTATACCACCAGAAAGTGATATCTCTGAACTCAAAAACATGGTGAAATTCCTAGTTAACCAAATGAGCACTATGCTACATATACTAACATCCTTTGTAACAACTAAGATCCGTCCATGAATTATTTCATTAGAATAGCTGTATGGAACGCCAATGGGTTGGGAAATCATACCCAAGAAGTCGCCCATTTCCTTAATCTCCAAAAAATTGATATTTTATTAGTCTCGGAAACACACTTCACATCCAAAAGTTTTTTCAAAATCCCTTTCTACAGCTTTTACTCAACAAATCATCCCGATGGAACAGCCCATGGAGGTAGTGCTATACTAATAAGATCATCCATTAAACACTACATGGCTCAATCATATGCCGAAAACTTCTTACAAGCTACTAATATTGTAATAGATACTTCTATTGGTGCGCTAACAATTAGTGCTTTGTACTGTCCGCCTAAACATGTTGTGTCATCCCAACAATTTAACGAATATTTCAAAACATTAGGACCAAAATTTCTAACCGGAGGGGACTTTAACGCTAAACATCGCTCATGGGGTTCAAGACTAAATAGTCCAAGAGGTAATCAACTGTACGACGCCATTGCAGTTTATAGACTACAACATATATCTACAGGTGAACCAACATACTGGCCAACTGATCCATCCAAACACCCAGACCTCCTAGACTTCTGCGTATTCAAAGGGCTCTCAGCTGAGAACCTTAAAGCAGAATCGTCCCTTGACCTATCTTCTGATCATAGTCCGATTATCATTACATTCAGCACAAAGTTTAAGTTGCAGTCTAAAAACCCTTCTATAACCAATAAAAGAACAAACTGGGAACAATTTTGTAATTATATTGATGACAATCTACATTGTAATATTATGTTAAAAAGCAAAGATCACATAGACAAAGCATTGGAATCACTCAATAAAAACATCATTGACGCGGCTCTTACCTCTACGCCTCCACATGCTACTACAGAGCGAACTTTCTGCCCCCTTGAAGCAAAGAAGTTAATAGCCTATAAGAGAAAACTGCGTAGAAGATGGCATATCACTCACTTCCCTGGCGACAAAGAAAAGCTAAACAAGGTTACTCGAGAACTCAAGCAATACCTGTTTGAACTAAAAAATAAACACATGGAGTCATACTTGAGTAATCTGTCTATAGATGATCACTCTATCTGGAAAGCGACGAAAAATGTGAAGAGACCAATTACTTCTGTCTCACCTATCAAAAAGGACGATGGTTCGTGGGCTAGATCTGCGGAAGAAAAAGTGGTCACTTTTGCCAATCACTTAGAACAAATTTTTACGCCTTTTCCTTGCAACGTTTCAAATGACCAATTTATTCTTGACTACTTGAACGACGGCAACAGTACAGACAAACCGATACCAAAAATCAAACCTAGCGAAGTATGTGAAGAAATAAAAAACACTAAGTCTGGAAAATCCCCAGGCCACGATTGTATCACTTCCATATTATTGAAACACCTACCTAATAAAGGATTGAGGTATATAACAATTTTGTTCAATAGTATAATCCGTCTAAACTATTATCCATCCCAATGGAAACTGGCTAAAATAATCTTAATCCTAAAGCCAGGTAAAAATCCTATTGACGCAGCTTCCTACAGACCAATTAGCCTTTTATCATGCCTCTCAAAAGTCTTTGAAAAGATCATTCATAAAAGAATTAGCCATATACTGGAGGAGATAAATTTTCTGCCGAAACATCAATTTGGTTTCCAGAGAAAACACTCTACCATCGAACAAGTACACAGAGTCGCTGATTTCATATATAATGCCTTCCACCACAAAAAATATTGTTCAGCAGTCTTTTTGGATATTAGTCAAGCATTTGACAAAGTCTGGCACCAAGGCCTATTTTACAAACTGAAAAAGATATTGCCATATAATTACTACCTCCTGATAAAAGAATACTTGACTGAAAGAAAGTTTATTGTCAGCTATAAAGACGAGACTTCCAGCATCAGAAATATTTCCTCTGGAGTACCACAGGGTAGCGTCTTGGGACCACTGCTGTACATCATTTTTACCGCAGATATACCAGTAAATCCAAATACAATGATTGCCACCTTTGCCGATGATACGGGTATTTTAGCCCAACACGATGACCATATACTCGCATCCACAGTTTTACAGCAGCATATCAACCAGCTAGAAAATTGGCTAAATACCTGGAGAATAAAAGTTAACACCACTAAATCAGCGCACATTACTTTCACCCTCCGCCATAATTCGTGTCCCACAGTCACATTTAATAATGTGCCGGTACCTCAAACAAATGCAGTTAAGTATCTGGGGATCCACTTGGATCGGAGACTCACCTGGCGAGAACACATAATCAAGAAACGCCAGCAGCTTGAACTTACGCGCAGGCAACTATACTGGCTAATTGGCTGGAGATCGAAAGTTTCCATTGAAAACAAAATACTAATTTACAAAACTATTATCAAACCAATTTGGACTTACGGCTTGCAACTCTGGGGAGCGGCCAGCAAGTCAAATATTACAATTTTGCAGAGATTCCAGAATAAAATTTTAAAACAGATTGCAAACGCCCCAAATTATGTTCCTACCTGGCTGTTACATCGAGATCTGCGCATACGAACCATTGAGGAAGAGATTTTCCAGTATTGCACCAAATACAAGAACCGACTAACACATCATCCCAACCAATTGGCGAATGACCTGCTCAGACCAGTTCCACCTAAGCGACTTAAGAAACAAACTTGCAATGAAATACTACATAATATTAATTGAATATATAAATATATAAAAATAAGTGTATTAAAAGAATATTTTATAATTATTAATTAAGACATTGTAATTAGAAGGAGCTATCAGTGGGTAGTTATCCTTCTCACGCCATTTTCCATAATTGTCAAAAATTTTAGCCTAATGTACATTGTATAGATTGCTATGATAAATAAACAAAAAAAAAAAAAAAAAAAAAAAAAAAAACATTTACTAAATATTTATAGATTTTTAATGTTACGAGAACACGGATAAATAAAGGTTTAGGTAACATATTCATTACATTTTACAACAATGGCATCGTGTCTTACGGCAAATTGCTGGAACTTATCGAACCAAAAATTAAAAAAACAAAAAAAATCATATTGAAGAAATCAAATTTTAGAAAAATTTGAAATTTTTGAAAAATATGACTTTTTATCTCCGAAAAGACTAGACCTGTCTTTGCCAAAAACTAATCAGCACGACTTCGTATCAGTAGGAATCGAATGTTTTTTGAATTATACGAATCGGTTGATCAGTGTTCGCAAAATCGTCGACAAAAACTTGTATCCGCACACACACACACACATACATATACACATACAACCATTTTTTATAATTATAAGGTATGCCAAAATGTTAAAAAACACCTGAAACGTAAAGATGTATAAAAATTTTCATTTTTGACTTTTTTGCAATTACTATAACTTACAGTTAAAAGAAAATTATAACTTAGAAGAAATGATATTTTGGAAAAATTTGAAATTTTTGATTTTTTTTTTATATTTTGCATCCTTTTAAAAGCAATCGTGCTGCGTGAGCGCACTTTTTCAGACAAGAAAAAAACTGAATTATAATTATTTTTAGCACATATCTCCAAAACGGCTGGACCTGCCTTTGCCAAAAACTAATCAGCACGTTTCCTTATCAATAGGAAACAAATGTTTTGTAAATCATTCAAATCGGTTGAACTGTGTTTCCAAAATTGTCGACAAAAATTTGTACCCGCACACATACACACACACACACACATACATCATTTTTTTCTAGGATATGCCAAAATGTTTAGAAATTTTTGAAACGTTTGCGATTACTATATGTTACCCTACTGGTAAAAAAGACCAGGTGACAAATTTCTGAAAAACAGCAAAAAAACACATTTCTACAATGATTACCTGGGAGTTTTACTGAACATAGTCAGATAGTTGTTTGTTTGATTTATATATAATTTGTAATGATGTGAGTGGTTTGGTTTTCACAATGTAATTGCTCAAAGTCAAATTTGACCTTTATGCCTCTCAAAAATATGTTTCAACATCGAACAAAATATCTAAAGCTTATATATAAGAAATTTTGGTTTAATATCAGTTCTTCCTTATAGAATAAATAACTATATAACAATATTTTTCAAATATTTTTTTTACATTTTTGGTTAAGAAGTTGTATCCACACACACACACGCACACGCACATACATCCATTTTTTTTTAGGTATGCCAAATGTTCAGAAATCTTGGAAACGTAAAAATTTATAAAAAAATATATTTTAGACTCACATGCTCAACCAGACATATACTTGTTCCAATTTTGTAAAGAAAACAATACAACTTATCATCTATCCATTCTAATCAGATTCATTGAATTTTATAATGATTACATCACAAAACGCATTAATTCTTCTATTTGAATTGGCATTTCAATGTGCTCATTCAACATACATTAAATGTCAATCAAAAAATGCTACGCATCGCTTACCACTATGCGATAAAAGAAATGATTAACCAATTGTCAATCATTTTCTCTACAGTTTTATTTCAAGCTTTTTCATTCATACCCACATAACAATCGAATTTATTTTAAACAATGCTTGAAATTTGAGTTTTTTATCGAATGGTATTAATGACGACGTTCCATTGGAATTGATATTTTTTAGTTGTATAATATAACGCATTCCACACAAATCACGAATATTGCCTTTAATTTAACCATTGTACATTTACCGATGGGGATTGTATAACTAGTTAGATAATCTAATAAATAATATGGGTCCCCGTATAATAATACTAGACCATTTCAATGCACCAGCTGCCTGGTTGTTTCGATAAACGATCGTGAATTATGCGCAATAAAATTACTAGGAGACCGGGGAAACTGCTGTAGAATTTTTGTTCGAAATTATGTGTTTATTGCTTTATATTGTATTTTACGGTTTAGAATTGGTAATTGAATTATACTGTATCGACGGTTTCGTTTGAATTTTTTTTATCTGCTATCTAGAAATTTAAAGTAATTAATTGATGACACGCACACAGTGTCGAAACGTACCTAATAAGTAGTTTAATTACTTGTTGCTTTTTATTTCCACTATTTGGTGGCAAATAACCGATATCTCAAAAACAAGTAAAGTTAAATTTTTTTAACAAGAATATTTGAAAGTAGAAGGCAAAGGATGTACAGCCACTCTTCACTCAGATTCTTACAACGTTGCTATCAGGAAATAAGCGCCAATATTTGAAAATCCATAATAAAGTATTTTTTTCGTTCGTGTTGTTTAGTTTACGAGACCTAAATCTAATTTTTAAGTAAACGTTTTTTAATCGTTTAAGAAGTATTGTATTGTTTATTTTGAGTTATTCATACAGTTTTTTACATAACCTTATAAAATCTATATGTGGGTAAGGTAAAAAGGGCCAACTGAACATTTACTCTGGTAAACAATAAAATAGGTAAATTAAGTTAAAAAAGCATTTTTACAAAAAAATTTAATAAATGGTTATTCCAAATATGCTGATAAATATTTTGGGCAAATTACCAGATCAAGGTTATATACGGTGTCAAAAATGTACTCTTGTAATTATATTTTGCATTGATAGTATATGTTTTTGAAATTAAAAATAAGATATGATACCTGTTGGCCCCTGGTCAACAAATTTTTGAAAAACAACAAAAAACATTTCTACAATGATGAATTACCTGGGAGTTTACTGAACATAGTCAGATAATTTTCTTTTGTTTGATATATATTATTTGTTATGATATAAGTGGTTGTTTTTTACAATATAATTGTTCAAATTCAAAGTGGGACCTTGTGCCCTTTTCTACGCTATTTCAAAAATATGTTTCAACTAACAAAAAATCTAAAATTATATGTATCTATGTGCAAAGAAATTTTGGTTCACTATCAGTTCTTTCACATAAACCACAATTTCTATATAACTATGTTTTTTAAATATTTTAAAAATGCCAAATGCCCCAATGTCAGAAGACTTTGAATGGTAAAGATATGCAAAAATTCTCATTTTGTAGGAATAAAGTAATAAATTCTTTTGAAATTTAAATCATGATCCTATAAGAAACTTGCATAAAAATGTGTTTATAAATTATTACACGATTTCTAAATTTTTTATCCCCAGGCGTATCGATCAAATTTTTTATATAAAATAGTAACTTTGAAATATACCTCCTATTACCTACCACGCACGGTACTAAATTTTAATAGTCTTTGCCTACGATCTGCTGGAAAGTTT
>NW_020537758.1:12802080-12894720 GCF_003426905.1 Ctenocephalides felis | reverse complement strand
TCAGTTCGTTTCTGACCGTCGAAGGGAAAGGATCGATATGTTTATTGTGACAGAGCGTGTGCGTTTAGTGTAGTTAAAAATAAGTGATCAGTGTATGAGTGCAGGCAGAAATCTGCTAACATGTTTCCCGTCGGAGGGACCGGAGACTCAGGTAGTAATCCTATCGTTGAAGCTCTGCGTGTGCTCAACGGGATGGATGTTTTACCAGACCCAAATGTGACAATGAATTACCCAAGCGGTTCAAATACAAACCTCGAAGTGATAAAAAATATTTCAGACACAATCACTCCTTCAACTTCTACTGAATATAATCATTCTAGCGAACCAAATGAAAATAACGGCTGGACCACAGTTCGGTCAAGACAAAAGCATCATAATGACAATTCTACAAATTCGAATAATAAAACCTCTAACCAGTACTGGTTAAGTCCGACTCCAATAAATAATTACTATGACGTATTGAATACACTACCTACGGATCCAAAACCGAATATACCACCTCCAACTCCACCAATTCATAAACCACCTCCTATATTTGTTCATGGAATAGATGATATAAAACCACTTACGACCTTACTTAATGAGCATGCTAAAGACCTATATCATTTAAAAATTGTGGGTATTAAACAAGTTCGCGTCCAAATGTTTGACTCTACAAATTACAACAAAATAATTAAACACCTAAAAGAGAGAGGCACTTTATTTCATTCTTATCAAGACAAAAATAATCGAACTTACAAAGTTGTCATAAGAAATCTTCATCATAGTACCGACATAGATGAATTAATTAAAGAAATCACCACACATAAACATAATGTAGTCAACTTATTCAACATTAAACATAGGGTCACAAAAGCTCCTCTCCATCTCTTTTTACTCGAAATTGAACAACAAGATAATAACAAAGAAATATTTAATATTGAGTATCTCAATAGAGTTAAAGTGGTTATAGAGCCTAAAAAACCAACAAAAGAGGTTGTCCAATGCTCCAGATGCCAACAATATGGTCACACAAAATATTATTGTAATCATATACCACGTTGCATTAAATGCGCCGACAAGCATCTTTCACGTGATTGCCTTTGGCGCGATCGATAAACGAAAAAGTGAAATGCGTCAATTGTGGAGAAAATCATCCAGCAAATTATAAAGGCTGTAAAGTATATAAAGAAATAATTTCCCGAAAATATCCGCCTCTAAGACCGAGAATTATTCCATCGACGCGCTTGAATACCAATAATTTGACACGACCCAACTTCTCTTACGCACAAATGACTCGCTCCAACGAAGAATCTCAAGAAACACAACCGGAAAGTACCCACAATGCTATACCACCGAAAAGTACCCACAATGCTACACCACCGGAAAGTACCCACAATGCTATACCACCAGAAAGTGATATCTCTGAACTCAAAAACATGGTGAAATTCCTAGTTAACCAAATGAGCACTATGCTACATATACTAACATCCTTTGTAACAACTAAGATCCGTCCATGAATTATTTCATTAGAATAGCTGTATGGAACGCCAATGGGTTGGGAAATCATACCCAAGAAGTCGCCCATTTCCTTAATCTCCAAAAAATTGATATTTTATTAGTCTCGGAAACACACTTCACATCCAAAAGTTTTTTCAAAATCCCTTTCTACAGCTTTTACTCAACAAATCATCCCGATGGAACAGCCCATGGAGGTAGTGCTATACTAATAAGATCATCCATTAAACACTACATGGCTCAATCATATGCCGAAAACTTCTTACAAGCTACTAATATTGTAATAGATACTTCTATTGGTGCGCTAACAATTAGTGCTTTGTACTGTCCGCCTAAACATGTTGTGTCATCCCAACAATTTAACGAATATTTCAAAACATTAGGACCAAAATTTCTAACCGGAGGGGACTTTAACGCTAAACATCGCTCATGGGGTTCAAGACTAAATAGTCCAAGAGGTAATCAACTGTACGACGCCATTGCAGTTTATAGACTACAACATATATCTACAGGTGAACCAACATACTGGCCAACTGATCCATCCAAACACCCAGACCTCCTAGACTTCTGCGTATTCAAAGGGCTCTCAGCTGAGAACCTTAAAGCAGAATCGTCCCTTGACCTATCTTCTGATCATAGTCCGATTATCATTACATTCAGCACAAAGTTTAAGTTGCAGTCTAAAAACCCTTCTATAACCAATAAAAGAACAAACTGGGAACAATTTTGTAATTATATTGATGACAATCTACATTGTAATATTATGTTAAAAAGCAAAGATCACATAGACAAAGCATTGGAATCACTCAATAAAAACATCATTGACGCGGCTCTTACCTCTACGCCTCCACATGCTACTACAGAGCGAACTTTCTGCCCCCTTGAAGCAAAGAAGTTAATAGCCTATAAGAGAAAACTGCGTAGAAGATGGCATATCACTCACTTCCCTGGCGACAAAGAAAAGCTAAACAAGGTTACTCGAGAACTCAAGCAATACCTGTTTGAACTAAAAAATAAACACATGGAGTCATACTTGAGTAATCTGTCTATAGATGATCACTCTATCTGGAAAGCGACGAAAAATGTGAAGAGACCAATTACTTCTGTCTCACCTATCAAAAAGGACGATGGTTCGTGGGCTAGATCTGCGGAAGAAAAAGTGGTCACTTTTGCCAATCACTTAGAACAAATTTTTACGCCTTTTCCTTGCAACGTTTCAAATGACCAATTTATTCTTGACTACTTGAACGACGGCAACAGTACAGACAAACCGATACCAAAAATCAAACCTAGCGAAGTATGTGAAGAAATAAAAAACACTAAGTCTGGAAAATCCCCAGGCCACGATTGTATCACTTCCATATTATTGAAACACCTACCTAATAAAGGATTGAGGTATATAACAATTTTGTTCAATAGTATAATCCGTCTAAACTATTATCCATCCCAATGGAAACTGGCTAAAATAATCTTAATCCTAAAGCCAGGTAAAAATCCTATTGACGCAGCTTCCTACAGACCAATTAGCCTTTTATCATGCCTCTCAAAAGTCTTTGAAAAGATCATTCATAAAAGAATTAGCCATATACTGGAGGAGATAAATTTTCTGCCGAAACATCAATTTGGTTTCCAGAGAAAACACTCTACCATCGAACAAGTACACAGAGTCGCTGATTTCATATATAATGCCTTCCACCACAAAAAATATTGTTCAGCAGTCTTTTTGGATATTAGTCAAGCATTTGACAAAGTCTGGCACCAAGGCCTATTTTACAAACTGAAAAAGATATTGCCATATAATTACTACCTCCTGATAAAAGAATACTTGACTGAAAGAAAGTTTATTGTCAGCTATAAAGACGAGACTTCCAGCATCAGAAATATTTCCTCTGGAGTACCACAGGGTAGCGTCTTGGGACCACTGCTGTACATCATTTTTACCGCAGATATACCAGTAAATCCAAATACAATGATTGCCACCTTTGCCGATGATACGGGTATTTTAGCCCAACACGATGACCATATACTCGCATCCACAGTTTTACAGCAGCATATCAACCAGCTAGAAAATTGGCTAAATACCTGGAGAATAAAAGTTAACACCACTAAATCAGCGCACATTACTTTCACCCTCCGCCATAATTCGTGTCCCACAGTCACATTTAATAATGTGCCGGTACCTCAAACAAATGCAGTTAAGTATCTGGGGATCCACTTGGATCGGAGACTCACCTGGCGAGAACACATAATCAAGAAACGCCAGCAGCTTGAACTTACGCGCAGGCAACTATACTGGCTAATTGGCTGGAGATCGAAAGTTTCCATTGAAAACAAAATACTAATTTACAAAACTATTATCAAACCAATTTGGACTTACGGCTTGCAACTCTGGGGAGCGGCCAGCAAGTCAAATATTACAATTTTGCAGAGATTCCAGAATAAAATTTTAAAACAGATTGCAAACGCCCCAAATTATGTTCCTACCTGGCTGTTACATCGAGATCTGCGCATACGAACCATTGAGGAAGAGATTTTCCAGTATTGCACCAAATACAAGAACCGACTAACACATCATCCCAACCAATTGGCGAATGACCTGCTCAGACCAGTTCCACCTAAGCGACTTAAGAAACAAACTTGCAATGAAATACTACATAATATTAATTGAATATATAAATATATAAAAATAAGTGTATTAAAAGAATATTTTATAATTATTAATTAAGACATTGTAATTAGAAGGAGCTATCAGTGGGTAGTTATCCTTCTCACGCCATTTTCCATAATTGTCAAAAATTTTAGCCTAATGTACATTGTATAGATTGCTATGATAAATAAACAAAAAAAAAAAAAAAAAAAAAAAAAAAACATTTACTAAATATTTATAGATTTTTAATGTTACGAGAACACGGATAAATAAAGGTTTAGGTAACATATTCATTACATTTTACAACAATGGCATCGTGTCTTACGGCAAATTGCTGGAACTTATCGAACCAAAAATTAAAAAAACAAAAAAAAATCATATTGAAGAAATCAAATTTTAGAAAAATTTGAAATTTTTGAAAAATATGACTTTTTATCTCCGAAAAGACTAGACCTGTCTTTGCCAAAAACTAATCAGCACGACTTCGTATCAGTAGGAATCGAATGTTTTTTGAATTATACGAATCGGTTGATCAGTGTTCGCAAAATCGTCGACAAAAACTTGTATCCGCACACACACACACACATACATATACACATACAACCATTTTTTATAATTATAAGGTATGCCAAAATGTTAAAAAACACCTGAAACGTAAAGATGTATAAAAATTTTCATTTTTGACTTTTTTGCAATTACTATAACTTACAGTTAAAAGAAAATTATAACTTAGAAGAAATGATATTTTGGAAAAATTTGAAATTTTTGATTTTTTTTTTATATTTTGCATCCTTTTAAAAGCAATCGTGCTGCGTGAGCGCACTTTTTCAGACAAGAAAAAAACTGAATTATAATTATTTTTAGCACATATCTCCAAAACGGCTGGACCTGCCTTTGCCAAAAACTAATCAGCACGTTTCCTTATCAATAGGAAACAAATGTTTTGTAAATCATTCAAATCGGTTGAACTGTGTTTCCAAAATTGTCGACAAAAATTTGTACCCGCACACATACACACACACACACACATACATCATTTTTTTCTAGGATATGCCAAAATGTTTAGAAATTTTTGAAACGTTTGCGATTACTATATGTTACCCTACTGGTAAAAAAGACCAGGTGACAAATTTCTGAAAAACAGCAAAAAAACACATTTCTACAATGATTACCTGGGAGTTTTACTGAACATAGTCAGATAGTTGTTTGTTTGATTTATATATAATTTGTAATGATGTGAGTGGTTTGGTTTTCACAATGTAATTGCTCAAAGTCAAATTTGACCTTTATGCCTCTCAAAAATATGTTTCAACATCGAACAAAATATCTAAAGCTTATATATAAGAAATTTTGGTTTAATATCAGTTCTTCCTTATAGAATAAATAACTATATAACAATATTTTTCAAATATTTTTTTTACATTTTTGGTTAAGAAGTTGTATCCACACACACACACGCACACGCACATACATCCATTTTTTTTTAGGTATGCCAAATGTTCAGAAATCTTGGAAACGTAAAAATTTATAAAAAAATATATTTTAGACTCACATGCTCAACCAGACATATACTTGTTCCAATTTTGTAAAGAAAACAATACAACTTATCATCTATCCATTCTAATCAGATTCATTGAATTTTATAATGATTACATCACAAAACGCATTAATTCTTCTATTTGAATTGGCATTTCAATGTGCTCATTCAACATACATTAAATGTCAATCAAAAAATGCTACGCATCGCTTACCACTATGCGATAAAAGAAATGATTAACCAATTGTCAATCATTTTCTCTACAGTTTTATTTCAAGCTTTTTCATTCATACCCACATAACAATCGAATTTATTTTAAACAATGCTTGAAATTTGAGTTTTTTATCGAATGGTATTAATGACGACGTTCCATTGGAATTGATATTTTTTAGTTGTATAATATAACGCATTCCACACAAATCACGAATATTGCCTTTAATTTAACCATTGTACATTTACCGATGGGGATTGTATAACTAGTTAGATAATCTAATAAATAATATGGGTCCCCGTATAATAATACTAGACCATTTCAATGCACCAGCTGCCTGGTTGTTTCGATAAACGATCGTGAATTATGCGCAATAAAATTACTAGGAGACCGGGGAAACTGCTGTAGAATTTTTGTTCGAAATTATGTGTTTATTGCTTTATATTGTATTTTACGGTTTAGAATTGGTAATTGAATTATACTGTATCGACGGTTTCGTTTGAATTTTTTTTATCTGCTATCTAGAAATTTAAAGTAATTAATTGATGACACGCACACAGTGTCGAAACGTACCTAATAAGTAGTTTAATTACTTGTTGCTTTTTATTTCCACTATTTGGTGGCAAATAACCGATATCTCAAAAACAAGTAAAGTTAAATTTTTTTAACAAGAATATTTGAAAGTAGAAGGCAAAGGATGTACAGCCACTCTTCACTCAGATTCTTACAACGTTGCTATCAGGAAATAAGCGCCAATATTTGAAAATCCATAATAAAGTATTTTTTTTCGTTGTTAGTTCTTTTGGATATGAGCAATGTTGTTTAGTTTACGAGACCTAAATCTAATTTTTAAGTAAACGTTTTTTAATCGTTTTATAAGAAGTATTGTTAATTTTGAGTTAGATTCAACAGGTTTTTTACATAACCTTTATAAAATCTATATGTGGGTAAGGTAAAAAGGGCCAACTGAACATTTACTCTGGTAAACAATAAAATAGGTAAATTAAGTTAAAAAAGCATTTTTACAAAATAAAATTTAATAAATGGTTATTCCAAATATGCTGATAAATATTTTGGGCAAATTACCAGATCAAGGTTATATACGGTGTCAAAAATGTACTCTTGTAATTTATATTTTGCATTGATAGTATATTGTTTTTGAAATTAAAAATAAGATATGATACCTGTTGGCCCCTGGTCAACAAATTTTTGAAAAACAACAAAAAACATTTCTACAATGATGAATTACCTGGGAGTTTTACTGAACATAGTCAGATAATTTTCTGTTTGATATATATTATTTGTTATGATATAAGTGGTTTGTTTTTTACAATATAATTGTTCAAATTCAAAGTGGACCTTTGTGCCCTTTTCTACGCTATTTCAAAAATATGTTTCAACTAACAAAAAATCTAAAATTTATATGTATCTATGTGCAAGAAATTTTGGTTCACTATCAGTTCTTTCACATAAACCAAATTTCTATATAACTATGTTTTTTAAATATTTTAAAAATGCCAAATGCCCCAATGTCAGAAGACTTTGAATGGTAAAGATATGCAAAAATTCTCATTTTGTAGGAATAAAGTAATAAATTCTTTTGAAATTTAAATCATGATCCTATAAGAAACTTGCATAAAAATGTGTTTATAAATTATTACACGATTTCTAAATTTTTTATCCCCAGGCGTATCGATCAAAATTTTTTATATAAAATAGTAACTTTGAAATATACCTCCTATTACCTACCACGCACGGTACTAAATTTTAATAGTCTTTGCCTACGATCTGCTGGAAAGTTTTACAACAAGTTTTGGCGTTATGGCCCGCTTTTATGGTCTTATATATCTATAAACGTCAGAATAATTTTTCGAATAACGTATTCGAGTTTATGGCCATGGCGACCATAAAGGTATTTTTCATTTTGAATCTTTTCATATAGCGTGCATAACTCATTACACGTGATAACGCATATTGGGTGCGTTTTTTGCGTGAATTTTTTCATCAACTTTATAACCGAAAATGTAAAAAAAATATTTGGAAAATATTGTTATATAGCAGTTTGGTTTATGTGGAAGAACTGATAGTAAACCGAAACTTCTTATATATCGTGGATAACTTTTTTAAAAATATATTAATATTAAGGAGCACAACTAGTGTCACCGCACAAAAAAAAGTAATTTTTGGGAATTTATAGTAAAAAAACTACTTTATCAATGATTTCAAAATTTCAGGAATATATTTATACATGTTTTAAGAATACATAGTAAAATTGTTGAAGAAAAAAATTGAATATTTTTTAAGTTATCGTCGATCTCCAACGGCGCGACAAAAAAAGACCCTTCACTGCTGCAGTGATTCCAGCCTTCTACGTGGATGAAATTAAAAAAATAAAAATTCTCGTTAAACTAGATAATATTGTCTGCAAAATAAACTACGATAAAGAAAAAAAATCAAAAATTGACAAAATGACAGTGTTTTTTAAAAAAAAGTGGAATTTTACCAAAAATTTTGGTCGTTTTTGGGCTGCCAAAATTTGATTTTTGATCCGATCAAAAAATCGATAGTTCATTTTACGGAAAACTATATATAGAACATGTAAAAAAAATTTGATAGTGATCGAATCATTTGTTTTTGAGTAATCGCTGCAGCAAATTTGGAAAATGCTGTTTCGAGAAAAACGCGTTTAAAGATAAAATGATCGTACTAGATATATACTCTTTAAATGGCTGTGACTCAAAAAGTATTTAAGATACCGATTTAAAATTTTGGTATGTTATTTTTAAAGGTATAGCCTATCGAGATATGAAAAAATTGAAAATTCGATTTTTTGATCCTTAAATGTCTGTTGGTTTCATGTTTTTTTCCTGGGAACAATAATTCCGAAACGGAACAGTCACGATGTCTTTTCTAATCTATGAATCTGTTGGGAGAATAATTTGCAACCTGATTCCATCATATCATTAGAAACCTGATACCTCAATATTAGTAAAATTTTGATAATCATTATCTAAGTTTATTTTCAAGAAACCATATACTTAAATTATTTTTACCCAGTATATAATTACAATAAGTGTACACAAGAAACTTCTTCCCATACATAATTCAATTTCAGTTTTTATTGATACGTCAATAATGACACGATGAATCGAAGAATATTATCGTGTATAGCTTATTACAATCGGGTTTGTGTTTAATAACTTATATTTTATTAATATGACCTCTAAACGTATAGACCGTTTATATTTCAATTGCCGTACAAAGCCGTTTATTGTATCAAGTCAAATAATAGATTTGACGACGTCAAATTGCAGTATGTCCAAATGTTAAAGTATCATCTTAAATTGTCCATTATATATTATATAGTCGGCAAGCTCTACTTATCAAATTCGAAATTATAGGTACTTATTCAACGTATTATTAAATATAATTGTGCTATAAAATATAGAAATTACGTATGTACGTTTAACAATGGAAATAATAATTATTTGGGTTTTATGGTATCGAGCACATGCTGTGTTATTATTTCTTGCACCAAGATTTTAAATATAGTTATTGTTGAACTATGATATGATTACTCGAATTTAAATACATAAATTTATATAACTTCAGATATTTGAAAATATTGAAAATATGCATTTGTGGTTTGTTGTCCATTTTCACGTGAGTAAGCATGTAGGTCATATGTTAAACCCAGAAAGTAAATTTGTTCACTAAATAATTTATAACTTCCAAATTACACGTCCAAACTGAACAATGTTTTTAGCAAAATTATTTGTAGTTAAATTATCAACAATATTCGCTAACAACAAAATATCCTATAACAACACGGTATACTAATAAATCAATTGCAAAATCCAAGACAAAAATCTGAATCTGTAACTCATAGAGAGTAGTAAATAATTCTTATCTCTAAATGTTTAGGCTATTTAAATTTCTGTGCAACGTATTTTAATTTATAATTTGGTTTCTGAAATTAATTCAAATATATTTTTTTTGTCTTTCAGGTAACAAAATGGGACTATGACTATGTCGTCAAATAAGAAGATTGTGCAAAATCTCTTCGGCAAAGAAGTACTTTTTGGCCAGACTCATTTTAAAGACAAACGTCAGATAACATTTACACACACATACTTTTTCCAAATTTGGTCTCATTAGATTCAGAATGACTTTAAACGTCTAGAAAACATAAAATTAGCGAATCGAATTTTTTTATGAAAACATAAACTTCTCCTTCGGGAAGTTAATAAAAATACACTATGATGTAAAAAATATAATTTTATAATTATATATATTTATAATGTTTAACTGTTTCAAATAATTTATAAAAATTTTATATAAATGTATATATTTTATGTTAAATGTATATCACATTAACATCACTCCTATTTGGATTTTTGTTAAATTTGTAAATTTTGTACAAACCGTTTTATATTTACTATATCTTATATTATATAAAACTAAAAATTTTAGTTTTGTGAAAAAATTAAATTGATATTTTAATTCAAAATTAAGAATAAGAATTATTTTCTAGTGTGATTGTATTGATAAAATGCTTTTAAAATAAAATTAATTACATTAAAATAATATATAATATTCATATAATAATTATACAAGATATGATTTGAAATAAAGCACCACATTATTAGCAAATTAAAAAAACCTAATGTATTTGGTAAATAAATTAATTATTATTTATTATATCGATAAGAACATTTTTGCAAAAATAAAATTTATATTAAAAATATACGTACATATTTGTAACTTTAGTAGCAAATTGAAGATATTTTATAATTCAAGACATACTTGATAATAAATAAATATTTTTAAATTGTTTTTGTTAATTTAAACAATTTTACTTAAAAATCTGATAATAATTCTATTTGTATAAGTATTAATAATATATGAAATTGCTGTTCACTTTCACTAGTCTGCAATGTATAAAATAATTATAAGAATAAATTATTTAAATATAATTTTTAATTATTATTTATCACCATCACATCTTTAATACTTCAAAAAGTTGGTTAAATTTTCTCAATTTCTTCATTTGAAATTTTAAAATATTCTACAGATTATTTGTTTCAGGTTCAGACATTTTAATTTAATAAAAATATAAAATAAATTCTGAAATATAAGTTTAATACACAATTTCTGCTTACAGACTGAATAAGGATTAAATTCAATATGTCACTTGAAAAATTGTGATTTCATAATATAATATTAGACATCGCTCTGGTAAGGCATTTCTTCGACATATATAAAATTTGAATATAATATTATTTTATAATATTACAAATACGAACGAGAATTTTATAAGTTTTATCAATTTGGTGTTATATATTATAATTATTTAATTTGTTTATATATTTTCAAATTTTCAGAAATAGTTTTAGATATTTGATAAAACTAGCATTCATTTTGGTATTTACAAAAATAATTACCAGCTGTCTGTCTAATATCATTTTACATAATCACAATTTTTCGGAACAATTCAATTAGAAATTTCTGTTTCATTTTTTCTCAGTCTGTGCTCATACATTTCAGAATTAATATATTAAATGTAATATATTTAGTTGAATATGTCTCAAAACTTATGTGAGAAACTCAAGACGAAAATTATTGGAGTTATATTTTTAAATGTTTAAATTATTTTTGATAATTTAAACATTTGAAAAAAATATTAAAGTGTGTTATGAATTATGTGAATTTCATCAAAAATTCGATGGAAAACTCGAAAGAAAATTAAAAATGTTAAATGAAGAATTTAATGAAGAATATCACTGAAAAAATTGAGAAGCTGCTGGAAAAATTAGAGGTATGAGAGTGATAAATAATGTTTCAACATATTATTAATTTTTCTGATTTGCTAATTTTATTTTACAAGTAAATTCACTTCAATAAAGTATATTTTCATAGATGAAATGTGTTGATCTAATTAATTTAATTCATATTATAATTAATATATATATATATATATATATATATATATATATAATGGTAATATGAATAAATATTTTCCTCGAAGGTTATTCTGTGTATAATCGCTCTAAACACATTAGAAAATAATAGACACTTATTTACATTATACATATATTACATTTATTATTTCTCTTTTTAAATTCTGAATTTAATTACAAATTAACTAATTTGTATGATAGTCATTTATTAATAAAGCAATATGTTAAATTGTGCGCGTCCAGATAAGTTTTGCTTCAAAAACGCTTTCTATAGCAATTATTTATGGTAAGTTGTTTCATGTAATAATAGTATCATGATCGTCAACATGCTATTTCTACATTACATTCTCGATAACTATATTTTAATTCATGACATTTATTTTATATAGCATGTTGTAATTTGATTTCGTCCTCCATAATATATACATATGGAGAATTCTTTGGATTTATAATATATATAAGAGGATTCTTAGTATTAAACGTATGATTTAAATCAAGAAAAAATATGGTACTATTAAAAGCTTAAGCTGAATATTATTTTTACAGGTGAATTAAAAGCACAAATAATTAAGTGTTTACGTCAACTTATGTATTTCATCATATATCTTTCCTCGACCCGATAAAAATGCTTTGAGAAAGATTCAAAAACAAATATTTGATTTACGGCTTCGACGTATTTATATTATATTACAATACACATTTCATATCCCCTTTTAAGAGTTCCATTTCCATCTGGAGCCAATAAAAATATCGAATAAAACCCACGTTTTATTAAATATCAACCAACCCACCCCCAACTCCAAAAAATTCGACATGTGATTTAAAACCAGAATGCGTAATATTTGCTTTTCCATAATATTTCCGTATCATGATTTCGTCGGAAATAAATTATTTTAATTTTTCGGAACGAAATTAACATTGTATACATTTATTTGACTTCTATAATAAACAACGCACTCGTTAAAATACGTGAAATTTATTTTTCCATTTCGAAATGTATGGGACGTAATTTATATAATTAATTTTCATTGTTCCGATGCAAATACGTACCTAGTATTAATACAGATTTTTGCATATGAATATCGTTTTGTTAAAACCGATGGAAATATAAATGAGCGGATGCGTAAAAAAATTCGTATGTTCAGCATATTCAAATAAATTTATGACATTCGTGCACGTTATTACTTTTTGAGTGTAATTTTTAAATCAACAATAAATTAATCTCAATAAAATAATATATGAAAATAAATGATATATTTTACATCCACATAAAAGATATACGAATGGCTAGTTGCTGATGTTATTTGTTAAAACAAAATATAAACTGGTGGTCTATGACATCATGCCTTAAGGCAAATTGCGGGAACTATCCGTACCGTAACAAAATGTTTACAAAAAAAAAAAAAAAAAAATGGAAACATAAATATTTTTCCCCAAAAGCAATTATTTTGTTAAAATAAGCAGAAAGTTTTCCGAATCATTTAAATTGAACGCTTAGTTCTTTCAAAAAATGCCATTTTTTGTATATGTAGCTCTGTATCTTCAAAATGGAGGAACCTGCTTCTGCCTAAAACTAAGCACCCCTTCTGCCAATCTTTACAAATTGAATGATGTTTAAATCATCCAAATCGGATACTCCTTTCTCCCAAAAACTCGTTTTGTATTTTCTGCACTCTTTGCTCAGCATTTCCGTAACGGCTAGACCTGTTTTTGCCAAAAACTAATTAGCACATCTCCGTATCAATAGGAATCGAATGTTTTTTGAACCATTCAAATCGGTTGATCCGTGCGGCAGAAAACGTGGACGAAAAATTGTATCCATAACATATTAGGTTGTCAAATATCTCCCTTCCGCTTTTTTGCTCTTGGTTTATAATACAAAAAGGCGGAAGGGAGATATTTGACAACCTAATACATCCATTTTTTCTGAGGTATGCCAAAATGTTCAGAAACCTCTGAGATTTAAGATATGCAAAAAATTTTATTTTCGTTTTTTCGTACCGATAAAATCATTCAAATCGGTCGATCCGTGCTCCCGAAATCGTGGACAAAAAATTGTATCCGCATATGCAAATTTTATTTAATTTTTTTGCAGTTTGCACTCTCACACACATACATCTATTTTGTTATACTAAAATTTTTATTTCCGTTTTTTGCGATTACTATAATTTACCCTATGGTAAGTTAATAATTATTGTTTCCACAATGAGATGATATTTGAAGTTTTCTCAATTTATCAAATATTTAATTACAATTCTCGATGCTTCGTAATGAAATGAAATTCCCACTTGACAGTCCTTTATGATATGAATTAAAATCTGCCATCAACGCCTTCCTAGCAGGGCATTTCTATATAAAACACGAGGCCGATGATAAATCAGCTTTTCCAAACAAACGCGTCCTGGCCGATTATTTATTTTGCATCGGGCCGCCGCTCTCCCGTTTATTATCGTTGCCCGGGTTCTTTTTATTATATTATATATATCTAGGCTATATAGTTTCCACAATATATCTTTCACGCAATAAACTAATATTTATTTAATCCGTTGCTCGTTGTTTGGGTTATCTGATTGATAAAGTGTTTATAGAAGTTATGTAGGAATTTGCTAAAACGGGTAAAAAATAGAGTGGTATTCATTTTTATTGCTAAATTTGAATTCTTATTGAATTGGGATATTATTTCCACTTCTATTTCAAGCTTGTTTACATCCCATAATATTCCATAGTTAATTCGTCATTTCCTCTATGTTTATACAGTTTGAAAAAAATCTTTGATGCATCTAGAGATCTCACGTGGAGCCTGTTTACCATTAATTTTTATGATCTTGAAGCACTTTGAGGTCTGATATAATATTGCAACTTATCTGGAATCCAATTTCCCACACTCGATCGTTTCCAATGTTTATATTTCGTTTCACCAGTTTTCGTTTATATTTCTAATCCGTTGAATGACGTGGGTGATATTTTAGAATGATATCTTGTAAACTGTTTTTGAAACCATACCGTCGTCATTTTGATTTACGAGATGGAATTCTAAACTATGAAGGCAACTAGAAACAATTGCATCCGGAGGAAAAAAACTAGATAAACACAAAATGCTTGTTTTTTCTGTTAATCATGATAATTCATCAAAACATTGCAGAAATATTTTTTCAATTTGTAGCTTGTAAGAACAATTTTTATTTTGGACGAAAAATCAAATATGAGTTCAAATTTTGCTTCTTTAACCATTTCCACTCGCGACTTGCAGAATAATTATGTATTTTGACTCCGCAGCAAATATTCAATACAAATTTCAAACTAGTGGTGTATGGCATTATGCCTAACAAAATTGATACACATTATAAATTTTTTTCTAAAATATCTGATAATTTGATGTGCGTGTGTATAATAATTATTTTTGACCGCCAAATGGCTTTTTCTTTACTTTTTTACTTTTTCCCAAAACTGCTAAACTGCCTTCCAAAAATTCAATCAGTTCTTCATCTTGTCGATACAAGTAAAATGTTTTTTGAATTATTAAAACCGGACGCTCCGTTCTCTTAAAAATTGAGTTACCGTTTGTGGCACTTCTTGTCTCGTATTTTCCAAACGGCTAGACCTGCCTGTGCCAAAAACTAATCAGCGTATCTCCCTATTAATAGGAAACAATTGTTTTCTGAATAATTGAAATCGGTTGAACCGCGTTCCCGAAATCGTCGACAAAAATTTGTATCCGCACGCACACGTACACACACACACATACACACACATACACACAAATACACACACACACATACATTCATTTTTTTTAAGGTATGCCAAAATATTCAGAAACCTCTGAAACTTATATAAAACTATATATACTAAACGATATATAAAAATTTTCATTTTCGATTTTTTTGCGATTACAATAACTTACCCTATGGGAAGTTAAAAGTTTAAAATTAAGGTACTGGAAGTTCCAGCAATTTTCCTAAAGGCATGATGCCACTAGTTCAAATAATTTCTGAATACCTACACACCTTGCAATCGCGTTTAATCATTCCATTACCATTCTAAGACGTACTATGTACATCCTTCGTCCTAATGCAGATGAAATATTAGTCGCAGGGCGTGGTACACCCTCGGAGTGCCCTTCGTTCCCTCATCGTCGTCGTCGTCGTCGTTCCCTGACAGTAATTGGATCAACGCTATCGGGTCACGTACCTAAGTGCATATAATAAACTTACGCACGTACTTGATCTAATGGAACGCAAGAGAGGCATAAGGCATCCCCGGTACAAAGGATAGGATAGAGCGAGGCATTCGTATTCGTATTCGTGTTGGGCATATTTATTAAGATAAGAAAAGTCCCTTGGTAGGATGAGAGGTTTTAAAAGAAAGCTTTGCTGTCTAATGACTGAGTGGGCAGAATTATTAGGAAATCTCGGAGGTACCTACTGATAAATTTGATTCACGGGGGAAAAGAAACAGATATCTTGGAAAGAAATTGCTTTTAAGCGATGGAATACTTTATGTGCTGTAAAGAAAAGAATGCACACACACATATTAAGTTGAAGTTATGACTTCGAACACCACATATATTACACACTACATATCTGTGAATTTTTAACTTCCCGTTGGGTAAGTTATTGTAATGGGCCGAAAATCGAAACTGAAAATTTTTGCATTTCTCGACGTTTTGAAGGTTTCTGAACGTTTTGGCATACCTCAGAAAAATGGATGTGTGTGTGTGTATGTATGGATACAAATTTCCAGTCACGTTTTCGGGCGCATGAATCAAGCAACCGAATTGAATGGTTCAAAAAGCATTCGATTCCTATTGATAGGGACATGAGCTGATTAGTTTTTGGCAAAGGCAGGTCCAGCCGTTACGGAGATATGGAGCAAAGAGTGCAGAAAATAGAAATAGATTTTCTGAGAGAACGGATCATCCGATTTGTATAATCCAAAAAACATTCAGTTCGTAATGACAAGGAAAAGTGATTATTAGATTTTGGATTGATACAGAGCTAAATGTTAAAGAAATGGCAGTTTTTGAGAGAACTAAGCGTCCGATTTAAATGATTCAAAGAACTTTTTGCTTGTTTCAGCAAAATAATTGCTTTTGAAAAAAAAAATTTGTTTCTAATTTTTTATTTAAATATTTTTGTAATTTTGGATTAAAAATTCAAAAAAATACCCAGGCTAAGCACACTGAGCACTTTTTCGCCAATGCCGCCGAGCTAAGCACAGTATAAGTGAAAATGTCGCACAGAGTTATTTGCAAATGCGTTTAGACTGTGACTATACGGGAGCACTTTTTCAATTTTGTGTAAATTAGGCAACTATTTTTTTTTGAAATTGAATTCAAAATGAAATGACGATTGTTAATATTCTGGAGATAAATTGATTTATGATTCACATTTGATTTGCTCAGATATAACAAGATAGCAAAAATAATGAAAGTTACAGTATTTGTAATAATATATTTGAAAACGTTTAAAATTTCTCGAATATTTCATTACAGTACGGGAAGTTTCAGCAATTTGCCTTAAGGCTCGATGCCATACATCACTAGTTCAATACTAAGATTAACTAATTTTTCCGCTGAATGAAGGCTAGGATTATAGCCGAAACGTATGGATGTACAATAAATTTTTGAAAGAAATTCCTTACTTTGGACATTTTCGAATTTTCTAGCTCCCAGGGGCTCAAATGCTTCTAAATTGATAAAAAAAAATCTCTATAAGTTTTAGCTCTTAATATTGGCTTTTAGATAGTATAAAATAATTATATAATAGTGTAATAAATATATATATATACTAATTATTCTATGAGACATTTTATACGAGTATGTATATAGATCGACATACATATTGAGCATAATAAAATATTTTACACATTACGTCGACTGTGAAATCCATTAAATACTCCATCCTACCCACATGGACTCTTTGTCTTTCAGTTCATCCCATTACTTAACCCTAGGTGCATATTGCTTTTAGAATCAAAGAATCCAAAGAAATAAAAGTAGGGTCTTCAATCATCGTCATAATTCATCATATATTATTTGTATTCTGGAGCGGACGAATCCAGAGGTTCGCAACCATAACAATAATCGATATATTAAAACATTGATTTGACAAAGGTTGTATATATTCCAATATACATGTATATTGTTAGATAGAATATAAAAATATATTGTTCAAGAAAATTTTTGCATCCGTATATTTTTTATGTTTTAAATTCATGCGTCCCAATTTCATCATTTGGTAGAATCTACTTCTACTATTAGGAGTTTTATATGAAAGTTTGTGGCACTCAGTATTTGGGTGAGAATTATTGTGGTGCCTGGGGCTTTAAGGTTTCCAATTCCTGAACTAATCTATATCACGATTCCATGGCAGGAGTTCTTAATGACTGTCTTATCTATCAGCAACATCTCTCAATAACATCATATTTTCTATATGGCTCTCACAGATGCACACGTTCACGCCGAACAGATAGAAAGATGGATATATCGTGATTAGCTGTTGCTTGATAAATTACTTGGGATTTGAAATTAATTGCATCATTATCTTAGATTTCCTTTTGAATGTAATTTTTCTTTGCGGTCGTTTTAATCTGTAGCAGAGAAACAAATAATAATGAAAAATTTAACGAAGTTATTATGTCAAAGATTATTAGATCGATGATTGTCTTACCTCTTGATTTTTCCTTCAATTTAAAATACGCACATTGTGAATTGTCTGATAAATATTATCTATTTTTTTAATAAGAATTGACAAATATACTCATCACGGAGAATGTGTATTGACGGATATGTTAATAGTCATCATTTATTCAATGGCAATTTTTTCACCATTTATAATTTTGATATTTAAGTGTATATAATAGTGATTACAAAAATTTATTAAATTTTACCTAGTTTTTAGTAATACAAACAAATTATAATACCCAGAATGAAAATTAAAAGTTATTTGAAGGAAAGTAAAAATGTTCTGAATCCATATATTGCAAATTATGGAAATATTAAATCCGCATTTCAACTACAAATTATTCACAATTTCAATATCCAAGTGTATATAAAAGATTTCATTGAATTTTAGTCACTTTTATCTAGTTTGTACTTATAAAAATAATTATGACATCCAAAATAAGAAATCTAAATGATTTTTGGAGAAACGTAAAAAATTGCCTAAATCCATTAAAAATTGTGGAAATACAAATGTGGAAAATCTGCATATCAACTAGAAATTATACAAGATTTTAATATCCAAGTGTATATAACAGTTTTTATAAAATTTTAGTGAACTTTTAGTAAAGTATTTAAAACAAAAAATGTCGGTCAAAATTTCTAAGGTTTTTAAACAAATGCGAAAAATGTCCAAAAATTTACATACTGTTAAATAAATTACCAGAAAAATGTACCAAAAAATTTATTTAAAATTTCAAAGTGAAAGTATATATAATAGTTTTCATCAGAGTTACTCGTAGGCTTAATTAAATCTTTTCACAACGGACTACAACTATAAGCTAAACATATCCAACATCGAATTGGTGATCTTTCAACCTTTTTACAATATTTAATAAACCATCAAAATTACTGAATGTTGTATAAGAACGACAGATTGTAATTCACAAATGTAAATAAAAAAAAGGTTTTCATCAGAGTTTATTAAATATTTTCTAGCCAAGCATCGTAACATCATAAAACATAAAAAATCAAGAACATCATTGACCTCTGATTTTACATTGCAAGTTATTGTGTGACACAAGTTTTAGTAAGAATTTTTTTTATATATTCGTCAAAGATTAAGACATTTTCAGATCATGTACAAAATACTGCAGCATTATCTCTCTCCAGAGCGATTTATCATCTAATACCACGTAACATTCTTTGTGCACGTTTTCTCGTTCAAATAAACCCATGGAATCTCTATAGAGATTTTGTAGATAAGGGGCAAAACTTAAATAGAGCCGATAATAAAATATTTTGATCATAGAAGCTTATTTCTGAAGCAAAAATTTAGACAAACAAATGTATGTCATTTACTTTACTCTGGTTCACCCAGTGTCTATTCCCATTAGGCCCATTTAGAATATTTTTTTTTATTCATTTATTATTTTACAGCAATCAGAACAGTACTTATATTCTATGAGATGCATTGCTTATATATATAAACTAAAAAGAATAAACTAAATAAGAATAAATAAAGATAATAACATAAGAATAGTAAATAATAATAATAATAATATATAATAATAGTAAATAATAAAATAATATAATAATACTACAAAAAAAAATTAAATTAACTTAACTAACATATTTTAATGATTACTCTAAAAAATATAGAAATTGTTCCATTAAACAATTTGCTAGATTATGATATTATCCGTTGGTGATTTACGCTTGATCCTCCTGGAATTTGGTATCTCAATCAGTTGTGCAACTATTTTGTTTGGATGGGCTTCTAGTTTTTGAAAATGGTGGACACTGAAGTTTCTTATTACTTACTCGATATATAAAATATTCAGATCGTCATGTATGGTCTTGTTACTGACGAACCACGGAGGCCCATTTAGAATGTTTACGAGTTAGGCTGTCATCCATAGATAGGATGATAATGCATTATGTATATTATAATATATAATATCATAGGGATGCATATGACGTGCACAATACAACGGACTTGGTCAGGTCATTGATGAAAATGATAGTCTGATAGGCATGATTGCCGTGTGATAGTTACGAGCTGCTCTCTCACAATGGACTCATCATTATGCCAATGTAGAAGCCGGTGAATCGGGATTGTATAAACACATGACAGGAACCTACGTGTCACTTGGATAAATTCTGAATCATTTATTATTTACGGGTGTGAAAGCCGAAATTAAAGAAAAATATGTGTATTTTTGGATCCGCAACGACTTTTTATGTGTTGCATGAAATTTGGTATGTTCAGAGGAATTGTCATTATTTTAGTCAACTTGAAGTTCAATTCTGAGTTTGTAGCTATAAACCATATATAATTTGTTTATTTGTCCATGACTGTAAACATAAGATTAAATACCAAATGCACTCACATAAATCTGTAAATTTTATCTAGTTTCTCCCTATCTAACTGAAAAAGTGTGCTTTCCTATAACATTTGTAAGTTATTTGACAAAAACCAAAAAAATGTCCCGAATATTCTATTTATTAAAGCTAAAGAATGAAAGATCGTTTTCAAAGTTGTTTTATTCCAAACTTTTATATCGGAGTGTATATAACTGATGGCATAAAATTATAGCGAATTTAATCTAGTTTTTCCTTATTTAACTGAAAATGAAAGATGATTTAAATGAAAGATCGAATTCAAAGTTGTTGTAACAGATTAAATTGGTATTAATATATAGCAAGATTAACTGACTATGTTTCTACGAAATGAAGCAGCAACTATTCCTTTACCGAATCAAGTAACAATAATTCCAAAACTGTCATTAATTATATAACAAATAATTATTTCCTAGAAAAAGAGAGGTCTTACAACTTGCTAAGTATTTGGGGCAAGTAGTAACGAAAAAAAAGCAATAATAACTCTCATAATTTATTATTATATGAGTAATAATGTTTTCTGTGTACTACTATTTTTTGTTTGTACTACAAAATTTAGAGAAAAATTTTAAGCAAAATAAAAAGTATATAATTTAAAATTAGTCAATAACAGCAACGCAAACTTAAATTTTATTATAGTACAATTTTATATCATAAATAAAAAATGATGGACCTGCACACTTCTGTATATTGCGTAAACATCCTGCAGAATGGTTTAAATGAAGACAACTTATATGAAAATATTTTAATATTGTTCGAAATCCTACTGACACCTGTTACAATAAGACCCTAGCTCTCCTACATTATAAGTTTTTTTTGTGAAAAATAATCATAAAGAAAAATTTAACTATGAAATCATTTTCGCGCATTAATTGAAGTGATTCTCTAAATATGATTGTAATATTGATCCGATAAATTTATATGTGTGTTTGAAAGTGTGTGTGTATGTGTGAGTGAATGACATAAGCCAAATAGCTCATAGAATAGTCAAGTATTCCGATTGCTATTGAAAAAACAAATTAAAAAAAAAATTAAATAATGTAGCTGTTTTTTAATCATCCCTTCAAAAGTAAAAGTAAGTCTTTGATCTGTCATATCTGTCCTCTGACTGTATTTGTCTATAAGGTTATAAAGGGATAGATGACAAATTTCAGAAAAATAGCAACCAAAATATTCCTGTGATTCGGAATTATCTGGAAATTTTACTGAACATAGTTCAATAGTTGTTAGTTTGATATGTGTTATGTGCTTCGATGTAGTTGTTTAGGATTTTACAATATAATTCCTGAAAATCAAATTGAATGTTATACTTTTACTCGATCGAATATGTTTACCTATAGAAATTTTGTTCATCTTCAGTATATTATTTTGATAAACATACCAATAAATATATGAAAGATATAAGAGTTTGAGAAAATAGAAAAAATGTATAAATTAAAAAAATCATCACGGTATATATAAGTCAAAATAACAAACAATTCAAAAGCTTCATCCGTCATCCATTCCACATCTTAATCCTGTTACCATGTGGCCTAAATTCCAATATCACTAATGTTTATCCACATTAAAAGCATAGACGACATAGTATAATATATGATTAGCGTTTGTCAAAAGAAAAGAAACAATATTTATACAGCCAGTCCGAGTATTTGTTTTTAATTTGCAATTAACTGAATAATACTGTGCACTTGTAGAGAGCGTGTGACTCGAAGCAAAAGCGGCTTCGAGCGGCAAATGCTCCTCTCAGCCAACTTTAACTAAACAAATATATGAACAGGCTGGATGTTTGTACATTATCCAAACAATATTTGCAGTTATGAGAGCTTCCAAGGAAACATCCGAAGGACGGATAGTAGATCTACGTTTCTTTTTATTTTGGCTCATGTCCGCATAGTGATATCTGTCGAAATTTATCCTTTACCATAGTTCACAGGATTTGATCTTTACCAGTTTTGCAAATATGTACACACTATCAATTATTACCGTTGTGGTGTCTCTGATTTGAGCATTCAATAGCATTTGTGTATAGAGCTCATTGAAAAGCAAGAACAATACACGATGATGTGTGGCTTCGGAGATAATATTGGTACGTTCTGTTTGTACGAACGTCATTGTTCTTCAGTTTTAGAACACGGGTGGGCCACTATCTTCAGGCATGCAACAGCCAACAGATACAGAAACTCAACTTCAAATATTCTCAGTAAGAACACTTATTTTTTCTTTATCCATTGTGCGAGTGTTTGCACACACCTTGTGAATGTTTCTTTTATCCTTTTCGGAGAACAGATGCATATTATGATTAGAAATTTTACGGAAAGCACAACAAAAACGTGTTGTGGGCTAAGTCAAATATAGAATGCCAAATATAGAAATTTTTGTTAAACAAAACCGCATGATTGTAGTTTGATGGGTAGAATTCCTAGAAATCGTTTTATATTAATTGAAAATTTATAAAAATTAATAATCGAGGGTATTTTTATTTATTTAGTTCAAAAAAATTTTTTTTAATATTTTAGTGTAATTGAATCTTGAATGGCGGGTCACAAAGGTTCAATTTAACTTTGAGCAATTATATTGTGCAAACCAACCCAATTATATTACAGCAAATACCACATATAAAACAAACATATCTGACTATGCTCAGTAAAATTTCCAGTTAATTCCTAATTATATAAATATTTTTGCTTGATATTTCTCTAAAATTTGTCTTTAACCTCTATGGGTGAAAACTGCCAAGGGGCAAAGAGAATTAAAGTCTAAATTTTAACTTGAAGTGGATTTTACCAAATAATAGCTACATTTTTTAACAAATGCAAAATACAAATTTCACGATCACATTTTTTGCGAAGATTACACTGTATATAACCTTGATCTGGTATTTTGTCGGAAATAATCATCAGCAGAGTTGGAATAACTATTAATTAACTTCCCGTAGAGTGAGTTATAGTAATCGCAAAAAAGTCGAAAATGAAAAGTCTCTTTACAAATGAAAAAATCTTTACGTTTTAGAGTTTTCTGAACATGTTGGCATACCTTAAATAAAATGGATGTGTGTGTGCGGATACAAATTTTCGTCGACGATTTCTCGAACACGGATCAACCGATTTGAATAATTCCATAAACATTCGCTTTCTACTGATAACGGGACTTGCTAATTAGTTTTTGAAAAGACAGGTCCAGCCATTACGTAGATACGGGGCAAAAAGTGCAAAAACGGTAATACAGTTTTTAAGAGAACCGAGTACTCAATTTGAATAATTCAAAAAATATTTTACTTGTAATAACAAAATGAATTTTGGTAAGACAGGTCCAGCAATTTCGGAGATACAGAAGAAAAAGTAAAAACATGATATTTGGCATTCAAAAATGAACATTAGACATATTCACATCAAATTATCAGATATTTGATAAAGTTTTTTAAAAAGTGAATACTAATTTCTTTCCAATTTTTTTTGGGTCTACTTAAAATTTTCAATATTTTCAAAAATATAAAAATTTATACTTCAAATATAAATTTTAAATTTACAATTCAGTATGACGTTCAATATAAAAAGCAATAAGTATGTCATATGGATTCATTCGGCACCTCTTTCTAATGTAAACCTTCTCAAGTGTTTTGAGCGACAAGATGTACGGTGACTGTATATTTTATGAACGATAAAATATGCATTTAAATAATTGTTATTAATTATTTCTTTCAAATATTTAATTCTGGTATGGAAAGTTCCAGCAATTTGCCTTAAGGCACAATGCCATATACCACTAGTTTCTTTTTTATTTGCGTGAAAGGTTCAAGCATTTATGTTTTTATAGAGATTCTACAGACCTCCTGGAAGAAAGAAAATAATCGCGTCCTCCTATTTCATAACATGTTGTTCTTATGATGAATGATTCTATATTTGACAATGAGCATACGCTATAATAAATCAACATGCTTTGAATATATTAAAAAAAATGTATTTTTTTATTTATCAGAAACCCACGTAGCCTGGTGTCACATCTGTTTCGAGTTCGCAAAACGTTCGTACCCGTTTAAAATTTAAAACGTCTTTATATTTGTTTATGCGCAGAGACAACTGTTCAGCATGCTGTGTGTTAAATAAAACAAATATTTAACGATTGCATTACGTAGCTTATTCAAGTAAATATCCAATTTATATTCCGATATCTCGTTAGTCATATGTGTGTATTATAGAAATAACACGTCACGATTGAACATTGGATGTAATAATAATCCGACGTCTAGCGAACATTGTAAAGTACATGGTAGAATCAATACAGCCGATATTCAATACAAAATATAATGGGCTTTGGTGTATTGAAAATGAAAATGATATACTAGACGCGATATCGCCCACTACACCTTTTGTAATAGACATTTACTAACCGTGAATCAGTTTTTATAATTGGAAATTAAATTTGATTGGATTTATTCAGAATTTAAAGGTCCGCGGTTAAAAAGATTCACTACCATTATCTGCAGAACAAGTAAATCATGGCATTTTCTAACATTACTATTTTAAAGTAGAGGGCAAATAATATGTTACCAACCATCGTCTTAAATCCGCATCGTCAATTTTGACCGAAAGTATTTTTTATTGTTTTTTTTTGGTTTTGAGCGCTGTTGTTTAGTTTTCGATATCTGAAAATGATTTTTAAATGTACGTAAAGAAAGCAATTTTACAGGATATAAATGAAATCAATAGTTATTTCAACTCTGCTGTATGAAAAAGTGATAGTATTTTGTAAAGTGACGTGTATAATCGTCATACGTATAAAATAGTGACGATTTGTTATTAAAATTGTAACTGTTTAGAAAAAAATCCGAAATGTCAAGTCATACATTTTTAGTAATGTATAGTTATTTAGAATAGACGTATATACAAGTTGCAGAATTTTGTGAAAAAAATCTGAAATGCCAAGAATATTTTAGGAGACTGTATAAAATGAAGAGTTGTAAGTTCATCGAATATCTTACCAGTGCAACTTGTGATTGACGAATATACTAGTTATTGGCTCAATTCGGACGATACAAAACTGTAGGCACTTCCATGTGAACGCCACAGTTTACTGGTTAAAATAGCTTCTTTTCAAATCATCTCATGAAATATGCATGAAAACCTAATATCACAAATTTTACCATTTCTTTCCTGGACTATACCATAAAACCTCTTTAAAGTAAAAAATAATATGATGGATCTTTTTGTCTGACTGACCCTTTAAAAACAAAAAGTATCAGTTGACGAATTTTTGAAAAATATCGAAAAAAAAACATATTTCTGCAATCATGAGCATAGTTAAATACTTGTTGGTTTGATATTTGCCATTTATGCAGTTGTTTTGGTTATCACAATATAATTTCTATAAAAGTCGAATTGGACTTTTATGCCCTCAACGTGCTAGAAACATGCCCAATCAGCGTTAGTAACAATGGTATAGAAATTTCAATCCATCACATTATTATTTTGTCAGCGACTTTAATTTCTCATTAATTCTAACGATGACTGTGTACACTTACACATCTCGTATATTTCATGTTCCAAGTATATAAATACATTTTCTGTGTTCTTGTATCCGAATACTTGTAGTCACTTCAGCCGCGATCGTTGAATGACAAAGTACAGGCTGCCTGTATAACTTAATAATCATCACGCACGCCATTCAAATTTATAGGTAGAGAGAGAGCTGATTATAAAATATATATTGAGGATTGAGAAGACACATTACAAAAGTCCAGGAAAGAAATGATAAAACTTGGGATACCAGGTTTTTATGCATATTGCATGAGATAATTTGAAAAGAAATATTTGAAATAACTACAGCTTAAAAATAACTACAGCTTAATATAATGGGGCGTTCATTGATCACGTGATCGCTTTTTAAAAAAATTTTGGACTAAAGGATATTTTTAACTTCCCGTAGGGTAAGTTATTGTAATGGGCCGAAAATCGGAATTGAAAATTTTTACATTTCTCGACGTTTTGAAAGTTTCTGATCGTTTTGGCATACTTCAGAAAAAATGGATGTGTGTGTGTGTGTCGTATGTATGTATGTATGTATGTATGTATGGATACAAATTTCCAGTCACGTTTTCGGGCGCACGGATCAACCGATTTGAATGGTTCAAAAAACATTCGATTCCTATTGATAGGGAAAGGATAGGCTTAGTTTTTGGCGAAGGCAGGCCCAGCCATTTCGAAGATACGGAGCTAAATATGTAAAGAATGGCAGTTTTTGAGAGAACTAAGCGTCCGATTTGAATAATTCAAAGAACTTTCTGCTTGTCTTAACAAAATAACTGATTTTGGAGATTCAGAGATTCAGATTTTATTTTTAATTCTGACTATAGTTCTAATATACTTTAAACAAATAATTTCAACTTTGCAATTCAGTTTATATAATTCTTATAAATATAAGACAATGTTACAATATTTATAATAATCTATTTGAAAACATTCAGTATTCCTCGAACATTTCGTTACGGTACGGGAAGTTCCAGCAATTTGCTTTGAGGCACGATGCCATACACCCCACTAGTTTAATCTAAAATTACACTTTTACCTCACCAATATCATGGGTATTTTCAGTACCCAAAAAAAATAGTACAATTTTTGTTTATTTTTTGCAAATTTTAGATTTTTTTTAATTCAGGTAAAAAATTAATACACGTAATATCCCGTTCTCCTTGTAATATTAATAATATTGTAATATTAAGGATTATGTGATTGGGAGCCATTACCTAATTATCATTTACAAAAAGCTTCGTAATCGATATTTTTAGAAAGCTCAATTATCATTAAATTTGTTTACACAAATAACAATTTGAATCAGAATCAAGATACTAAGATTTATACAAAAATCGACTTTTTAGAAAACCGGTTTTTGAATAGTAGTTTTTCCTGAAAACCGGTTTCCACCAAAATTTTTAAGTTCGGGTATTTGAAAATAATACAATCACGTGATTATTGGCTCCTAATTATAATTTATAAAAAGATTCTTAATCGATAATTTTAGAAAGCTCAATCATCATTAAATTTGTTTACGCAAATAACAATTTAAATCAGTTATTAAGATACTAAGATTTATACAAAAACCAAAACAGACCGGTATTCAAATATTAGTTTTTTTCTTAAAACTGGTTTTCACCAAAATTTAAAAAAAAAATTTCATGTTCAAATGTATGGATTAGGTTTTACAAGATTTTTGTTTTCTTTACTTTTCATAATTTTATTCATATATTTTCACCCTAAAAATAATATGGTAGGGCGTGGCAAAAAATTATATTGTGAAAACCAAACCAATTACATCACAACAACAACACATATCAAACAAACAACTATCTGACTATGTTCAGTAATAAGTAAGATCAATGGACGGCCCCAAATAAAAAAATACTTTTCTTACAAAATTGACAATGTGGAAGTTTATGTCATTATAGCGGTTTAGCCCGATTCAAGGCAATTACGGTTACACATCTTTTGCCCTCTACTTTAAAATAATATTGTAAAAAAATCCAAACCCAATCAGATTTCAAATTGAAGCGAGAACCAATTATTTTAGCTATCAGTTGTGATATTTATCCTTAATCGATTTTCATCCCTCCAATAAATAATTATCCCGTTCAATTTCACTAGATTTATAATCCAACCATCCATTCCTCAATATTTGCATTAAATTTTCTTTCATTACGTGTTTTTTTCCTGGTGTCGTGCCCCTGGAGCCATATCCCGGAAAGGAAGCGTCGAGTACTCTTTTCGTAAAAAAAGACTTTTGTGATAACAATAAATCCATCTGTAAACAGATTTCTATTGGAATGGAAAATAAATTTATGTGAAGCAGAAGAAGAGTTTGCTCGCTGTGTGCCAGATGAGATGAGATTGCAATACGTGCGTGTGTGTGGTCTTCTATCCCAAAACCCGACTTTGTTTCGGGCTTTTACTAAGATGCATGGGTTGACAAATGAATAATAAGAGCCACGGGTAATGTTATGTGTAGGCATCTGTCTCATTTATAGGGGACTGTGACAACATGCTGATTCTAATGTTACAACTTTAACATCGCTGCATATATACATTTTTAATGGTCTCGTAGGAAAATAACTGAAACGTGATGACTGCATGACTCGCAGTTTGGTTATGGATTTTGGTTTTGATTGCTTTTTTTCTGTTAATAGTCAATATTGCTTGTAAATAGTAATCACTTTAAATCACTCTCATGAGATAAAAGTCAACATTGAAATTTTTGTAACAGAAGTATTTTTTGTTCTTGATCTTTTTTTTTTTAATTTTGAGCACTGTTATTTAGTCAAGCCCGATGTCTGCACGCGTCCTGACGTAGTACGCGGCATACATCATCACGTCATAGTTCATTTATGTTATTATTTTTGTATTACTGTTTTTATTATATTTTTATTTTAACTTTTTTCATTTTATATTCAATTTATTGCATTTCTTGTATTTTTGTATTTTTTTTGCTCATGTCAATTTTGTAAATAAGACATTAAAGTCTTGATTAACAAAAATAAATTGTAACAAAAAAAACTGTTATTTAGTTTTGGATACCTGAATATAATTTTTAGATATACGTTATTGAATTGTTTTATAAGGTGCCTTGTTAATTTTAAGTTAGATTCAACATTTTTTTTTATAAAACCTTTATATAAAAGCTTACATGTGGGTGTGGTAAAAAGGACCAACAGAACTTTTACTCTGGCAAAGGCGTAAAAATACAAAATATTAAACAAAACAGTAAATTAAGTTAACAAAAGCAATTTAACAAGAGATAAATTAAATTAATACTCATTCTAGGTGAATATTTTTGACGAAATACTAGATTAAGGTTATATACAGTGTTATCTCTATAAAAAATGCACCCGTGAAATTTATATTTTGCATTGTATGAATGTAGGTGATGTTATTTCGTAAAATCCCTTTTAAATTAAAAATAAATTATTGGACCTATTTGCCCTTTGGATGTCCCATTTTTGCCCGCATATGAATGTATTTCCGAGAAAAACATTTTTGTGCAATGATGAATTAGCTGGGAGTTTTACTGAATGTAGTCATATAGTTGTTTGTTTGATATGTGTTATGTTTTATTTTGGACAGTATAATTTCTGAAAGTCAAATTATACCTTTGTGGCATATCATACCCTGTTTTTATATATAATTTTTTTTTCATTTAAACTACAACTGCCTGAGAAGGCATTCAGTAATTGTTATGATAAGCTATTAAATAAGTTTTTAAAATACTAACCCATTGGTAGTATTTCAAGTTAGTATAATAAATATAAATATGTGACAATAATTGCAAGCAGTTAATAAATATAAATATGTGAGAATAATTACAAGCACTATACTAAATATATAACTATACTAAGTCTAATGGATATCTAAGAATTAAAAAAAGTTTTATTTGGTATACCATTTATTTAGCATATATCATTGATTAAAGACATAAGGGGGCGTCTATTAATCACGTGACCTTTTTTTAAGTAGAGGAGGGGTTGACAAAAAATTACAAAAAATCACATGGGGGAGAGGGGGGTCTAGTAAGATATATCGTGAATTTATTTTTTACTTATATTTTCAAAAAAATGTAAACAATTGAAAAATTTGTTCAATAAATTTTACCTAATAAAAATACACATGATATTTGGTGGAGAGAGATGGGGTAATTTTAAATATCACGGGGTCCAAAAATCTCTAAAAAAAATCGATCACGTGGTTAATAAATTCTTGACTCAGTTTCTATTCCAACTACAAGTTTTTAAGCTATGAGTAAAGAATGCACAATGTATTAATAAAAGTACAATCGTAGCATTGTATCGAAAAGGTTCGAAACTGCTGGTTATATGATACTTTTTGCTGTATACCGAACGTGATTCCGTGCTACCCGACGAGTTTACGGCTTTTATTTTCACAATTCTGAACAAGTGTGAAGCCGCCGACATCAAGTATCGTTATTTTCACAGTCGCCTGAAAACGACGCGATTTTACATTGTTTGTGGAACGGAACGGTGTCGGATCTCGTAACATCCACGGTAATAAAATGCCGTAAGATTTTCATTTATAATTATATATAAAAGGTGTGTGTAAATGTGACCTCATGGGCTTTACTTTAGATTTTTTTTTCTAGTTTACACCAACCGCCTTCTTTTGTGGTTGAAATACTGCTCAAGTGCTCACATAATGCATGGGTGACCCTTGACTATCACAATTTGGTGAAATTTGCGTTTAAAATTCATACATGACAATAATTTTTTTTTTTTTTAAACTCAATTTTATTTAGCAATCAGAAACACATAAAGATTCCTATGAGCTAAAATGACAATATTTTAAGGGCGATGAATAAGAAGAACTCCAATGAGAACTTCTCAGTTTTACAATTATATGATATGCCGTGAGAATTTTATTCACATATCGCAAGTTTGTTCACATAATGCATGTTTGTACTTTGAATATCACAATTTGCTGAAATTTTGGTTTTTGAAAAGCTTACTTATATTTATTGTTACTGTGATTGACAAACATACTCTTCTTGGCAAGGTGGCAGCATTTTGATAATAAAATTCAGAAAGATTTTCATTTATAATTATAAAGTGTGTATGAGTTTACTATGAGGTTTGTATGACTAACGGAGTTTTTTTGTCACAATTTGGTAAAATTTCACTTTTGGAAAAGTCTAGTCACAAAAAATCAGTGATTGACGAATATATTTGTCATGAAAAATCGACATATTTGAAAATTCACGTAGGGTAAGCTACAGTAATCGCAAAAAATACAAAATGAAAATTTTTATATATTTGCTTTCCAAAGGTTTCTGAACATTTTGGCATACCTTAAAAAAAATGTTTTTTTTTTGTATAGCGCAGGAAATATTTTTATCCATCTCAGACTGGTCATGATAAAATTGATGTGTGTGGGTGTGTCTGTGTGTGTATGTTGTGTGCTTTTTTCTTCGACGATTTCGTGAACACCGATCAACCGATATGAATAAATCAAATAACATTCTATTCGCATTTAATAAGAAGACATACTGATTAGTTTTTGGTAAAGGCAGGTCTAGCCGTTCTGAAGATACAGGGAAAAAGGTCCAAAAACGGTAACTTAGTTTTTAAAAGAACAGAACGTCCGATTTCTATAATTCAAAACACATTTTAGTTGTATTAACAATATGAAGAATTGATCAAATTTTCATGAAGGCAGGTCAAGCGGTTTCGGAGATCTAGTAAAAAAGTAAAAAAATATGCCATTTGGCGGTCAAAAATGATCATTAGACATATGCACATCAAATTATCAGATATTTTATATATTTTTCATATTTAACAATGTGTATAAATTTTGTTTACATTTCTATGGATTCCAATCGTTTGTCGGTTAGACGGCGACACGGCGCTTTCGCGCTTTGATAAATCGCCTCTATGCAGCTAAAGTAGTGCGATTGCTTTGAAAAAAAGTTTAAAATTTCTAAAATATTTCAAAATAAAAAAAAACATTTTTTTTCAAAAGTTTTTTCGCCAAAAAAGTCATTTTTTTCAAAAATTTCAAATTTCTCAAAAATCAATTATTTTCAAAGATTTAAAAAAATTACTCTTTTTTAAAAAAAATATATAGAAAACAAAATATATTCTGAATTGTCAAGTCGTTCAGAATATTTTGAGACTACGACTGTATATAAGTATTGTAAGTGCAATTTTACCTTAAAGGTGAAATGATGAAATAATTTGCTTTATCGATAAAAATTAGGATTTAAATAAAATTTCTACAATTTATTTTGAGTATGTTTTATATGATGATTTCTTTTAAAATTATCTTTTTACAACAGTACAAAAACATGAATTTCATGGCGTATACAATTTCTTATAATCGTTAGACAACAACCGTCATTTTCACAATGTATTGAAAGTTCTTTTACAATTTGTTTCATAGACGGCTTTAATTGCAAAACAAACATTTCTACACGGACTTTTTCAATTTTGTTGCAATATGCAATAATAGCACTGCAATAAAATGTAATTGTTGTTCAGCAACCACAAATGAACATAAAATGAAGAACCGTAATATAAAAACTAGTTTTGTTTTGCATCATATACTTTTATTTTAACTTGTACTGCGCTTATCTTCCATAGGTATAATTTTACGCTGCCTTGTGAAATTTTATACTTCAAAAGACATTTAGAACATCCAGATAGCATTCTTAGTAAATTATATGATCATAAAAAATTTACTTTAGATACGGTGTTTCGAATATTTATTACCAGGGAAACCTGAGTGCGATAATTTTATCAGAACCTAAACCATGAACATATTTTTCATGTATTGAATTAAATTAAATTTTTATTATTCATACAACCTCGACGTTAACCAATTCAAACACAAATTAGTTTTTTAATCTCCATTTCGAATTGATCAGTAGTTATAAATAAAATTGATAACCGACGTTTATTGTATTGCTTTTTTTATTCCAAATGTATACGAGTCATTCGCACGGAATCGTTGCTCATAAAATTTTATGAGAAATGATATATACGGAACAATAACTTTCTAAATTGCTATAAAAGGTTATCATTATAAATAATAAACCAAAGAAATAATACGGTATTGTTTATCACAATGGCCGAGAAGATCTCCGCAAGATTTCTTTGTATACAGGAATGTAGAAAAATAATTAAAATTGAAAATATAAATCGTTACTTATATATCAGAGTTAAAATTTTTATGCAATTTACAAGTCTTTTATCTACAAATATTAATTTTAATAACCAGTTTTGCAATTACAAAAATTGCATTATTTATAGACAGTTTGCATACCAGTCATAAAATTAAATATTTACAAGCACAAAGGTTAACCATTACCTCGATGGTCTATTATAGCTGATATTTTTGCATTTACAATTTGCACTCGATATTCGGTGGTCTACATCCGACAAACAAGCCGTCCATTATAATAATTATGCATAATAATAGCCTTTTAGTAATGAGTGCTTGCTTGTTGCTTTATTGTTCGTTTACGACACTAGAACATAAACCAGTTTTTCAAGACCTATATTTTCAGATACAACCGTTTTTACTTTTACGGTATCATTATGTATTTGTTAAGCTTCAATCCGATCCGTGTTCACGAATATCGTGTTCATGAAATATTCAAGATTCGAGTATAATACCGTTTGGGAAATAGACTGAGAATTGGCCACAAAAATTATTCATTATTTAAAATATTTAAAAATCACCAGGATTATAAAATATTCTATAAATATCAATATTTGAAATAGAGATTAGCCAACCATTGGGTTGACTTCTCAAAACCTATATAATTATGATAATATCAAGAGAGTTCATGGAAGTCTTATATTCTGAATCCATATATTGTAAATTATGGAAATGCAAAAGTACGCATTTTAACTACAAATTATTCAAAATTTCAATATAGGGGCCGTTCAAGTATTACGTAAGCACTAAAGGAGGGCGGGGGGGTTATTGATTTGCTTATTTTGCTTATTTTTGGTAAGAAATTTGCTTACTTTTGATGACAAAGGGGAGGGGGGGGGGTTAAATAATTGTAATAAATCTGCTTACGTAATACTTGAACGATCCCATACAAGTGAATATAGAATTTGCTACAAGATGTTAGTAAATTTTCTCTAGTTTTTTCCGAAGTGAACAAATTATGATGACCGAGATAAAAATTAAAAATTATTTGAAGAAAAGTGAAAAATGTTCGTAATCTTATATAGCAAATTATGGGAATACTTGAATCTGCGTTTCAACTACGAATTATTCAAAATTTTATTATACAAGTGCATGTAACACTTTTTATTAGATTTTAGTAAATTTCATCTACTTTTCACCAATGTAAACAAATCATAATGTTTCAAAAGAAAATTAAAAGTTATTTGAAGAACAGTTAAAAAAAAATCCTTAATTATTTACATAGTATGTGAACAATATATCATATTTTTGTAAATATTTTTTAAAAAATTTTGTCAATCAACAAAATTTAAAATTTGGCTTAAAAATATTCCAGTTGTAAATTAGTGCTTTTTTTACTTAAACGAGTTTAATCCTAATTCCACATAATACAAATTAAAACATCTCTACTGCTCACTACTGCTGGACATCAGACTGTCCAAAGTGCATATTAAATCTGCAACTTTCTCGGCACGCGTAAATAATTGTACGATTTAAAAGAAAAATTCCAGGAAAATTGTATATGAGTATGTGATATCCGGAGAAATTAATGAAATCCAAATCAGGTGAATTAGGTAATGTCGAAAATTCGTGGAATAAATGTAAGAAACTCATTACTTTTTAAATGTAAGAGACTCATTAAATTTTTTGAATGAATGTATTATATTTTTTGGGAGAAGATGATTTTGTATACGTAAATAGCAGAACAAAGTGCTGAATAAAGCTAAGAAATTTCGTTAAATAATTTGAATAAAAAATCGACTGTGTGGTTCTGGAGAAAGCTATGGTGGGGACAATGTTGGTAAAAAAATTGGCTGTGTAAAAAAAATTTAGGAAATAGTTCATTAATTAATGTGAACAATAACTCGACAATATAACTCAATTTCTCTCAATTCAGCTCCACGTCGAAATAGCTCGAAGCCAATCTGACTTTACCATCATACATTGTACAAAGTATGTATGTATTCCTGCACGCAGGCGGAGGCATCTATTTAAAACGTAATTGTTATTAATTAAACTATGCAACAGACTATATGCTCGCTTATTACACACGTTTAATGGACGGTTATAAACATTTACGATGATGCACTAATAACGGATAGTTTCATATATGTTGATATGACTCATTATCGACAGTGTTGAATTCGATATCGTTGAATTTTGTATCCGCACACACACACACGCACACACATACACAAACACCCACATTTTTTCTAAGGTTTGCCAAAAACTAATGAGAAGATTCCTTCGATTTTCTGGATTACTATAACATACCGTCCAGGAGGAAAAAAATGTCGATTTACCACAGCCCAATTTATATTTATCCTTGAAAATTTATGTTAAACATGATTTTTGCTAGAGGAATATAAATAAATAATTTTGTGGAAAAGTCGTCGATGAGCTAAATTACATTTTTTGTTAAATTATTATTTTGTTTATATATGATTTTGTAAAAAAGTGATCGCCAGGGTTCGCCACTGCCTGATAGTTCACCATTTTCGCGAGCGATCCATAATGCATTTTCCTAGCTATATATATGAAACGACTGCGAAATTATACTTTTATCTAGCGTGATATTATAACGAGATAGAAGCATATAATATAATATAACAACCATGGGAGATCGGAGTGAGCCCAATCAAAATAATGGCATTTGCGAAAACTTCCGCCGACGTGCTCGGTTTTCATGTTGTTTTGCTCGGTAATGTACTTGATAATCCCCTGCTGGGCTACATCAGGACTTTATGAATATTTATTAAGCAAAATATTTTCAGCGCTTAATATAATATGTTGGATGTAGAATAAAAGAAGCGCGCCGGAGACTTGTACGACTTGTCCGGTAACAATGAGAGTTTTAATCTGTCTAGAATATGCTAATGTAAACTTTATAAAAAATTGATGTTGAATATTGTAATTTTTCGAACTGAGATTACTATAAGATAATTGTTAATTGCAAAGTTTATTTTTAACCCATTATGAATATAGGGTCCGTCAACTTATCTCAAAAATTAGCGGTGAATCACGTGATTGAGTTTTTAAGGATTTTTGGACCCCCTCCCCTTGGTCATACATTGTTATATTTGTAACATTACATTGTACATTGTAAAATTTTTCGAACAAATTTTTGGAATTTACGAAAAAATCGTAAAATTATTGATTTTTTTTGAAAATGTTTGTATTTGTTTTAAAAGTTCAGATAAAAAATACACTTTATTACTTATTAGACCCCTTCTTCCCACAAGATGTTTCTTGATTTTATGCCAAACTCCCTCTCACCCTAAAAGCCTTACGTGATTAATGGACATCCCCTAAGGCAGATTGCTGGAACTTCTCGTAACGCAATTTTATATTCTTGAATGCTCTGAAAAGAATAAGATTTGTTTTGAAAGACTTTGTTTGAAATATTTGAATTCTTTTGAACATTTTGGAATATTTCCAATACATTTGAAAATCGGGAAAAATTGCTTTCTTGGAATACTGAGATTTTTTGAAAACTTAGAATTTATTTGAAAACGGAGAAATTTTTTTAAAACTTTAGTTTTTTTTTTATTTTTTTAAACTTCAAATTTTCTTGAATATTTTTGATACCAATTCATATCGGTTGATTCCAATTATACACAAAATATATATTCTTCTGCCAAATGGTATATTTTATAAAAAGTTTGGATCTCCGAAATCGCTGGACCTACCTTTGCAAAAAAGGTATCAATATCATACCCAATAATCAATACAAGTAGAATGTTTTTTGAATTAAACAAATCGGATGCTCCGTTTTCTCACAAACTTACTTGCCATTTTCTACACTCTTTACTGCGTACTCCGAAACGGCTGAACCTGTCTTTGCCAAAAACTAATCAGTACGTCTCCTTATCAATAGGAATCGAATGCCTTTTGAATAATTCAAATCGGTTGAGCGGTGCTCTCGTAAATGTCGACAAAATATTGTATCCATACATACATAAACATCAAAAACCTTCCGAAAGAGAAGTTTATGTTTTCATAAAAAAATTCGATTCGCTAAATTTGTTTTCTCAACGTTTCAAGCCATGCTGAATCAAATGAGACCAAATTTGAAAAAAGTATGTGTGTGCGTGTGCGGGAACAATTTTTTTCCAAAATATTCCAAAATGTTCACAAACCTCTGAAATGTAAAGATATGCAAAAAAATTAGATTCTATTTTTGGACTATTGCCATAACTTACCCTACGGGTAAGAATTTGTTAACGATGCTATTTTAAAGTAGAGGGCAAAAATATGTAATCAGCCATTGCCTTAAATCCGGCGATATCCATATCAGGAGATAATAGGTCATTTTCAATTTTGTTTTTTTTTTTTGGTTTCGAGCACAGTTGTTTAGTTTACGATGCCTGAATATAATTTTTAAGTATGTATAATTTTATAAGGTATTTTATGATTTTTGAGTTATACTCAAGTTTCTTTTATGTAACCTCTAAATAAAAAATAGATCTGTTAGGGTTATTAAGGTAAATAAAGTTGGTGTATATATTTTAGCATTCATTCAAACTTAACATTTTATTCAAAAAGATTTATTTATAAAAATTACATAACAGTATTCTACAAATCTTTATAAAAATCAATTTACAAATAAGTAGATCTTATTATATTCATTATCTCGCGGTTAAGGTTCTTCGACTTCAGAAGAACTTGAACTCGATGTATTAAGAGACACCATAGTAATAGGTTGGCTAGTATTAGATGTATCGTTTTCCTCCAAAGATTTCATTTCATACTCAGTCAATATATTAAATAGTTTTGTTTTTGCTACAACTCTTAAGGCCGGTGACAACTTAAATAAAACAGATTCAATATGAGCACAAAAAGATTTAACCTCTTCACGATCCACAAGTGCCTGTTTGGATTGTAAAAGTTTCATTTGCTCCTGCATAGTTTTTTCTTTGTCCTGCCAAAATTTTATGAGGCTGGTATTAAATTCGTTGGTTCTTTTGCGTTTTCTATTTTTTTTCTCAGACCGAATATCAGTATGGTTTGTGGTCGGTGTGTTATTTGGAATGATTTCATTATTTTGGACGATTTCCATAGAAACATGTTCGGTATTTGTTGCTTCTGAAGTGTATGTCTGTATACTGCTCGTTGATGGATTTATATCAATTGGAAATATTTCACTAAAAATTATATCTGGTTTTATGTCTACATCACTAGTAATAATGACGTCCCCATTTAATTCATCTTTTACATCCTCTGAATTTATTGGTGTTTCATTTCTCTCCTCATTGCTTTCTATTTCTTGAGATTTTGCAGAACTAGATTTTTCTATTGGAAATTTCTCTAGAAAACGTAGTTTTTCGATCATTATCCATTTGGTTGTTTTGAAGGACCTACGTTTACATCTGTTGAAGGAGTCTCTTATGTACTTCCATCGTTTTTTACAGTCATCACCTGCAAAAAAGAACGAAGCAAGATTTAAATTAATTATTTGTTATAGTAATTGGAAGAAAATCGAAAATGAATTGTTTTGTATATCTTAACGTTTCAAAGGTTTCTGAACATTTTGGCAAATCTTAGAAAAAATGTGTGTGCGTGTTTGTATGTGTGGATACAATTTTTTGTCGACGATTTCAGGAGCAGGAAAATTTAATCGATTTCTTTTAATGAAGAGACGTGCTGATTAGTTTGTGACAAAGGCAGGTACAACCTTTGTGGAGATACGGGGCAAAAAGTGCCAAAAATTGCAATTCAGTTTTTTGAATCATCGGGAGTCCGATGATTCAAAAAACATGTCATTTGTATTGATGCAATGACAAATTGATTCAATTTTTGAAAAAAATGCCATTCGGTAATCAAAAATGATCATTAGACATATGCACATCAAATTATCAGATTTTATAGAGATTTTAAAAATAAGCAGTTACTACAAATTTTAATTCATTTCTTTGGGTTCTGTCATTTATAGTGAATAACAACTCGTTGTCTAAAAAATGATTAATTTTTGAAGAAAACAGAGTCCAGTCATTTCAAAATTAGCAATAATTTTTATATTTTCAAAAAATTTCAACATTTTCAAAAAAATAAAAAAAATAAAAAAGGTCGATTTTATTCAATTTTGTTAAAACAAAAATCCTAATTTCTAAACAATTTTTATAAGTTTTAAAAATGTTAAAAAATTTGAAAATTGAGCATTTTGAAAAAAAAATGTCTTAAAAAAATTTACTCTTTCTCTAAAAATTTAAGAGTTTTAGGTTATAGAATTACAGATTATACCACTATATAAATCTTTACGTTTCAAAGGTTTCTGAACATTTTGGCATACCTTAGAAAAAATGGATGCATGTGTGTATGTATGTGCATGTGGATACAAATTTTCGACTATTTCGGGAATACGAGTCAACCGATTTGCATAATTAAAAAAACATTCGACTCGTACTGATATGGAGACATGCGGATTAGTTTTTGTTAAAGGCAAGCCGAGCCGTTTCGAGGATTTTTTGAGAGAACGCATTTTTGTTTACATTTCTATGGGCTTCGTAGCAATGTTTATCCGTTACACTGCGACGCGGCACCCACGCGCTTTGATATTTCGTTTCGACACAGCAAACGTATCCCGATTGCTTCAAAATTTCCAAAACATTTCCGAATATACAAAAAAACAAGAAATTCTGCAAAAGTAATCAAATTCAAAAAAAAAAATTATCATTAACAAAAAATAATAATTCTTGATACGGGAAGATCCACCATTTACCTCAAGGCACGATGCCTTACACCACTAGTTTCAAATTAATTTAATCGATCAAACAAGTTCGCATTAAACATTATAAGTACCATTAAGCATTTCAATACCATTATTCTTCCATTTATAAACAACAATCAGAATAAACAATATATCAAATGAGCTATTGTTGTTAAATACTCACGTACACACAAGTGCGTACATACACAAACCTACGCGGATACTTATACGACCAAGAATTTTGTATACATTTCTGTACGTACTAAACATCCGCAATTTAGAGCGAATTGTACGATATACTTTCGCATTCATGTTTACCGACGATTCTAAATAACGACTTGCGTTTGACGGGATGCGACGCGTTACTACGGGTAATAGACTGAATAGTTGAAATACCCGTTGACTAGCTGTAAGTGGAATTCTGTCTTAAGGCAATTAAGGCATCGTGCCTTGAGGCAAATTGCTGGAACTTCCCGTACCAAAAATTATTAATTTTTTAAAAACGATTAACATTTTTGAAAAAAATTTACTTCGAAAAAATTAGATTTTTGAGAAACTATAATTTTGACAAAAAATTCCTTTTTTTTGAAAAAAATTTTTTTTTTTGGAAACAAATTTTTTTTGAAAAGAAAAGTGTTTTCTTCATTTTGACATATTTTGGAAATTCTGAACTTTTTTCCAAGACAATCGTACTGCTTGAACTGCATAGAGACGAAATGTCAAAGCGCGCAAGTGTCGCGACGCCGTCTAACGCATAAGCATTGGTACGGAACCCATAGAAATGTAAAAAAAAATTATACTTATTGTTAAAATTTCTATAAAATATCTGATAATTTGATGTGCATATGTCTAATGATCATTTTTAACCGCCAAATGGCATTTTTTTTACTTTTTTCATTAGATCTCCGAAACCGCTAGACCTGCCTTCATGAAAATTCGATCAATTCTTCATCTTGTCAATATAAGTAAAATGTTTTTTGAATTATTCAAATCGGACGCTCCGTTCTCTTAAAAACTGAGTTACCGTTTTCGGCTAGACCTGGCTTCGCCAAAAACTAATCAGCACGTCTCCTTATCAATACAAATCGAATGTTTTTTGAATTATTCAAATCGGTTGATCCGTGTTCCCGAAATCGTTGACGAAAATTTGGATCCGCACATACATACACACACACACACACACATACATCAATTTCTCTAAGGTATGCCAACATATTTAGAAACCTCTAAAACTTAAAGATATATAAAAATTTTTATTCTCGATTTTTTTGCGATTACTATAACTTGCCCTACGGGAAGTTAAAAATAATATAAAAAAAAATGTTTACCGACGATTCTAAATAACGACTTGCGTTTGACGGGATGCGACGCGTTACTACGCGTCTCTGAGATCCGCATGGGTAATAGACTGGATAGTCGAAATACCCGTTGAAAATAGTTGAAATATTTTATATAGTTATTCTATCTCTACTCACTTGGTCTCTTCAATATTTTTCTAATATCGTTCCAGATTTTCTCCCGCGCGGCATTGTCTTTGTAAGTCGGGAGCCTGTTGTCGTACAGTGGCGGATTGTTGTACACCAGTTCTATTAATAGTTCGTCCTCTTGCGGCGAAAAAGATCTCATTTTGACGTGCGGCAGTTCCCCTCAAGTCGCGCTACTCGACTGCCTTCGTGAGACGCGCGACCCTGGCCGTCGCCTCGTCGCCTCGTTCGCCGACAGTGGCCGACCGTAAGCCGAGCCCGGCAGTGGGGATCTATCTCGCGTATCTAGCGTTGCACGGTTCGAAGCTTCGGTCGCGTTTCTTCGGTCGCGACGGTGAAGAGATAATGATAAGGTTTGTATAAATAATCGACATTCTTAGAAAACCGATTTTCGACAAGTATTTTTTCGCGAGTCCGGTTTTAACCTAGTAGTGCATGGCATCGTACCTTAGGAATCGTTCAAGTATTACGTAAGCAGATTTATTACAATTATTTACCCCCTCTTACCCCCTACCTCCATGTAAACATTTTGCAATTAATGTATTGTTTTTTTTTAAATATTGTAATTATTAGGTTGCCATTCGGTAAAAAAGTAAAAATACTACCTATGACGTAATCATCATCTAGACTCCCCTGCTCCCATGTCACCCATAATAGGCAAATCAATAAGCCCCTCGCCACTCTATAGTGCTTACGTAATACTTGAACGGCCCCTTAATGCAAATTGCAGAAACTAACCGGACTGTAATTTGAAATTTTTAAAATTTCAGAAAAAAAATTAGTTTTTTGTTAACATTTTTGAAAATTCTGGAAACACTTGAAAAATTTGAATTTTAAAAAATTGCAGTTTTTAAAAATACTGATATTTTTTGCCAACTTAATTTAAAATATATTTTTTTGAAATTAAAAAAAATTTTTTTTGAACATTTTTGAAAATTCTGATATTTGCATATTCCGCACTTAAAAAAATTGAATATTGAAAAAATGGCAGTTTTTGAAAATACTGATATTTTTTGAAAACTTAATTCAAAACGTAATATGAAATATTTAAAATCTCCGAAAAAATTTGATTTTTTTTGAGAATTTTTAATTTTTTTAACATTTTTAAAAATAAATTGAAAAAATATTTGAGTGCACTTAAAAAATTGCAGTTTTTGAAGATACTGATATTTTTTGAAAACGTAATTTGAAATTTTTAAAAGCTCAGAAAAAAAATAGATTTTTTAGAAAATTTTGTTTATTTTTTAACATTTTTGAAATTTCTGAGAGCACTTCAATAACTTGAACATTGAAGAAATTGCAGTTTTTGAAAATACTGATATTTTTTGAAAACTCGATTCAAAACGTAATTTGAAAATCTCAAAAGCTCAGAAAAAAAAAAATTTTTTTTGAAAATTTTGATTATTTTTATCACATTTTTGAAAATGCTAATATTTTTTGAAAACTCAAATTATGTGATTTTTGAAAATTTAGGAATACTTTGAAAGAATTTGACACCCTATTTCCATCAGTGGATTCCAATTACAAAATATGAGATTTTCGACCGCCAAATGGTATTTTTTTAACTTTTTTAATACATAAATTTTAACTTTTTTCTGGATCTTCGAAATCGCTGGATCTGCCTTTGCAAAAACCTAATCAATTCTTCATTACATCAATACAAGTAAATTGTTTTTAGAATAATTCAAATCGGATGCTCCGTTTTCTCACAAACTCAATTGCAATTTTCTGCATTTTTAAAAACTAATCAGCACGTTTCCGTATCAATGGGAATCGAATACTTTCTGAATAATTCAAATCGGTTGAGCTGTGCTCCCAAAAACGTCGACAAAAATTGTACATACATACATACATACATACAGAATGCACACAATAATTTTTTCTAAGGTATCTCAGAAATGTAAAGATCTGCAGAAAAAATATTGTTGATTTTTGGATAATTAACTATAATTTATCCTATGGAAAGTTAATAATTGTTAGTTGTTTATATATAATTTCTATATATAAAGGTGTAAATGTTTTTATAATTGTGAAATTAAAGACGGCTATCAATCTGCTACATTTGTCATTTTATTTGGTATTTGTGCCTTATATTTTTTACTAAAATAGTTTTTTAAAAACCGACCAACCCTGTTATATATAAATGCATACTATTACACATCATTTTGGTATATGATTGATTATCAATTTATCGTCACTTCTTATCAGTGTTTACATAGAAGTCTTATCAAAATTCATAGTAATCGATTTATAATAAATACATTTCATTTCAGTAATATATGTATGGATTTTTTTATAGAGCAGAGTAGGACACAAAGAGGTCCTAAATATACTTAAAAAATATATTTAAGTATCGTAAACTAAATAACAGTGATAAAAAAAACAAGGAATAAAACTGTAACTGACAATTTGGCCGTTTATCTCGTGGCTGTGATGTCGCTTGATTTAAAGCTTTGGCTGGTTACACATCTTTTGCCGGTTTGCCCTCTGCTTAAAAATGACATTTCTATGAAACATTTCCAATGTTTTAATTTTCCCTATATCAACACTTCGATAACAATAGTTGATTCATTATGTTACCATAACAATATTATTATTTCGTAACGCAGTCGACATCAGAGCCATTGTCGTCATCCGCTTAATCATTTTCTAATGCCATTGTAATAATTCACGTACGTACTTACATTAAACTGGGAACTGTTTTGATAAAGTGTCATTTATTTAGTCTGACAATATCAAAAAACTTTTTACTTTAATGTCGTGACGGCAAGGCGTTATCTATTATAAATGATTCCGTTTCCATTAACCATATATCATTTATGTATAAGCCCTAGGTATAAAGAAAATAATGGTGTGTGGCATCGCGCCTTAAGGCAAATTGCTGGAACTTTCCGTACCAGAATTATATACTTGAGGGAAAAAAGCAGTAATCGATAGAAATTTATCAATGATTTACAACAATTGTTTTATACATTTTCAAATTATTAATTATAATCACTATATATTTTATCGTTCATAAAATATTCAGTGACGACCTTATCGCTCAAAAATTAGCAGGAGGTGAATGAATGAATTCATCTGAGAATAAATTTCTTATGATTAGAATAACGCATTTAAAATATACGCATATAGACATATATACTGAATTGTAAATTTAAAATTCATATTTGAAGTATAAAACTTTGTATATTTTTGAAAATTTTGAAATTTTTTTTTGAAAGATTTTGAAATTTGCTTGAACCGTATAAGTAAAGTTTAATAATTCAAAATTAGGGTACGGAACCCAACAAAATTGTAACAAAAAAATTATTACTTATTTTAAAAGACTTCATCAAATATCTGATAATTTGATGTGCATACGTCTAATGTTCATTTTTGGCCACCAAATATCACTTTTTTTTACTTTTTCCTCTGTATCTTTGAAATCGCTAGACCTGTCTTGCCAGAAAATTAAATTCTTCATTTCGTCCATACAAGTTAAATGTTTTTTGACTCATTCAAATCGAGTACTCAGTTCTCTCAAAAACTGAATTACCATTTTTGGCACTTTTTGCCCCATATCTCCGAAACGGCTAAACCTGTCTTTACCAAAAACTAATCAAATTGTTCGATTCTGGGCGGAAAATATGTATGTAATTTGGTGAAAAACAAACTAAATGAATTGAAAGTTGGACAAATCGAAATTGACAAATTAATCAAGTTGGACATAATGATAAAACCGAAAGAAAAAGAAAATGCAATTCTTTGGTTAGTTTCAGGTATTTTATATAACATCCTTCAAGCCAACGAGGAAATATTTATGATAGAAAGAATTTTAAGAAACAGAAGACAGGAACGAATTACAAAAGACAGAAATACTTTTGCCATCTATTTACAAAAAATAGATTTAGGAAACTATAACTATAACTGGAAAATGTGATATATAATTATGATTCTGTTTTAGTTATAATTTAGAACTAATTTACAATTTAAATGTAATTTTTTTATACATAATTGCTAAATAAAGTATAATAAAAAAAATAAAACAATGTATTTTACAATGTTTACACCAACCTATGAAATCCAGGTGTACACACACACACACACACAAACGCATACATCAATTTTTTTAAGGTATGCCAAAATGTTCAGAAACCTTTGAAACGTAGAGATATGCAAAAATTTTCATTTTCGTTTTTTTTTATTGTGATTACTACAATTTAAAATTTTGCGTAAGTAAAATTACCCATGATTTTAAAATTCTTTCCTTCGACTGCCAATATCCTTCCCCAACTATCGATTCTCCGTTGACCCTCAATGTATGCGTGTTGGCCTGGTCAGAATGTTCTCTCTCATACAAGTCTTGGGCTAATTATTCAACTCAGTAGCCATACGTATTATCTAATTCACCTTCGTCGGTTCTTACAAGCCGCTTCCAGCCAGACCCGCGAGCTTTATGTGTAATAACCACCAGCCACAGTGTAGTTTGTCAGTTCTAATGACTTCAGGGAATTTCCTTAATGGCTTATACTGAAAAAGGAAAAAACTAACACGGAATGATATGGTTGAACTTTGAAAAATTAACTGGGAATGGAATATTAGATGGGATCAAAATTGTTGGTCGGGAAAAGGAAAATTTTATTTTAAAAATTGTTCACAAATATTATATATTACTAGATATACACGCGACTTCATTTGCATAGAATTCAACAAAAAATCTAATAATTTTTGCAATTTTATTTTGAATGCCATTTCGATTCTATATCACTTTCCATTACATAATATGTATTTTATATCTGAATACAATATAATTACATTTTTCAATTTTTAATCGAATTCCACTAATTAAAAACGAGCGTCACAATTATGTTGTAATTATGTTCATATTCAAATTAAAATAGAAAAATACTATAGTTTGGCATACGATTTTAATTAAAAGCAACGCGGTGCAGCAGAACCATTTTAATTATGTCATTTAGAAACGATGATTTGAATATACATCTATGTATAATGTGAAACAGTATAAATAACTGCGATAAACATCTATAATGGATTTTGTAGTATGCATTATACCTATACACGTATTAACATGAAAGATAAAACTTTTATCTATAATGGACTAATAATACAACTGGATTTTTATAGGTTTGTTTAATTATAGTACAAAATATTGGTATATGTTATATAACCAGTTAGCGGTGAGTGACGTATATACTCGTCATAAAAAAGTTCCAGGATTTTATGTAATGACGTATATGTTCGCGATGTCTGTAAGACAGTGACAATATGCTATTTAAATTGAATTTAAAAAAAAAAATCTGAAATATCAAGGAGTTTAGAATATTTTTGTGATTGTGTGGACTACCAACAATCTTAAGAATTTTTTTATTCATAGCCTTATTTTGTTGCATAAAGTGATGTATCCTTGATCCTAATACGGACTTCTATTATCCCAAATTATCCCGTTAATTTTGGTCAACTATCAAAACTACCAACAAACCACTCCGTCGGCCAGAGTTTCGTTCATAATTCGTATATGTATATATACGCATGCATTCAATAGCAATTTGGCACTTAACTCTCTGCGGCTTCCATGTGGTTCATTCCATCCATTATTATGATTATTGTTATTATTTAAGGTAATTGTTGTTTCGTCCGTGACGCACGTAAACTCACATTCAGACAGCTCTAAAGCACCAAAGCCAGGCAAAAGCATTTCAAAGCTATGACACAAAAAGCCCTGTAATAATTCGACTGTCTAAAAATAACACGCAGTGCTTTCAAATTTAATTCTGATTTATTACACGTCATAATCTAGATATGTGAGTATGCGGAATGGCTCCGGGTGTAATGTATATTGCTCGCTTAGAACAAAGGAATGGCAAGTCAAGATAATTGCCTGGCCTGAAAAAAGTTGACAATGATTTAGGTAATGTTAGAAGAAGACATTTTTTATCTAAAACTGAGCATTTGTATTGAGACAATTAACTTCATATCAGGTTTGAATAAATGGGGCAAACGGAAACAAACGTATGTGAAAAATCGCACATTTGTTTGTAAGATTTTTCACGCGACAGAAACGTTTCTGTTAACATTATTTATTTGTCTGTCGTTTGTAAGGACGTGTTAAAGTCCAGATTTTTTAGAAAACTGTTTTTTAATATGTTTAATCTTCTTTTTTTCAGATCATTTGGACAGCTATAATCATGGTCACATACCAATTTTGTGAGACCTCCGACTTCATCACCTGCTAGAACTCGTGATAATTAGTATTGAAAAATAATGAAATATACATTATAATTTTATTGAATATATTTTAATTTTAAATTTTTAATTGAGTTTTGGTGTTTCAATATAAAAAATGTTTTTTCTCAATTGTGTTGTTCTTGGTATGATTTGATGATCTATGATAAATAATTAGAAGACATGTATGGATCAAATTATCTTCAAAGATAGCCCTTGATGAAATTTAAGTATTTATGATAATTGCAAATTTTCTAGATCGAATATTTTTCATTTATAAACCACAAACAACCTGGACATCAAAATTATCATCAGAGAATTCAAATTGAAAGTTGAAATGTATAATTAAATCTTCAAAAATATAATTAAAATGACAAAACAAAGATATTTTGATTTAGTTTTTTTTTGTAATGGGCCAATAATCAAAATTGAAAATTTTTACATTTCTCGACGTGTTGAAGGTTTCTGAACATTTTGGCATACCTCAGAAAAAATGGATGTGTGTGTGTGTATGTATACATATGGATACAAATTTCCAGTCACGTTTTCGGGCGCACGGATCAACCGATTTGAATGGTTAAAAAAATATTCGATTTGGTCGATTGAGTAACTTTTTTGAAATCTTGTTTGAAACAGAACCTTGTAGTTATCCTGTCCTAGGTGTGACAGATTACATTTTATTTTCTAGATCGATATAAAATTAGCTTATCAGTAGAGTCCTTTTAGTCATCTTCTAGATTAATATTGTATAAGCTTGTCAGTACAACCCACTTAATTTTTTTCTAGATCAATATTTAATTTGCTCTTCAATACAGTCCTTTTTACTTCCTTCCATAAGTCTTTTTTATCTTCTTCTAGTCTAGATTATATATAAGATCTATAACGTCGGAAATGAATTTTTTTTATAATGCGGCTTGAAATTATCCCGTTAACTACATGGTGGGCTCTCGCCTTACAGCTTATAATTGATTATTTTTTTTGGATTTTTTTACACCCCATAATTTGATTATTTTTTGGGATTTTTTTTATTATTGTATAATAATTTTTACTACTGATCTAAAAGGGGTGACAAGTATTATATTCATATTTTGAGATTGAAAACATATTACTTCCCTGTAAGGAATAATAAGAATTTTTGTTAAAGTAGCAGAGGTATTACATCAAAAGCTACTCCAGTGACCAGGGAATATGAAATAATTTAAAATTTAACTATTTTTCCCTACAGTTTCCTGCACGTGTACTCGTACTCTGTACTCCATACTCTGTACTATACCGAATGCTCGTAGCACAGACTTAACAATAAGCGGCTATATATTACGGCATCGTAACTCCCGGCGGGGTTTAGTTTAATTAACCCCGCTTTAATTTATTGCGGCATGTGTACGGGTTCGCACAAAGAATAAAACAGAGTCAAAGTCTCGACTCGACTCCATTCGACTTGTCTTTGTTCTTCGGCAGGATGCGCACATACTGGGGGCATAACGATAAAACTGCAATTCGAGGCAGATTCACACTTGCAAGTCGACTAGAAGTTGATGGAAGGAAAAAACTAGTGGTGCTTGGCATCGTGCCTTAAGGCAAAATGCTAGAACTTCCCGTACCGAAAGTAGTTTATTAAAAAAAACTTTGCAAAATTTTGAAAAATTGAGATTTTTGAGAAATTTTGAAATTTTTGGAAAAATTTGACTTTTTTGATAAATTAGATTGTTTTTGATATTTTTATTTATTTTGAAAATTTTGAACATTTTTTTTAAACAATCGCACTGCATGAGTCGAATGTTTTTTTAATTATCCAAATCTGTTAATTGGTTGGCAAAATCTTCGACGAAAATTGTATCCGCACACACACACATACATCCATTTCTTCTAAGGTATGCCAAAATATTCAGAAACATCTGAAACGTCTTTCACCAATTATACTAACAACTATCAGAAAAGTGTCCAGGTAATTCATCATTGTAAATATAATATTTTTCTAGTTTTCAAAAATTGGTTACCTGGTCTACTTTATCCCATTATCGTGGTAAAAGATAAGAAGGGCAGCTAGGTGGTAAAAAAATACCTCTGTCTTTCTTTAAATTTAAAGAAGTTTTGTGCAATAATTTATAGGTGCACTATTTCATCAAAGCAATTATTATTAAAAATTTTAAATAATTATATATTATGCTAAACATAATAAACAAAAATATTTATCAGTTGTTACTACTAACATGAATCATACTTTTGTAGATATTGCTGTATTATTTTATGCATAATCAGAATTGTTATTTGAAATACAATTATTACAAATAAGATAAATACAACTTCTGTTGGACATACTGTTCTTTTAAATTGACATTGAAACTTTGTCAGAAGAATTCATCAGAGTTGGAATAACTATTTATTTAATGTATTTTTTGTAAAATTGCTTTTTGTAACTTGTTTTACTTTTTTAACTTCCCGAAGAAGAATTTTATGTTTTCATCAAAAAATGTATCTCGATGAGGACTGTTGTTTCTAAGTCGGCCGAGCCGTTTCTTTGTAAATTGGAAAAAAGCGTTCAATTTTGTCCACGCTTTATCTCACAATACTATATCAATTAAAAAAAAATCAAAATCTGTTCGAAAGATATTTGTTGGAAATACAGATTAGTTTTAGGTAAAAATCGATCGAGCACGTTATCTTGTAATTGACTGTTGAAAAAAAAATTTGCCTATTTTTATGAAAATCATGGTCTCATAGAACATACTTTAATGTTTAATTTTAAAAGTTTATCAAAGTTTGAAAATATATCATATACAAAATTTGTGTCAAAATTTGTGTTTTTGTGATGAAGTCAAACATTGATAATTAATTAAAATGTGGAATAATAAATTATAATTTTGGGATATATAAGCACGTGTCTGTGCAATATAATTAATATAATTACAGATAATTTAAATGTGTTTTGAATTTGATTTTAAATTTAAAATAAATTCAATTGAAAATCGCATTGTTAATTTTTAATTGGAAGCGCTAACTTCATATTTGAAATAAATAGTTGAAAATTTTATTTAAATATCTAAATGCCAATTTCGATTGATTAAGTCAATCAATACACCTATCGGAAAGATTTTGCAACTTGCTTTTAAGCAAAATACCACTTTCAACTAGTTTTACAAGTTTTTTTTGCCTATATATTGTCAATATAAATGTTCAGGTGGTTATTTTTAACCCAGATATATGTAAGCAATTCTAGTGGTTATAAAAAAATTTTTCAGCTGTCTTTTAAAACAATTAAATAATAATAACGTATACCTAAAAATTATATTTGAGTATCGAAAACTAAATAACACTGCTCAACGACAGAAACTTATTCTAAAAAAATAATTTCGTTAAAAAAAATGAAAATATCGATGGCTAATTACACATCATTAGTCTTTGCTTAAAAAAAGTTTGGTTCAAAAATGCCATAGTTTACTTGTTTTGGAGATAATCTATCCCACGTATAAAATTGTGTCTTTTACTTCTGTGGCCACGTTAAAAATCTACAACAATGACTACCATTTCATTATCATTTTCGTGAAAATAATCTTTCATTTGATGGTTTTAATTTCCTATGTTTTGTTCCATTGTATACTCTGCACGTACAGACACTTTAAATAAATACAGACGTTAAGATAAGTCGTATGTTCCGGCATGTTATTATAATTAGTGGTGTAATAATAGCCCATTGATAAGGACAATATCTTTTACAAACAATAAACAATACAGACAGATATAAATAAAATTTTGAACTGCGTCCTCTAATGACTACTTAACAATGTCAATAATGACATAAAAGTTTCTCGAATAGCGGTAATAACAACTTTCAAATATTTTAGATAGATAATTGACTCGAATATAGAAAACTATGAACACATGCTTCCTTGTTATTAATATTTTCATACACCTTGGATAGTAAGTATAATCATATGCTAATTAATTGCTAAATTAATTAACACACATTAAAAGTTAATGATGCTTTTGTTCAAAATCGATTTCAAGCGAATCTAATTAATAATACGGATATATAAATTTCCACAGACACGTATATGCTTGAATTAATTACTCGTAACTACCTTTAATGAAATTTTAGTTTAATAATCTGTTTAAAATTGATTTTAATTAAATTTTGATATCTATCTCTTTTCCTTATTGAAATACTTGTAACTTGGCATTTGATTCTGAAACTCTTGGGTTTCGATTTAATAAATAATTAAATTTATTACACGATTTTTATGCAACTAATATTTAATTCTCGTTCATCGACATTAACATCTGAAGGTATTAACTGAATCATCTATACATGAATAATTTGTGTGTCTTTGTTGTTTGTTTACAAGGTCCTGTCAACTCAGTTGCCAAAGTTTAAATCAAACAAACCACCTACAAGATAACAACTGCATTTACCATATCGATATTTTAATATCTGGTAACTTCATACCACATGTTTGAGTTTCCTATCTTCAAAATGATGTCTATGGTTTTTAATATTGAGTCAATATTTTAATTCCATTATCATTCAGTTTCTGTCTGTGTTTCATAGACAGAGCATTGCAAAGGCGTGATGACCCGGCGCCGAAACGTACCGGGTCATCATGCCGCTCTGCTGAGGTCTAAGAAACTAGGACAGTTTTAGTGTAAGTGTTTAATTAGTGCATTTTTATTTAATAGTTAAAAGTTTTAGTGAGTGTAAAAGTCAATGAATGTATTAAAGTCAAATAAAGCAAATTTTGAAATTAAAAATTAGTGAGATTGATGCTTGGATCTTCCATACAAAGTGAGTATTGCATTTTTTTTTGTCGAGTTCCATCAATAGTTGTTATTGCATAATTATATTATATTTATTTATTTAATTTATAAGCATAATAAATAATTAAAATAATACATAAAAAATAAATAAAAAATATAAAATAATATTTATTATGTATTAGTTCTCTATTGAACAATTTATTACAAATTATAATATGGGGGCAAGTAAAAATACTAGTCTTTAGAACTGATTCTTATCAGCCAGGTATTTTTACCTATTTGTGACTATTGTATTGTGATTAGTACATTAGATAATTAGGTTTCAAATGGTATTGAAAAGATTTAGTAGGTAGTTTTTGTTTAAACTCACTTAATTTATTCTTTTGTATTTTACATTAATGACTAGCAATATGTAAATTTAGGACATTTTTTTACATTTTTTTTTAAATACTGTAAAAATTTTAACCAGGCGTTGATGTTATTTAATGAAATTTTGTGCAAACTTTTATATGCACTTGTTTATAGAAATTTTGAATAAATCGTAGTTGAAATGCGGACTTTAGTATTTTGATAATTTGCATTATGAGGATTTAGAACATTTTTTCATATTTCTCTAAATAATTTTTAATTTTTATTCTGCATAATATAATTTGTTAGCATTATTGAAAACTAGATAAAATTTACTAAAATTTCGTAAAAAAAATTATATGCACTCGTAGTTGAAATGCGGACATTAGTATATGGATTTAGAACAGTTTTTTACTTTTCTTCAAATAACATTCAATTTTTATATCATACATTATAATTTTTTTACATTAATAAAGGTAAGATTTACTGGAATTATAGAAATTGTTACATGCTCTCGCATTATGAAATTGCATATTGCATAATTTGTAGTTGAAATGCAAATTATAGTCGTTTGATAATTTGTATTTATTTGATTTTAGAATTTTTTTACTTTACTTCAAATAATTGTTAATTTTTATATTGGATAATATATTATTTTGCATTTTGAAATTAAATAAAATTAAAAAATTAAAATTCTTTATTCATACTTGCATATCAAAATTAAAAATAAAATGTGTTGCTTTAATATTAAAGAGGCACTATTGTATTTCGACTATCTTATATAACTTTATTGTAAATTTTATGTATGTTATTTATTTCTTTAAATAACTTTTAATACAATTTTAATCTGTTGGCTTATCATTTCAATTAAAGATTTATAATTAAACTCGAATTTATTTTTAATCGGAATTTTGTCCGAAGGAATTTGGCTACCTGCTGATAGATAACGACCTTTAAAAACTGATACAAAACTAGATAATTTATGGTTTATTTCAACACAAAATAATTTCAACTAATATTCCTGTACTAACTTTTCATTGTAATTATGCATTTATTGATTCATAGTTTTATTAAAGCAATCTAATAATTTCGTAAAAACATTAATTGATCGTAATATAATCACAACTGCTTATTTTATAGAGTCATAAAATATTCTGAACATCTTGGTACTTCATAATATATTACACAAAAATTTAGAATTGATGAATATATACGTCACTTTATATATCACACTTAATTGGTTAAGAACTTCAGATTATTATTATTATTATCTTATTATTTCTATTGTTATTTTGTTATATTTTATTGTTTTCTAGTATTATTTTATTCAGAAATTTTATTTTATTTATTAATTTTATTTTTATTATTTGCGTTTATTTTATATTAAATCTGATGAATGATATACTACGGATATCATTTTAATGTAAATTCTATCCTTTGTACTCTTATTTATTTAAATTTATGTTATTATTATCATTATTGCTAGATGTTATCTTATTTAACAGTTGTAATAAATATTGTAATTAAAAAAAAAAAAAACTTCAGATTCAAATCATGGGAAAACTTTCTGTCAGCTTCGAAAACAAGTGCAGTAGTAAATCAATATGAACTGTGAATTGAGGAGCGGGCTTAGAAGGGATGCTATAAATTATGGAAATTTTCTAGTACAAGGTTATAAAAAAATAGTCGATAATTTAATAGAAATTACTTTACGTAAGATCATCTGGCTTGAATGTTTATTATCCGTTTTAAAGTTTTCTATTAATTTTTTCCTAGTTTCAATTTCCTCTCTCGGTGTGGGCCATAATGGGCCCCGGCATGGCGATGGCGATGTCGAAAGAAAAGCAGATCACTTGCAGATCAGTGATGAGGTCGCAAAGAGCATTAAAGTAATTACAGTTCGTAACGGCAAACGAGCGGCCATTCCCAGCAGTTGGTCGGATCAGATAATACTCGTCTCCCCTCGAAGAGTCTTTTCGAAAGATTTTATCTGCACTCGGCCGCGCCAAGAAGCTGCCCGGGATCGTGACTAAACAACATAATGATGCCCATTGATAAATTGATTAGTAGACAAAAAGCACGAGGCAACGATTAATCGAATGCATTTTCGGTAGGAAAGAGGTACAGATAGGATGAGAAAGGTACCATCATTGGGTAATTAGAATATCTTTGGCAATGTTTTTTAGGATGTTGTGATTGCTTGCCTTATGAAGGAACAATTCTAAATACTTTCATTATAACTGTATATATTTATTTGATATTAATAACAAGTTATAAGTGTATTTACAATACTGTTTTTGATTACGTATTGATTGATTGATTTGTATGATTTTTATAATTGATGATTTTTAACTTCCCGTAGGGTAAGTTATTGTAATGGGCCGAAAATCGGAATTGAAAATTTTAACATTTCTCGACGTTTTGAAGGTTTTTGAACGTTTTGGCATACCTCAGAAAAAATGGATGTGTGTGTGTGTGTGTGTGTGTGTGTGTGTGTGTGTGTGTGTATGTATGTATGGATACAAATTTCCAGTCACGTTTTAGGGCGCACGGATCAACCGATTTGAATGGTTCAAAAAACATTCGATTCCTATTGATAGGGAAAAGAGCTGATTAGTTTTTGGCAAAGGCAGGTCCAGCCGTTTCGGAGATACGGAGCAAAGAGTGCAGAAAATAGAAATCGAATTTTTGAGAGAACGGAGTATCTGATTTGAATGATCTAAAAAGCATTCAATTAGTAATGATTGGGAGAAGTGCTTATTAGTTTTTGGCAAAGGCAGGCCCAGCCATTTCGAAGATATGGAGCTAAATATGTAAAAAATGGCAGTTTTTGAGAGAACTAAGCGTCCGATTTAAATGATTCAAAGAACTTTCTGCTTGTCTTAACAAAATAATTGATTTTGGAAAAAAAAATTTTGTTCAATTTTTTTTTTTTTTTTTTTTTTTTTTTTTTTTTTTTAGTTTTATCAAAATATTTCAGATTTTATTTTTAATTCTGGCTATAGTTCTAATATACTTTACAAATATTTTCAACTCTGCAATTCAGTTTATATAATTCTCATAAATATTAGACAATGTTACAATATTTATAATAATCTATTTGAAAACATTCAGTATTCCTCGAACATTTCGGTACGGGAAGTTCCAGCAATTTGCCTTAAGGCACGATGCCATAAATGCCTCAAGACAGAATTCCACTTACAGCTAGTTTGTTTTTTTATCTCAATATATCGCACCCTGTGATATGGCGCGAACAGGCAGTTTGTGTGGACACTAATGAATAAGATCAGTTCTACGTAGCTCCGAAGTTAGTCATATCTGACTAAAAGGTAACTCCAAAGTTAGACACACCTGATTCCTTCAAATGTGTCCTGGATATGTCAACATGTACAGAATATGTCATCAACCTGCTATTGTACGGCTTGCCTTTGTATGCAAGTTTAGATTTTTTCAAATATATTGATTTTGCATGATTCATTTTTTAATATTGTAAATTCAAATATTTGATTGTGATTGTTAAAAATAAATGCAATAAAATAAAAATATTTATATACATATTTTTAATGTTTTACTTTTCATTAGCTTTTAAAGAGTAATATTTTATTTCTTTCTTAACTTCTAGTAAGGTAAGTTATAGTAATGGACCAAAAACCGAAAATGAAAATTTTTGCATATCTTTTGTATATATATTTTTTTAAACAATATGCAGAAACTTAAAACAATAAATATTTCACAATATTAACCAAAAAATAGTGGCAACATCCATCGGTGCGTCTATTAGGTATAAAAAAGTAATATTTTGACGAACATATTTCAATTGATTTAAAAATTACTATACCTATCATATATATTTTAATTATAAGAACAACTAAATATTATGTAAAAATTATTACTTGAGTGAATAAAAAATATAATTAAGTCAAAGTAGATAACATTTTCTTTCCATTAATAAGTTTTCTAAAATGTGATATCATTGCTTATATTAGTTTTTAATAGCAGATATTTGTTTTGTCAAAAAAACTCGATTTGATAATGTTTCAAATGATTCTGAAACAACTGTATGTTCATTTTCATCGATATTTTCTCGCGGCTAAACCGATTTCTAAAAGTTAAATACCATTTAGTAAAATTGTTGGTGTGAAATCTATTTCGTAATTAAAAGTTGAAAAAGTTCTTTTTGACTATGTTGATGAAATTTTGTATGTTGATAGATTTTGTAGCCTGAAATAAAATAATAAAATATTACAGGCCTGATAAGCGGTATAATTATAAAATTCATTAAAGTTTAAAATTCATGCTTGAACGATTCTAATCAGAATCTATGCCGAGCATATGTACGTTTTGTATTTTGTAGGTAACTATTGATTATAGTTGATGTCTGTAAATAAAATACATTTTAGTATACGAAGTGAATTAAATCGTGTTCAACAAATTACTTTATACAAATGCAGATATTATAGATACGTTTAAAAAATATATAAATAGAAAACATCGACGAAAGTGTAATAGATACAGTGATATTAAATACACGATTCAATTATTAGTTGCACCTGCCAGTTTCTAAAGTACACATTGATTCTATTACTACCATTACAATTACTAGTTTATTCTTCTATGTCCATTACCACTAGGTCACATATCAGTACCAGTAGGATACACCATCTGCTCCTTAGTAGTAATCTGTACATAGCGTTTTCCTAGAACACTATATTAGCCTTACAGAAGAGAGGAATATGGAGCCGGCAAGTGTTCGTAATCTCGTTTTACTTCCACTGTATCATCAACTTGTGCGGTCGCACGAATGCTGGCTGGTTGTTCTGACTTTATCCTGCCTGATATCGTCCAGAACAGGCGGATGAATAGATGGGAAACGCCGGGAGATTGTATTAACGTCGTCATCGTCATATTAAAAAGATTATAAAAATTGACTAACAATGCAATGAAAGGACAGTTGCAGTTCTGAGAATTTTTGAATTTGCGGTAAAGATGCTTCTATATTCATGGCGCGGTGCCGCACCTGTTTTAGTGAGAATTTTATACGGTGATCATCTTAAGTGAATAAGTAATGCTCAGATGCAATTGTAAGAGAAATATAAGTCTGAAATCAATATTACAAATATAGTTTGCAAATTCGAGTATCTCAATTTTTTTTTATAATTATGAAATCAATATTACAAATATTGTTTGCAAATTCGAGTACCTCAGTTTTTTTTAAAGACTTTACGAATCACCTAGGGAGAATGAAGAAAAAATTATTGCAAATAGCATAAGGCAAGTTGCATGATACAGATAAATAATCGACTAAGCCAATAAAACTTCAGATTCAGATTTTTAGGTAAAAAGTTCAACTGTTAAATCAAACTTTTTTTTTTCCTGCACCAACAAAATAATTACATATTATTATTTCCATTTGACGTTTTTCAAGCATAAGGTAGGCCGTGGCACAAAGGTCCAATTTAAGTTTGAGCAATCATATTATAAAAACCAAACCAATTGCATTACAAAAAACAACACATCTCAAACAACTATCTGAATATGTTCAGTAAAAATCCCAGCTAATTTATCATTGTATAAATGTCTTTTTTATGTTTTAATTAATGTCACCTGGTCTTTGTTATCCTAGAGGCATCAGCTCCATTATCTTATTTTTAATTTATAAAAGATTTTACGAAATAATAGCTACATCATCCACCACTGCAAAATATACATTTTATGGATACATTTTTTACATAGATAAAACTGTATATAACCTTGATCTGGTATTTCGCCAAAAATATTTCAATAACTAATTATTTTTTATTCTATATTCTTTGAATTTATTCTGGTAAATGCTTATTGAAGTTTTATGCATTATTTGTAATATTAAATGTATTACTTAACGTTTTCGTAATTGTTTAAAAATTTAAATATAAACTATTAATAAAGCATTCAATTTGTATCAATTTTATGATTTTGCATGATTTTTAGTCTTATTTGTAAACCATGCATTTAAGAATAAACTATTAATTTTTTTTATAAATTGTAGATATTTGTAGAATAAAAATGCTTTTTAATTAGTGATTTTCAGTCTTAGAATAGAATTAGAATAGAATTAATTATTTTTATGTATATTTTTCATAATTGACTATTGAATAAATATCAGTTGACAATGTATGAAATTAGATTGTTTGAAAAATTAAGGTTACGCAATATTTTTTTTGATTAGACAGGATGATCTTGATGCTATTTGTTATTATATTTAGTTATTATTTATATCTAAAATATAATAGGATGTTTTGACTTGAATCGTTAAAACTTTATAATTCAACCTATAATATTAATTGTGAATGAGAAAAATACTCTTCATGAGGAAGTGGCAAATTTTATGTATCGACGCGTATATTTGTCATGCGTATAAAACTGTATCCATTTGCTATTTAATTTATATATTCTGAAATGTCAAGTTGTTTGGAATATTCCGAGGCTATGACTGTATAAAATAAGTAGTTGTAAGTGGCATTTTACCTTTTCTCAAATTTTTCATTATTTTTTTTATAATACTACAAATTTTGATATCAGTGCCTGATTTTTGAAGTCCTGAATATTGTAGAATTCGCTTCTAACAATAGTTCCTTTATTGTGTACTTGTACAAAACTGCTCCTCGAATTTTGTATTGTTTCTTTGTTTGCGTTCTTCCACACGGAAAAATAAACTTTTCGTAGTTGTGTAGATAAATAAAACAATGTTAAAATGATTTTAAATTAAAGAATATGCCTTTGTTCCTTAAGTAATTTCTTATCATCGTCCTGACGAGCTGTGCCATTACCATTGTATGATATAAGCAGTTCAAATATTTAATCAATTTCCTCGAGTGACTTATCCAGCCCGGATACTTATCTTCACAAACACATTTCAAATTTTTTACCCAAGTAATCGTTGAAGTATGTGCAAATAGCTATCTCTTCGCTGGGACCAGAGCACAGTAATCGCTAATGTCATAAGTCAATACTTAATAATAAAGTCAATACTGTATTTGAATTGCTTCCACCGCACCCTTTCGAATCGATTTACATGTCTTGTGTATTGCTTATCATATTTAACTAGAGTATTTACTTAAGCCAACTGAATGTATAATCATGTTTGCTTAACATAAAACATGATTTGCATAAGCGCCAAAGCACGAGATCTCTCTGTTACGTGGAATAAATGACTTGTTTTGTATTCGGATTGAATAAGTTTCATGGATCAGAAATATAAATTAAACTACTAATTTAGCTGTGTATCAAGACAGCATAAAGAATATATACAAATATCAATATCAAAATACCAACTCTCAGCTTCTATTTCGTTTTTATCGAGTCTCCTAAATTATTATACATCAAAGAAAAGTAAAATGTTTCCACGTTCCGACCGACAAGGAATTCTATAGTACAAGTACTCCCGTCTTTCTTCTGATGAAATTTTCATTTCGGAGACTTCTTTCTCGGTAATCCCGTCTTTGTGTAGCTAGAATGTTGAAAGTCTACTAACAAAATCACAGGCACTTTTTCACGGATTGTTAGCCGGTATTGTTACGACAGACACAATAATTCTAGAGAAGAAGCATGCGTGCTCGAGAGAATAAAATTGTTCGAGGTGTATTTGTTCGGATAAGTACATATTTTTTTAACAAATGAAGTTAGATTCGTAGAAAATAAAGGGTAAAAGTACTATTTAACTAGATAACTATGTCCCTAACTTCAAACATTAGCGCATGACGTATATAATCGTCACTAATTTTGAGTACCAACTAGTGCTGCTTTAAGGCAAATTGCTGGATCTTCCCGTACCCAAAATTCAGATATTAACAAAAACTTTGAAAAAATTAGACTTTTGAGATATTTTGAAATTATTGAAAAAAACTTACTTTTTTGTAGTTTGACTTTTTTTGAAAATTCTGAACATTTTTTAAGCAATTGCGCTGCGTATCTGATTTGAAGCCGCATTCACTCACATTTTCGGAAATAAAAAAAATTGATTTTTTTAAATTTTGATTTTTTTTTTGAACATTTGAAAAATTTGGTTATTGAAAAAAATCGACTTTTTTAGTCGTGTAACGTGTAAACATTGGTACGGAACCCATATAAATGTACACTAAATTTGTACTTATTATTTTAATCTTTATAAAATATCTGATAATACGATGTACATAAGTCTAATGTTGATTTTTGACTGCCAAATGGCATTATTTTTTACTTTTTCCTCTGTATCTCCAAAATCGCTAGGCCTGCCTTACCAAAAAATTTGATCAATTATTCATCTTGTCAATACAAGTAAAATGTTTTTTGAATTATTTAAATCGGACGCTCCGTTATCTCAAAAACTGAAATAACATTTTTGTCACTTTTTGTCCCGTATCTTCGAAACGGCTAGACCTGCTTTTGCGAAAAACTAATCAGCACGTTTTCTTCTCAGTAGGAATCGAATGTTTTTCGAATTCTTCAAATTGGTTGATCCGTGTTTGCGAAATCGTCGACGAAAATTTGTATTCGCACACACACATATACATCCACCCTTGGATACCTTTACAAATTTTTATTATTTTATTTACAAATTTCTTGTACACAAGTTTGTTTAAAAAGTTATATAACGTTATATACAGATTTATAGATAACTTTATTAGCTTTCTAATGGTATATAATACCATATTTACGTTCAAACGAATTATAAGCAAAATTTATATAAATGTCAAAAATTTACCCGGTTTCTTGGTTTACAAAAATGATAATCTTCACTTTTATTTTAATAGAATTTTGTTTCAAATTTTTATGTACAGATAAATAGGTAATTTTATTGGCTCTCTAATTATGTATAATAATAAGTAAATATTTCAACACATTATTTGAAAAATACCAAAATCTGAAAAAATATAACAAATAAAATCAATGGCTAAGATATTAAATTTATAGTAAGTTTTGAATTTTATTGATTTTCACATGGGTGATGATAACATGAATACATCCAAAATTTTCTAAGGTATGCCAAAATGTTCAGAAACCTTTGAAACGTAAAAATATTTAATTTTTTTGTGATTACTGTAAGTTACCCTACGGGAAGTTCAAAATATTATTTAACTGTGCCTTTAACTTCTAACATTGTGCACAGTCCGAATCGAGCTCATGACGTGTATATACGTCATTCAATTTTAGTCACTATTTATACTCATTACGAATATACTCGCCAATACACAAAATTCTGCCACATTTTATAGTAAACAGGCATACAGCAAATAATTTTCACATTCGAAATAATCAACCTCCTGCATTACAGTACAACAAAGAGGTTCTTTTCAAAACGCGTTGCACTTAAAAAACTCGCCGTTTTCGCACTCGTGTACCTGAATTACATCCATTGTACTTACTTTACCAAGTATAGAGAATGCATTCAAAAAAAGATTCTTTTGTTTCCATTATCAAAGATTCATCGTTAAAACGAAATGACATGGCACGTTCTTTTGGCGCCTCGTCTGGCCGTGATGCAAGTGTCGTCTGTCTCATTGACATATGACAAAGAGCCTAGAGATATGAATATGACAGTGTTTTCGAATTTAATATTTGCGAGACATATCAGACGAGATTCTGAAATAGAGGCAGATTAACACATGGAATTTAAAATATTTAAAATCGGTCGACTTTGAGAAGCCCGTCTTTAAAAAAAAGAGTGCGCGTAAGGTTCACACGCGATTGAAGTAAAACTTATTTGCTACTATACAAGATGGCATTTTAGTAAAATTAAATACATCATATAACAATTTTGAATAATGTTTATTAGTATAATAGTAACACTCGTGATGCACACATTTATTAGTGTCAACCATTATACATATTTATATAATGATGAATTATAAATTATATAAGGTTGTCAAATATCTCCCTTCCGCCTTTTTGTATTATAAACCAAGAGCAAAAAAGCGGAAGGGAGATATTTGACAACCTAATATATTTATACTAGCTTTGAAAATATGTACAATATTTAAAAACAATAATGTAATTAAAGTCATACTTCAAATATGACACGATCGTTTTTGTCATTGTAATTAGCATTTAAAAATGAACCTTCATTAGAGAAATTTAGTAATTGCTGATTAATAAATTCTATAATATTCGTTCTCACAGTGGTTTATGGTAAACAACGCCTAAACAAATATTGTTTTCGCAACTTTACTCATCATGTAATTGTGTTTGAAGAACTTCATGTAATTAAAATTAGCATACATTCATTGACTGCTTGTAATTTTTTACTTTTTCGCTGGCGATATAATCACATTCTTTGAACAGCTGTAATATCTGTATTGCCTGAAAAATATTTTCTATTTTAATAACTTCAAAGATTTATAAAAACTACGAATAACATAGAAACTATTTCTAATCAATAAACGTTCGTTTAGTACATGGCACAAATGCTTGATTTGCTTTATTATATTCAAGGAACAGGGTAAAATATTCTTCTGATTCGGGCATTTTTCTTTAAATTAAGATTTGTACTACGATGTAACTTTAAAATGTTTATTTATGTATGCCGATTTGCTTGTTGATATCGGAACGCATACAACGTTGATGCCGGTACGCATACAACGACAGACCTCTATTCACATACACGACGAGTAATCACAACCGACCTGTATAGAAATAATTTCATCAAGAGCGAATGACGTACAGTTCTGGCGTAACGCATTTCCGTTGCATTTGTACGGATTTACACCCTAGTCGCGCCTAAAGAAGTTTTACTTCAAAAATGTTCTAAAGTTTGATCAAAAGTTGACGGATTATACAAAATCATACGTGTATTTTAGTGTAATTCTTGCTATGTATGATTTTATTTAAACTTTAGGTTTAATCTCAAATGCCAAATTTGGGACACTTCTATTGCTTCTCTAGACAAAATCCTCAGATTTTTACTAAGCCATCGTTAATCACACGCTTAAATCGCTCCACCTATTTGAATAATTTAAATCCGAAATGCTCATTCACAAAATGTTCAAATTCCTGAAAATGATTTACTTAATAGAGCGTCTCAAAACGCAAAGAATCACAATGGCCTATTGTCGAGCCTCGTGTAGTTTTTGATTTATTACTTTTACGAGATTATAACTTTCTGCTTCACCTTTGTTAGAATAATAGACGGCGTTTCGACTTGAAACGAAGCAACAAAATCCATTAAATATTTCCCGAAATGTTTCCATGTAGGAATATATTTGCAATAAATCTATCTATTCCGTTTCTGTGAAATACGAATTTTAGATTTCACCTCGTTGCCGGATTTGTAAATAATTTATGGATATGATCGACACGCCGGAATTTGTATAAACCAGCGATTTAAAACGAGTATCAATGCTAAAACCATATCTGCAAATAATATTTGACATCGAGGTAGAATTTTTTGTCCGAAATTAATAGATTTGGAATAACCATTGCAAAAACATACGACAAGAAAAGTTGTTTTAATAATACTTTACATATCACACTCATATTTGCATAATATCTTAAAATAGTTCTGCTATAAATAAAAAGTTTCTTTTTTTTGCAAATTTATTGCATTATATTTTATTTATTACATTTTTTTGAAATTCTTCATTCCGCCAATACAAGTAAAATGTTTTTGTCTGAAGTTAAATCGTACTTTTTGCCTTGTATCTTCGAAACGGCTAGACCTGCCTTTGCCAATAACTAGTCAGCACGTTTTCCAATCAGTAGAAATCGATTGTTTTTCATATAATTCAAATCGGTTGATCGGTACTCCCGAAATTATCGACGAAAAATTGTATCTGCACATACATACACACACACCATTAATCCATTTTCTTCTCAAATCGAATGTTCTTTGAATCGTGGGGTATGGTATCGTACCTTAAGGTATATTGCTGAAACTTCACTCTTTAGAATTTAGGAATTTTTTTGAATATTTTAAAATTTGAATATTGTAAAATATGTCTTTTAAAAATACTGACATTGTTTGAAAACTTAATTTTTTTTTGAAATCTTAAATTTTTTTGAAGACTGAATTTTTTGAATTTTTTGTTTGAATATTTTGAAATTTTTTGAATGCTTTGGAGACCCATTCATGTCAGCTGATTTAGACAGTCGAAAATATCTAATTTTCGACCACCAATTTGTATTTAAAAAAAAAATCTAAAACACCGAAACAACTGGACCTGCCTTTGCCAAAAACTTATAAGCAAGTTTTTCCATCAATAGGAATCGAATGTTTATTATGTTTATAAAATAATCAAATCGGTTGATCCGTGCTCCCAAAATCGTCGACGAAAAATTGTATTCGCAGTCACACACTTAGATACTTACACACACACATTAATCCGATTTTTTTATTTTTATTAAATCGATTTTTTTTTAAACTATTGGTGCATGGTTGCCTTAAGGCGAGTTGCTGGAACTTCATTTACAAGCTCAGAAATGAAAAATTAGATTTTTTAGAATTTTGAATTTTTTTTTAATAAATTTGGATATTGAAAAATTCATTTTTGAAACTATTATTTTTTTTAAACTTTGAAGACCAGTTTTTTTATATTCTGATAATTTTGAAATTTCTTGAACAATTTTGATACCCATTCATGTCAGCTGATCCAGAGTGTCAAAAATATCTGATATTCGATCATCAAATAGCATTTTTTAAATTTTTTTTTACAAAAACTCTGAAACTGCTCGACCTGCCTTTGCAAAAATTAAATAATTTTTTTCTTTACGTCTATACAATCACAAATACATATTTACAAGTTTTTTGAATCATTCAAATCGGAAACTCAATTATCAAACTAAAAATATTATTTTTAGCACTTTTAGACTCATATCTTCGAAATGGCTGGATCTACCTTTGCCAAAAACTATTCAGCACGTTTTCTCATAAATAGGAAACGGATGTTTTTTAAATAATTCAAGTCGGTTGATCCGAGCTTTCGAAATCGTCGACAGAAAATTGTATCCGCACATATATACACACATATATGCACACATATTAATCAATTTTTTCTAAGGTATGCAAAAATGTTCAAAAAGTTTTATGTGCAAAAATTTTCATTTCTAATTTTTTCTACTATCCATTTATTTACTATTAATTTCGATTTTTTGCTTACGGGAAGTTATTTAAATTACTAGCAAAAATAGATGTTTAAGAATAATTTTGCCTTTTGAATTAATTTTAACAAGGTATTTTGTTTTAAAAATTTAAATGCACCCAATATCAATTTGATTTACAAATTATGACCTTTTTCATTTTACGTACAAAGCCCGTGCTGCGTCCTACTTTAATATATTGTAATTCGGAATTTCGGAACTAATTTAAAAACCCGTAACTATCAATAAATAACGTAAATTATACGAACTTGCATTTAAAAACGAGTTGGGTAAGACTTTATTGTATTTTTATACAAATGTAACTTTTTATGCGCGCAGCCGATTCGATGGGGTCATGCAAGGTTCGTGGAATTTTTTTCGGAAAGGGATTTATAACTGTTATATAATAAAATAAAAAGAATTAATAGATAGATAAAAAAGTTGGAAGTTATATTTTTGTTTGGAACTTGAGATATGCGTGTGTTTAACAAATATTATTGATCGAATATCTAATTATCATTGTTTTCCCTCTAATTCATTTTAAACTATGCAATTACCGTCGTATTAAATGCTTTTGTGCATTCCCCAGTCTTTGTGCATCTAAAAATAAATACCTTGGAAATATTTTAAAGCCTTCAGAATACATAATTATATTTCATAAAAATGCCAGAAATTCTTTGCATATTTTATTACATTGCGTTCATATAAAACACACAAATAATGCAAAGTGCGATCGACTGACGCATCGATAATAATTCACTCATTGATATTAGACGAAGGGCTAAAAAATTTGCATACTTTTAAAATAAAATCGTGCAAAAATCGAAATTGAACATTTTTGCATATCTTTACGTTTCAGAGGTTTCTGAACATATTGGAATACCTTAAAAAAATCGATGTGTGTATGTGTGTGTGTGTGGATACAATTTTTTTCGTGATTTCGTGAATGATTCAAAAAGCAGTAATGAAATCTTATTAAATGCAAATCTGCAACTGGCAAGCTAAATTTAGCGTAAATTTTGTTAAAGAATGAATTTATCATTATATATCAGTTTATTGACGATTCAATGCCATTAATTGTTTTTTATACCTTCATATAATTTTTTTGTGCAAAATGCATTTTGGTATAAAAGTGCACTTGCTAAACCCATTCATACATATAATCGTCTCACATCAAATTAAATGCAAATCTGCATTTTGCAAGCCAAAATTTTAGTAAATTTTGTTAAAAGATGTATATATTATTATATATCGGCTTATAGTAAATTTTTTTGTCTATTTAACGTCATTAATTGTTTTTTATACTTTTATATAATTTTATTTGTAAAATGCAGTTTGTCCAAAAAATGAATTTAAATTTAGCAAGTTTTAAAGTTTTTACTATAGGATTAATTTTTTTTTATTCAACAATAATATTTCAGTAAATTTTGGCAAACTTGAACTGTATCATGTATGCAAAGTTTCATCAAAATAAAAAAAAACAAGGGTTACATTATACAAGGTACATTTTTCCCCATTTTCTTCAAAAAATTAGTGGTGCTGAAAATTATACATTATATTTGCCATAAAGTTAGAAAGCTCCTTTAAAAATATACTCATATATTTATTTATTTATTTTGTTTTTTTCTATTCATAATTCATTTTATTCATTTATTTATTTTTCATTTGTTTATGTGAATATTATTATTAATTTTCTATTATTATTATTATTATTATTATTATTATTTTTATTATTATTAATATGTGTAATTTAGCCACATAACTCATAGAGTCTATTAACAACTCTGATTATTATATAATATGGAATAAATAAAAAAAAACTCACATTTAGTATTAAAATTTGTTACTGGCTTCCTGTTTATATTACGAATGCAATTAATTTCTCGAATTCATATGTCGCATCGAGAATGATAATGTTGAAATGTTTAATACTTCGAACCACCAATACGAAATACGATAATATGTGCAAAACACATATTCATTTCTGCTAATTAAAGCTTTAAGCAGTTATAGCCAAGATCAGAGCTTTAAATATAATAATAGTCATAAATAGAAATCTTAAAAATCAATTAGATTTTTTAATCATTTTATATTACAAAATTTTACTCACTTTGCATTTTTAATTTGACTCAACCTATCGTAATTTTGTATCGTTAATTTAATTTTTAAATATTTTTTAAAATATTGTTGACCTTAGTAGCTTGACATATGGATGCAATAACAAAAGAATAATGTGTGTGTAATTAAATTATATATGGTGAATATTATAGAGAGTGTAGTTAGAGGCAATAAACGAGTGATTTGATATGAGGTGTGGAGAATGGAGGCAAATAAAGTTACCAATATTCTTAAGTTCTTTTAAAATAAATTTAGGTGATAAATTGACATGATTTGCTATAAAAATAAGATTTTTCAAGTGTATAATATTATAAAGTTCTTTGTATCGCTGTATTTTATTTTCTGGAACGTACTTTTTCCACCTCTGTTAAAATCAAAGAATGCATTATTGCATCGATTTGTTTGCAGATGCACATCGCACAATTTCTATTCAAATGCATACCTAATTTGTGTTATTAACTATTCTGAAATTTCATTCGTAAACGTTAATGATGCCGAGAATGCAATATTACTAAGCTCATTAGTTTTTGATGTATGGAAGGGAATGGAATGAAATTGATAGCATTATAAATTTATATGTATATATATATATATATATATATATATATATATACATATGTAATGAAATATGATAAATATATTACAGACTTTCATGCACCAATCCAAATGACTATTTTTTTCTACAGGCATTGGCTGTTTTAACACTTACATCAATTGTTTTGATATAGACTTGATTTCAATTAATATTTTTCATATTTTGTTCCTATGTCAAATTAATCTTTTTTAATCTAGTAAAAACTGATATTACACTTACATAATGAAATTTTGAATGAATCATGTTGAAATTTTACTAGTCATATATTAAGCAATATGTGAACTATGGACAATTTTACATTTTATTGAATACCTCAAAAATTTTGTTCAGGCCACTTTGTTTTATATACATCGGTAAAATCTAGATAAAATTTACTAAAATTTAGTATAAACTGTTATATGCACTTTGATATTGAAATTTTGAATAATTCGTAGTTGAAATGCGGACTTTAATATTTCCATAATTAACAATGTATGAGTTTAGAAATTTTTTTCACTAATCTTCAAAAACTTTTAATTTTCATTTAATTCATTTTGGCTTTAAATTTCTCATTCCTGCTTAAAACTTTAATCATGAAGCAAAATTTCTACAGGAAATTCAAACAACATTACAACGCATTATTCACAACTCGAATGAGCACTTTAATTAAGAAAAGATTATAACGAAATTTATTTCAGGTAGGTTTATAAGACAGCTATACAACATTTTTTTATTACTTTTTTATACATTAATAGGTTTTGGATTAGAGTTCATAATAGTATCCGCAATTATAAAACGCTGATATAAAATAATTTAAAGCAATAAAGTAGTCACATTACAATCAAAAATATAAAAATCATGCACGGTCATAAAAAGCACGAAATTTATGAACGGCCTCGGAATGAAAGAAGATAATTTACTGGCTTCAATAAAAAAGACCTATCTATCTATTTATAAATGCCTTTTTAAAATACGGCCTATAGTACCTACAATACAATCAGCATTTTCCGAATACTTTATCGAGAGGAACGTTCTAAAAAACGTAATAACATCGCTCCAGTCAGTTCATTGTTATTTATCCTTTTTATCAAAGAGAAGAATCCTTTCTGTTCTATATCAGAGGTAGGTCATTTGAAAATACTAAGAAATACTTGAATGAACATGTCTGGAAATAAAAGAGTAATAAAAAATTCTTTTTAGATACGCATAATAATCAAATGATTTAATGGCATGAAGTACTTGTGTCACGGAAACGTTGACGCCACGAAGGGCACAGAAATTTTATGGGTTTAAGGACTCACGATATGCACTTATTGTTTAAAATCATTAAAAAAAGATTTTGAGTTATAGTTTCCGTAGAAAATTTAGGTTTTTTAACATTGATCACAACATAATACTTTTAAAAAATTACAAAATATATACGAGAAAACGCATTAACTTCGCATTCGCCTGAAAAATATAAAAAAAATAACAATAATTCTTAAATTTATAAAATCATAACAATTATTATATTACAAATTATTTTAATATTTTAAATCAATTAAAACATTGTACATAATTATCTTAGTTACAACTGTCTCATAAATATGTCTTGTTGGAATTTCCCACTAAAAGCCAAGCCAAAATGCACTCAACCTAGAGCGAGGCCTTGTTTTAGGTTGAGTTTTTTTACGATTTAGCGGAAAGGCCGAGAATGGAAGAATGGGAGAAAGCTTATATATAAATATTAAATGTTATGTATTTTTTATTTGTTGTAACTATGTAATAGACTAACTAATCGACTAAAATCATTGATAAATTTAACTAAATTTAAAAGGATTTTTTTTTTATTATTTTATTGGCTTTATAAACTGGTACATTAGCCATATACTAAATTACATAATATCTACACTATCTCTTACATATATATCATTGTTTTATGTATATTGCATTTATAATTTTATATTATTAGATTTGATGTAAATATAAAGAGCTCCATATAATCTTGTTTCTATCATCACTGTTATAAAATTAATTGGAAGGACATATTAAACAAAAACAAAACTATGTATCTCATTTATTTGCAAAGATTGTTAGTTTATGTTTTGATTTTGATATCTTTAATACATATGTGAATATATGTGATATGTATAGATATGATGAGTCTGATGTACCTCGATTTTTATAATGTCGCCAATATCATGTATCAACTCTGTCGATTTATCGATCCATTACCACTATAGGTAATTTTTTTCAATTTTCCCAAAATCGTTCGAGTTCGAGATTTTCTGTTTAGATAAATTCAAGTTTCCGGACACTGTAGATATAGATTTGCCCGGTTTTCATTACATTGAAAGCAGGAAACAAAGGCGAGATAGGAAAAACACAACGTCGTAATCTAATATCTGAAATCCGACTTTTGGATTTATATATGCAGGGGCTTGTTTTTATCATTACTATACGGTTGATATCCAGGAAGGTCGTATTATATTGCCGCTTCTCTGAGTGCAGGTTATGAAACCGGATCGGATGTTCTAGGGAAGAAATGGACGGGTTGGAATGGATGCAAGATTTAATAAAATTTTTATAAAATATTAGATAACTTGATGTGCATATGAGCAATGATCATTTTTGTCCGCCAAATGGCATTAAACGGGTTTCCAAAACCGCTGGTCATGCATTTGCCAAAAACTAATCAGCACGTCACCCCGTCGACAGGATTCTAATGTTTTTGAGTCATTGACGAAAAACTGTATCCGCACATACACACATACATACACACACACAATATATTAGTTTTTTATCTAAGATATCCCGAATGATGATCTTCATCTTTGATACTTGAACATATATAAAATTCAATTGTAGGCCTTTTTTAGGGATTATTTTTATTTGGATATTTGCAGCAACTTTCTGTACCGTATTCTAAAGCTCAAAAAAGAAAAATTAGGATTTTTTTGACAATTTTGATTTATGTTGAACATTTTTGAAAATTTTGAAAACATTTAAATAATATAACTGATAATTCTTGAAAACCTAAAGTTTTTGTGAAAACTTGCAAATTTTTTGAAAACTGAAAAATTGATTGATTGATTTATTGAGAAAATATTGATATTTCTTGAAAACTTAGAAATTTACTGAAATGTTGGAATTTTTTTGAAAACTGAATTAATAATTATTTTTAACTTTGAAATTTTGAAATATCTTGGAAGTTTTTATTACTCATTTATATCGGTTTTTGCGCAAAGTCGAAAATATCTAATTTGTGACTGCCAAAGGTATATATTTAAACTAATTTTTTGTATTTCCGAAACTGCTGGATCTGCCTTTGCAAAAATTTAATCATTACATCATTACGTGGAATGTTTTTTGAATCATTCAAAATATACGCTCTTCCTCGAAAAAGTATGCAAATTTTTGAACATCACGATAAAATTCTTTAAAATGTAGTGTATTAACAAAATATTTTGTTTTTATTATTGACTTGCTCTAATTACACAATAAGCCATTTACAATTATTTATTTTAATACATCCAAACTCAAATATTTTCAATAAAATTTTAAATATACATATCTATATTTTAATTTTAATCTAACTAAAAATTCATAAATTACTCTATAGCTATTTTTATTACTGATTAATATATCTAACAAAATATCTTACAATTAGAATAAAATATTTGTAAAATTTTTAAACATGGGCGTAGTAGAAAAATGATATTCGAAAAGCTCGAATAATAAAAATAAGGTTTTATAAAAGCTGCGTAATTTAGTATCCAAATAAAATTTGTCACAACTGAAAAAATTACAGCACAATCAAATTCTGTAAAATGTGATATATTAACTAAGTATAGGGAGCGTCCACTAATTACGTGAGATTTTTAAGGGTAGTGTTTTTTTTTACAAAAATTCATGAAATGTCACGTGGAGGAGGAAGAGGGCGTAAGATATCACGTGTATTCAATTTTTAACAGATTTTTTAAAAAAAAAAAATCAAACATTTTCAAAAAAAAATCTAAAATTTTACGATTTTCTCTCTTAACTAATGATACACGTATTACCATGGAGCAATGAGGGTTCAAAAATCCTTAAAAAATCGATCACGTGATTAATAGACGCCGCCTAATTTTAGAATAATTTATTTGTAAATTTTTGAAACATGGTGTAATAGAAAAATCATATTCAATTATGTAAAATAATTGTATTTATGAGTCCTTTTGGAAGAAATCTGTGGGCTATATATTTAAAATAATTAAATAAATAAATAAATATTTGGAAAGCTGACATTACAGATCAAAGTTCCGATAAAAGTTGCAAAAATTTGTATTCGAATAAAAATTGCCTAACCACAGAAACATGTGGCCTGATATGGGAAATAAATAATGCGAATAAAAACAAGTAGCGTCCACATCTGCGTTCAGGAACAACTCTTATTTATATTTATTATTATTATTGAGAGATCTCCGCTGATAATAGCAAAACAACCTACTCGGTGTGCGATCAAACCCGTTCCTCCCCTATACTACAGTTTTCTATATAGAACATACGGCGTGTGTGTATGTGAACTAATTCAGAACAACTTTGCTGATGTGATGCGATGTGATGTGATGTGAAGACAGACGTCTAGTCTTACGTGTTTTACTTGTAGATCGTTCGTTATTATGCGAAATCTGCATTCGTTACGGTTTCTTTTAGGGGTTCGCTGACTCTAAAAGCATTGTTGTAGCGAACGCGATGCCAAGAATCTACATTGTTGGAAACAGAAATTTATGGAATATACAGCTAGTTCTGATAATCAATTTCTTTTTGCGTCGGTGTAATTAAAACAAAATTACAAAGTATCTCGATTTATCTACGCATTTGAAACCATGTCAATCAATTAGCCATGAACGCATTCGGTTGCCTCATATACATCCCACAGTCTGCTAAGTTTCCATTTCGATTCGTGCGAACGATGAGATCCGTTACAGTCACGCTCGCTTTCCTCAAGGAAACCACCGCAGTATTACGTTTCTCATTACGAATTATACATAGTATAGACAAACACTAGGGAAATTAAAAAAAAATCTGTTAATTCAAACGTTATTGGATCAGTTTATTAACTTCCCGTAGGGCAAGTTATAGTAATCGCAAAAAAATCGAAAATGAAAATTTTTGTATATCTTTACGTTTCAGAGGTTTCTGAATATTTTGGCATATCTTAGAAAAAATGGATTATATGTGTATGTGTGTGTGCGTGTATGTGTGTATGTTCGGATACAAATTTTTGTCAACAATTTCGGGAACACCGATCAACCGATTTGAATAATTTCAAAAACATTCGATTCGTATTGATAAGGAGACGTGCTGATTAGTTTTTGGCGGAAGCAGGTTTAGCCTTTCCAGAGATACGGGGCAAAAAGTGCCACAGAAGGTAACTCAGTTTTTAAGAGAACGGAGCGTCCGATTTTAATAATTCAAAAAACATTTTACTTGTATTGACAAGATAAAGAATTGATCAAATTTCATGGAGGTAGGTCTAGCGGTTTCGGAGATCTAATGAAAGAAGTAAAAAAAATGCCATTTGGCGGTCAAAAGTGATCATTAGACATATGCACATCAAATTATCAGATATTTTACAGAGATTTTAACAATAAGTATAAATATGTTTACATTCCTATGGGTTCCGTACCAATGTTCAGCCGTTAGACAGCGACGCGGCGCTTACGCGCTTTGACATTTCGTCTCTATGCAGTTAAATCAGTACGATTGCTTTGAAAAAAAGTTCAGAATTTCCAAAATATGAATAAAAAAAAACATTTTTTTTTTAATTTTTTTTTCAAAAAAAGTAATTTTTTGTTTCTCAAAAATTTAATTTTTTTGAAGTAAATTTTTTTCAAAAGTGTTAATCGTTTTTAAAAAAATAATATTTTTTGGTACGGGAAGTTTCAGCAATTTGCCTTAAGGCACGATACCATGCGCCCTACTAGTTTAACATTAAAAAATACAGAATGAAATATAGTCCCATTTCCGTTGATCTCGTCATTAATATCAATTTATCCTCGCACAAATAACATTTCTCGAGATATCTATCTATCTATCTATCTCTCGGCAATGTTCACTTGCCATGCGTTATGTAGTTACATCCCGTCAAATACTGCGAAGTATATATTACGGCACGTCCCGCGACCGTAATTTATATTCGCCCGCACATGTTAGATACGTGATATCGGTTATTCCGGAACGACAGGATTTATTGTATAGTTAAACAATACTCAACACACACAATACTCGGCTGTTCTACTTCTTTCTGGCTTTTATATTTGTCGAACTACGCAAACGATATTTTTGTTCTGCCTAGTCATGTTCGTTTTAGGTAATTTTACAGAGCGAATTGATGGCTCTGTATCATAAATTATCAATTCTGAGTTGAAATTTGACAATCGCAAAAAAATCTAAAATGAAAATATTTGCACATCTTTACGTTTCAAAGATTTCTGAACATTTTGGCAAACCTTAGAGAAAATGCATGTGTTTGTGTGTATGTATGTTTGTTTGTGGAAAGCTTTTTTTGTTTCAATTATTAACTTCCCGTAGAGTAAGCTTGGTCATGTTAATTTTAATTGTACTCGTTTATGTAAAAACGAATTGATGACTCTGTATCATGATTTATTAACTTCCCGTAGGGTAAGTTATTGTAAGCGTCCAAAAATCAAAATTGATAATTTTCACATTTCTTCACGTTTTGAAGGTTTCTGAACATTTTGGCATACTTCAGAAAAAAATGGATGTGTGTGTGTATGTATGTATGCATGGATACAATTTTTCGTCCACATTTTCGGGCGCACAAATCAACCGATTTGAATGGTTCAAAAAACATTTGATTCCTATTGATAGGGAGATGTGCTGATTAGGTTTTGGAAAAGGCAGATCCAGCCGTTTCAAAGATATGGAGCAAAGAATGCAGAAAACAGAAATAGAGTTTTTGAGAGAATGAAGTATCCGATTTAAATGGTTCAAAAATCATTCAATTCGTAATGATGGGAAGAAGTGGTGATTAGTTTTTGGCAGGAGCAGGTCTCAACTTTCCTGAGATACAGAGCTAAATGTGTAAAAATGGCAGTTTTTGACAGAACTAAGCATCGGATTTGAATGATTCAAAAAACATTGTGCTTGTATTGACGAAACGATTTTTTTTGGGGGGGATTTTTTTTAATATCGCAAATAATTTGGATTTTAATTATAATTCTAGCTACTTTCTCCACCTAGGATTAATTCAATGGAGGAATCCTAACGTATTTATTTTTCCTATTTTGCTTATAATTATATTATTTGTATTTATTTATAATTTTTGTTTTTGCATCTTTATTATTGTTTATTTTAATTACTTTAATTAATTTTTATTTTGTCTATACGTAACACATTAACTTATAGGATATGTGCTCTGATTGCTAATTATAAATAAATAAATAAAAAAAAATCTAGTTAAAGTTCTAGAGCTCACTTATATACTTCGAATAAATAATTTTAACCGAGCAATTCAATTTACAAATTTCTTATAAATATTAGATAATGTCCTTCATTTTAAATCCGATTGATTTGGTTTTGTTTATTTACTTCTATGTAAACATACGTATATAAACGTCGTTGTCCAATTTATAAGCTCTTATATTTTGTCTATAAAATAAGATCAATGTAAGCTACAGTATTTATAATAATCTATTTGAAAGCATTTAATATTCCTCGAATATTTCATTACGGTACGGAAAGTTTCAGCAATTTGCCTTAAGACACGATGCCATACACCACTAGTCAATATGATTTTATTTAATTAAAAATAATAATATAATTTAAGCAATAGTTAATTATTATTTCAAGTCGGGAACAATATATGCAAACTTAGTAAATTACAAAATATAACTGCGTAGATGAATATAGTTGTCATGGAGTAATTGCAAAATTTTGTGTTATGACGAGTATATCATATCAATTTTGTAAATAAATAAAAGTCTTGATTAACAAAAATTAATTATAACAAAAAAAAATGACGAGTATATACGTCATGCGTATAAAACACTGATAAATTTTTCAATATAAACCCGCTTTTTCCATTCCACATCTCACCAGCGCAACATAATCTCATGACGAATATACACGTCATGAGCTCGATTCGTATGACACAAAACTGAGACACGTAATGACGCGAAATACAACTTAACTGGTTAATTACCCAAACATTTCATCCTGTGTTACATAACACCATTTTCCCGAATTCGAAATTTTCGTAATCGGCGCGCATGAATAAAAAGGATCAAGGAAATAAATAGCGTTTAAAACATAAACCAACTTTCCCGAACGCGATAACAAATTTATCACGCATAACATTCGTATTTTCGTTCGTTTTCACGGTTGCAATGAGAAATGTTTATTTTTGATTCAATGAGAGAAGCCAGGTGCTACGGGGCGTAGGATTTAAGTGTTGTATGATGGCGTAGTAATGAGAAAACGAGTCAGACTCGTCTCGAACTCGAAATGTTTTCATCATATGAGTGGGTCGGTATAATGCGCGCATCTCTTTTAATTTATGCAATTCTCAAGACTATTCTGTGTGTTGTTATGCTCTGAGTAATGGGCTGAATAATGATCATTATGAATATTTAATATTAAAAATTAATTATCCACATTATCAAGGGGGCGTCCATTAATCACGTGATCAATTTTTTAAAGATTTTTAGATCCCTCTCTCTCTTGGTTATACGTGGTAATATTCAAAATTTCCCTCTTCTTTCCCCGCCAAACATCACGTGATTTTTAGTTACGAGAAAAACTGTATTTTTTTTAATGTTTGGATTTAAAAAAAATTGGTAAAAAATAAATATACGTGATATCTTACTATACACCTCCCTCCCCTACGTGATATTTCATGATTTTTTGTTAAACTTTCCCTCCCCCTAATGTATGAAGTTAATTTCAGAAAAATCTGATAAGTATACTATTTACATTGACTCTTGTTTAACGTCTGTTTCATGTTTAATTGACTTGTTTTAAGTCGTCCGAATCGAGCTTATGATGAGTATATTCGTCTATCACAAAGTACGTTGCGTTTATCAAATATCGGTTGAAAAATATATTTTAAATATATGGGATTATTTTGCAAAATTGAAAATGTTATTACTTTGTTTTACTTATTTCTTAACATAAGTATTTATTACATAAGTATTAAAATCAATATCTATTAAATTCAATAAAGTGTTATAGATTTAAAGACTAATTTTTTATGAAAATAAATAATTAATAGCAAAATAAACAATAGAAAATGTTATTTATACATCGAAAACTAAAATCCTATTGATTAAGTATATTTTCCCGCATTTTGAGAAGTTTATGCAAATTGTCTTAAGGTAAAATGCCACTTTCAACTACTTATTTTATACAGTCATAGCCATAAAATATTCTAAACAACTTGACATAATATGTAATGTTTTGGAAAATAAAAAATTCTGCATATCTTTACCTTTCAAAGGTTTTAAAAAAACTTAAACTAAAAAAGAAGATTTTCTAAGAAAAAATATAAATGTATGTGTGTGTGTATGTATGTATGTGTGGATACAAATTTTTGTCGATAATTTCGAGAGCACAAATCAACCGATTTGAATGATTCAAACAACTAAACGCAAAATTCCAATTTACTCCTATTTAAGTTATGGAAATCGAAAATCAAATATTAAACATACCTTTACGTTTAAAAGGTTTCTAAATTTTTCGGCATATCTTTAAACAAATGATTTATACATGTGTGTATGTATGTGTGGATATAAATTTTCATAGACGATTAACGATAGCATGGATCAACCGATTTGAATGATTCTAAAAAAATTCAATTCATTTTGATAAAGAGACATGCTGATTAGTTTTTGGTATAAACAAAGTTAAATTCATATGAATTATGGAAAAATATTATAGAAAAACAGATATTGTTAATTGAATTAAAGTTTTGGAAAAAATGTGCATTAATTACTTGTGAACGTATTATATATAGATAGGTGATAAATTTAATGAATTTGACATAGTTCCATTACCAATCTGTCTCCAATTATTTACTTCCCATAAACAATTTTTAGCGATATATTTATTTGTCCGTTCGCTTTGAAGAAAACAGAATTTTATTGTGAATTCTAAATATACCAATGATTTATGTTCGCAATATAGTCGCAGCCCGTCGGCGTTTACTGGCATGAGCACACAAGCAAAATTCAGAGTAAATGTTTTCTTGTGCATGTCGCCAGCAATAATAAATCATAGAAGAAAGTTCCCAAGGAGGAAAGATTGATGAACGCAGATAGGAACATTGCGAGTTTTATATAATAATAGTATAAGAACGCTGATTCGGGTCTCGAAATGCTAAATCAATTTACTTTTCAATGCCGAAAGATCAATATGATCTGTGAGAGGAGAGTTCTCATGCAAAGAGAAAATATGAGAGAAATAAATTAAAATAATGAGCAAACTTTTAAATAAATCAGCTGTTTTATGTATAGAATTATATGTAATGTATTGTAGTTAAAGATTACTCTTAAATTAGTTGGGAATTTTTAAGTAGAGGGCAAAATATGTATACAACCATCACTTTAATATGTGCGATGTTTCTATGAGAAAATAAACGGTCATGTATCAATATTTATAACAAAATTATTTTTTCTGGTTACAGTTCACCAACTAGTCACGTGATCGATTTTTAAAAATGTCTAGACCCTTCCTTGCCCCTTGATCATATCTTGTGATATTTAAAATTTGTCAAACTTACCCCCTACCCAATATCATGTGTATTTTAATATTTAAAAAACATTAAATTTCTGGCAATGTTCAGATTTCTTTTTTTTTTAATTCAAATATTTTTTTTTTATTATTTTGTTAAATCCATCTCTTTTTAAGCCTCACGTGATTAATGAAAAGCTCCTTTAGTTGATTTTTTGGTTTTGACAGTGGCGGATCCAGGGGGGGGGTCACGGGGGTCATGACCCCCCCCCTGAGCCTGTTTTAGTACATTGATAAAACATTAATTCAACAACAAGATTACTTCATAATGATTTTATTTATGTATTTTGTTACCAAACTCTTTTTATAACTTGAATATTTAACTTATTATAGACGAAAGGCGGAGTCAAAGACTCCTAAAATTTAAGAATCTTCTAATCGTATTGCGAATATATGATGTACCTATACATAGTTTACATATATCATCTCATCATTACATATATCATCATCAGTCTATACATAGTTTTGAATTAGGTATTACAGTTTGAGAAAAAAATTTCATTCAAAAATCAAAAAAATAAGCTAATTGTGAGTGGGCCTTAGGCATGAACTTTCTGTAATCCCTAACATCTGTAAAATAAACGACTTAATATATAAATAATGAATTTAGAGAAGTATACCTAATGCTGTAAACTATTTTGAAGTGAGAAACTAATGCAAATTTTTTAATATAGTAGTTATTTTTAACTTCCTGAAGGAGAAGTTTGTTTTCTGATTCGCTAATTTTATGTTTTTTCGACGTTTCAAGCCATTCTGATTTTTCATTCAAATCTAATTTGGAAAAAGTGTGCGTGTGTGTGTGAACAGATTTTTTGCCGTAAATCGACGTTTTCTCAAAAAAGACTGAAAGATCGATTTCAAAAATTTAAAAGCCATTCGATGCCCCTCGATAAGGACTATTGTTTGTCAGTTTTGTGCAACAATCGGCCAAGCTTCTTTATAAATAGCAGAGAAGTTAAAAGATTTTCGTCCACGTTTCAGACCGCAATTCTCAATCGATTTTGAAAATTCAAAAACCGTTCGAAAGATATTGGTTGGAAATCGTGTTGATGAGTTTTTGGCCGGGCCGTTCTCTTGTAATAAAGTGTTAAAAAAAAATTTCGACTTTTATGAATTTCTATTTACGGTAGATACCATAGGCTTATAGATCATACTAAAATATCACGATCCTACGACAAGTCGTTTATTTTTAAAAATTCGTCAAAGTTTGCAAAAATTAGTATCGTTTTTTTGGCATTTGTCAAAATTAAATCTTTTATCGACGTTTGCTCAAAACCGCCTGAACCCATTTCAGAAATTTAAAAGCCAATCGATTTATTTTGATGTGGATTATCTTTTCTCAGTTTTGTGCGACGATCGACCGAGCCGTTTCTTTGTAATTTGCAAAAAGGTGTTAAACTTTTTGCCCACATTTAAGCTTATACCACCGAATCGATTTTAAAAAATCAAAAACTGTTCGAAAGAAATTAGTTGGGAAGGTGAAAATCTACCGAGACATTTTCTTGTAATTAACTGTTGAAAAAAAAATTAAGCCGATTTTTATGAATTTTTTTTTGGCAATATATATCATGGTCTTATACAACTTACTGAATTATTATGGCCTTACGACAAGTAGTTTAATTTTAAAAATTTATCAAAGTTTGAGAAAATAAGTAGTTTTTTGACGTTTTTTTAAATTAAAATTAGACGATTTACTTGCTATAACGATAGAGTACTTGTTCTTAATAAATATACTAAACCATTAAAGTCCTACGGAAACTGGTTCAATTACGAAAATTTTTGATTTTTGAAAATTTGCTTTTAGAAAATTCGGAGTATTTTCGTTAACGTATTCGTTCTTTTCAATTATGTGTAATAAATCCACCCGGAATACTTTTAACCACTCATAAGTTAATTTATTTTTTATTGATTAAGTCGATCATTTACACATATCGGGAAGTTCATGTAACTTGCTTCAAGGCAAAATATCAATAAATAGTTGAAAAATGGTTTAAACATTATACATTGGTGGAAAACGAACACATACGAAATACTGAGCCGAATATGTATTTCGCGCGGTGAATTTTCTAAAAGCGCGGCCAAATAATCCAAACTTTAATTATCATAAGTAAACCACTTGTCACTGGCCTTAATATAGTTTAGTATGTTCATTTAGAACAAAATCTCTATCGCCATGCAAAATTTCACTAAAATCACAAAAAAATTAACAATCTATTATGAAAAAGAAATAATTTGGCCGATCTTCTCAAAAAACCATTTATTAAAACGGTTAAGAATTTTTGACAAAAACATGGACGATAATTTTTGCACTTTTATGCCAATAGTAAAGAATCGGATCAACCAATCGACTCACAAAACTAATCAAAGGTCAAATATTGAACCACATCAAAGTCGCAGATTATTTTTAAAAAAATGCATATATATGTAAGGAGGGTCCAAATTAATTATGAGCAATTATATTGTGAAAACTAAACGAAAAACATAACAAATAAGACACATTGAACAAAGAACTATCTGACTATGTTTATGTTTATGTTTAGTACATCTCCCAGCTATCTCATTACTGTAGAAATGTGTTTTTTGCTGTTTTTCAAAAATTTGTCACTTGTTTTTTTTTTACACCATGGGCGCGGTAAAATCGGACGACGAGAGAACAAACAATCTAATATATTATTTTTAATTTTAATGGCATTTAACGAAATAATAGGAACATTATTCAGCCAAGGCAAAATATAACTTTTATGGATAAATTTTTTACAAAGATGACTCTGTATATAACCTTGATTTGGTATTTTGCCCAAAATATTCATCAGCAGAGTTGGAAAAAATATTTATTTAATTTATCTCTTGTAAAAATGCTTTTTTAAACGTCGTAAGAATCAATGGGATGGCTGGTTGTACAATTTTTCCCTCTACTTTCAAATATTGTTGTTAAGAAATCTTTAAAACTTTACTTGTTTTTGTTGAGATATCGGTGATAGACCTTTCTACCTGCGGATCTTTAAGCCCCGCTCTATCTCATATATATATATATATATATATATATATATATATATATATATATATATATATATATTAAATTTGTTACATACTAAAAACTTTTCAATTATGACCCCCCCCTGGCGCCGAAGCTGGATCCGCCACTGGGTTTTGAGCACTGTTATTTATTTTGGTGTGATGCCTGAATATATTTTTTAGGTATATGTTATCCATTTGTTTTAGAAGATGTATTGTTATTTTTCAGAAGTTGTTTTTAAAATAATCTCTATAAAAGCTTACATCTGGGTGGGATAAAAAAGAACAACAGAACCTTTACCCTGGCAAAAGTGTAAACAATAAAAAATAATAAATGAAAAATTAAATTCAGTTAAAAAATGCATACAGATAAATTAATATCAATTCCAACTGTACTGATTAATATTTTTGACAAAATACCAGATCAAGGTTGTATACAGTGTGATCTCTGTAAAAAACGTACTTTTGCATTGATTGAATAATGTAGTTATCATTTTGTAAAATCCCTTTAATATTAAAAATCAGGCATTGCACATGTTTGACCCTTGGGTGTCCCATGCTTATGGGGTAAAAAAAACAGGTGACAAATTTTTGAAAAACAGCAAAAAACACATATCTGAAGTGATGAGTTAGCTGGGAGTTCTACTTAACATAGTCAGATAATTGTTTGTTTGATACGTGTTATCTGTTGTGATGTAGTTCATTTGATATAGACAGCAAAATTACTGAAACTTAAATTTGCGTCATATTCTACACTACTTCTTTAATCAAAATATTTATCACATTGCTCTATTTCTATAAAATATTATAAGTCACAATTAAACCTCAGGACTAAAAACCCTGAATCATTTATTGCTCTATCTTTTATAAATATCGCAATCAACCGCATTTTCCATTTTGTTACACAATAATTCAACAAAGAAAATATTTATTTAACCGCGAACGTTTCCATGGCGCGTATTTACATCAGCATTAGAGGCGCACATTTAATGGAGAGTGAAAATTAAAAAAAAAGTGCTCGTATTTGAACAGTCACAAGATAAATATTTCTGCGAAAGTGTTAGTCTCCCCATTCGTCGTTGTTGAAAAGTATAATTGGGTCAACAGACTAAACATACAAACTACGAAACGCACATGCCTCGTAGTATAAATACGAAAACACTCTGAAACTCGTATAAAATATCGCAGGAGCTGATAGGAATTTGACAAAAAATAAAATTTGGATTCTGGAGAACATCAATTGAAAAGCGTAATTTTTGTAAAATTTTTTTGCTAAATTAAATGAAATTTATAGTGAGGTTTCCGGGAATTGATAAAGGAGTAGATGATTTTTTTTTGCAGTCCCAAACCTTCGTTATTTGACTTCCCAAAGACGTATTTGTCAGCGAATCCGATTTGCAAATTTGTTTTGACCACTCAAATCATTCTTTGACACAAAAAAAGTATATGCTATTTATCATTTGACCTTTCTTAGATGTTTTATACAAAACGACTAGACCAATTTCAAATTTGTTTAATTTTTCTTTAATCATAGAATTTTTTTTAGCAATCTTGATAAAAGATTCTTAACAAACATTTTAAAATATACATAAATAATTATTAAAGTTTGAAATGGTGAGCCACAAACGATTTTTAAATTCTATGCCACTGTTTAAAAAGTAGCTTAATTAGGCAAAATGTCAATTAGATTTAGTTATGTCTTGTTTTTTTTATTTGTATCTTTATTTAGAAAATTTGCTCTGAATTTATCAACCTTTGATTTAACATTTATAACATAATTGCTAGAAATCTTTAACAGTATATTTTTTCTTTATTTAATTTTTTACGTTCGAGTGGTATTGTAGTCTAGAAGTTTTGAGGATTCGATTCTTTTATATTTCTAAAGTTTTTCCATTCAAGAATATGTGTACAAGATTTTTTTTAAATTTGAATTATTTTCGGAGATATAGCTTTTTGACCACGATAATCCTCCTGAAACTGTTTTTTCGATAATGACACCCACGATTTTCCTAACTTTTACTGAAATGATTTTCTTGAAATTTTTACAGAGTCTCCTTTATAGACTTCTAAATTCTCATCAATGTAAACTATGTGAAAGTGACAATTTTTGTAAAATTTGAGAATATCAAAAAAATCGTTTATTTTTTCTCTAGACAGTCGCTATTTTGTGGAAAAATTGTTGACATTTTTGTGAAACCCCCGAGAGCCTCCACTATATTATTTGCTAAAATTAAAAACTTTTTGACTGTTCTAAATTTGCAATTTTTTTCTTTGAAATATACCTAATAACAGAAAAATAAATGGGTAGTAAAAATATTGTTTGTCCCTTTTGCTTTCTTTCAAAAATCACATAAAATTGATAAAATTTTCTTATTTTTGATCAGATTATGTATAGAGCAAAAATCAGGGGTATGGTCACGTGACTGTTTTTTGATACTTTCCACATTATCATCTGCAAGAATTAAAACTTTTTGACTGCTAAAATTCTCATTATTTTCATTAAATGAAAACTTGTAAAAACATTTTTTACTTGTAAAAAAATGGATAGTAAAATTATGGTCACGTGACAGTTTTTTGAAACCATTCATTTTATCACCTGTACAATTAAAACTTTTTGAATGTTTTTTAATTTTCAATTTCCTTCTGCGTTCCTAAAAAAAATTCCTAACAATATTTTCTTATTTTTGATCAGATTATGTCCAGAGCTAAAATTAGGGGTATTTTAAACATTAATTAATAACTTGGTAAAATTCATGTCTCTAGACTAGACTTTTACGGTAATTTTGCAGTAGAAGACAATGATTTATAATTCCAGTTTATCGCGGAAAATGACTATCAATTCCAGTATTTTGCATTAATTTTATTCCATTGTTTTTGATATTTATATATCTTCTAATTATACTTTTCTATTTTTTACCGGCGCTGTTATTATTAAGTTCAGTTCGGTCGGTGTGTTTTCTGTTGACAAACCAATTTATGCGCCCAGAAACAGGATATACGACAGTTGACGACATGTGGCTTCCCTCCAGGGGTGTTATGTTGTTCGTTCATAAGATTACTTGAATTACATATCTTGTATTTCTTGTTATTTGGGTTAGGTCGCAAAGGGCGAGCCACACAATGTTGTATTTTACTTGCCAACTAAAGCTGCGAGTGCGATTTCGAGTTTATCTTGCAAAATAGCTAAGACTGCTGGCAAACAATAATCTCGTTTACGGAATTAGACAAGCTGATTAATTTCTGCTTGAGCAATAGATTACATTACAAGGTTTTATGTAAGATCATTTATCTTCTGCGCGCTCTATGTGATTTTACGTAGGATTATACGATATCGAATCATATTTGTATGTATTCTTAAGCTGTCGGCTGCTGGATTTTAGCAATAACGCCAAAGTTTGCGTTTGGACGTGTATATTCTTCATGCGTATATAACTATTTCTAAAAGCTCCATAAAAGCTCGATTCGTACGACACAAAACTACCTATGTACCATGTTCTACCTGAGCTCCACAGTTAATTGGTTAATCCATATAGTAGTTTGAACCATCTAATTAATAAATTCAATTTCCACAGCATCTCTGAAAGTGCATATAGCATAACATTTGACGAAACAAGTTATGATGATCAATTTTTTGCTGTGAAATCGCACGTCATGCAAGAGAAGATATGTGACTAACCGAATTACGAGTGACGGAGTATAAATGTGTTCCGTTGCATATGTAATTCCATTTCTCAAATAAAAAAAAAATTTATACTGAACCAAGGCGAACAAAAATAGAAAAACCTCCTCGGTAATAAATAAAAATAAATTTGAAGTATAATTTATTTATTTTACATAAGGCGTTTGGTGTTTTTTTATTATATGTCAGTAATGTAATTGAAAAAAATGTTCCACAGAAACCATCCAAACAAAATATCGCCGACCTGTTATTATTCATTCCATAAATATTATTAGTGAGATAAATGTGTTTTGTTTGTAAACTGACTAAATATATTTTTATTTTCGAATGATAAGAGATACAATGAAACAACACATAACAATTCCATAGATAGCATTGTAATAAATATTGATACAAGACTCGGAATGCTAGAATATGTTAAACAATAGCAGGCTGCGGTTTATTTGATCAAGAATGAGAATTTTTTTTGGTTTGGTTGGTAATATAAAAAAAATTCAATAGTCTATGTTATCAATGTGGAATTGTTTATATATTTTTTATGGTAATTAATACGAACAATGGATTTGTAAGTAAAGTTTTATCGGTCGACATTCGATAATTGTAGGAATGCGAGCATAATCGTATTTCAGAATAAGGACTAATTAGTTAATAGTTTATTTAACTAGTTAACTGTAAAAATAACAGAAAAATGTTATTACTAAACTTCACTTCTCTGATAATATAAGCATATATTGCATACGTATTAAATGAAAAATTGATTAAACTTAATGAAATATTTTACATATAAAAATAAGAATGTAGGAGTGTAATTTGATGGAAGCAAATACTGTAGAAAAGTAGAAAATAATATTTAAATAGCCAAATCCTAATTCTTGTTGATTGGGTACCGTCTATTAATCACGTGATCAATTTCTAAGGAATATTAGACACTTCTCCACATTAGTGATACGTGGTGATATTTAAAATTACTTCCTTCTCTCGCCTAATTTTAAAACCTAGAGAAAACCATTTTTTTTTTGGAAAATTTTGGATTTTTTTTATAAAATTTAGGTAAAAAATAAAGACAAGTGATATCTTACTAGACTCACCTCTCTTCTACGTGTCATTTCGTAATTTATGTCAAAGCCCTCCTCCCAGATTATTGGAGCTTCTGATATTTACGCATTTTGGGATATTCATGCAACTTAAGGTAAAATTCCACGCACAACTTTTAGTTTATACAGTCATAGCCCCAAAATATTCTAAACAACTTGGTATTTCAGAATAAATTTTCCAAAAATTTTAATTTCAATAGCAAACTTCTACATGACAAATATATTTGTCACTCACAGTTAAATGTTTAAATTATAACCTAAAGTACTCCATCAAATGCTCGACCCCTACTTGAGAATACCAACCAAAAAATTAAACCGTCTGCGTTCCATTTCATAAATAAATATAAATCAGATGATCCCATTGTACGTCATTTAAGTACGGCCATCAGTCTGCCGAAGTCGTGGCCTGACAGCAAAATCCTCAGGCATCAATTTCGTGCTTTTCGATATATCTGGAGATGGACACCCCGGCACGCACGCATCGATCAGAGACGAGAGCGTCGCACGTGGGGCGACAAGCCGACGGACGGCGGGCGACTCCCGCCGACAGGGAAATAAGTTAAGCCTCGAGGCCTCCGAGGCCTCCGAGGGCGACCGATTCATTTACGGAACGAAATAATAAACCTTGTAAACGGCGTCGGTGACATAACTTTATTTGGATCATGTTGATTAGACGAGTGATGTTATTATACTTTAATACATTTTATTTTGAACAATTTTCATACTCTGAAAAGCGTAGACCAAAATTGATATCCGAACACACACGTTTTCTCTAAGATATGCCAAAATGTTCAGAAACCTTTGTGAAGAATTGCGAAAATTTCCTTTTTCGATTTCCGCATTGACTATGATATACTCTACGGGAAGTAATTAATTAAATCATGTACTTTCCTTCCGCACATTATTTTTTACTACTTTTTAAAAAAGAATCATTTCAAATACATAAGAACTTTCATTAAGCTCTTGCATACAAGATGATACATTATCTATGGTGTAAAAATATAAACGCGTAAATATACAAAACTTAATATATGATTACCTGGATTGGTAACAAGACACTCTATTTTCACAATTGACAGTTCGAAAGATATCTTATGGCGAGGTAAAATTAAGATTACTGAAATGACAAGATTATATATCATAACACCGGTATTCAAGATTTGTATAAAATCTATAATTTTGATTTTCTTTAAATGAATTTAACAATTTTCAATGTTCGTAATATTATACAGTATAACTTATATTCTATTTTTGTTATATAAATCTGCATCTGATATTAAAAGAGTTAACTGTTAGTTTTTGTTGAGATTCAGTTGATTTGGTTTATTTTAATATTTAAACAATTTAATTTGAAAACACTCCTAAAAGCTAGAAAACATTTACTAAAATGTAGTAAAATTTGTATACATCTGCATAATGAAATTTTGACTAAAACTTGTTGGAACATTTTTCGGGTAGTATACCGAACATTTTTTTTAGCAATATGTGAATTTTGGACATTTTTATACATTTTTTTGAATACCTCGTAATTTTTGTTTGAGACCTTTAGTTTCATAGACATCATTAAAATCTGAATAAAATTAACCAAAATTTGGTGAAAACTTTTATTTACGCTTGGATATTAAAATTTTGAGTAATTCGTAGTTGGAATGCAAATTTTGGTATTTTGAAAGTTTGTAATATATGGATTAAAAGATTTTTTTACTTTTAAATAAGTTTTAAGTTGCATTTTGCACGTTTTGATTTATTTACCTTAGTAAAAAACTAGATAAAATATTCTTAAATTTCGTAAAAATCATTATTTACACTTGCATACTAAAATTGTGAATAAAACTTGACAGAACACTTATTTTCCAGTAACATATTTAGTAGTATGTAAATTTTGGACATTTTTATATATTTCTTTGAATATCTCGGCAATTTTGATCTGACTTCTTTGTTTTATATAAATACTACGTTTTAAATAATAGTAAAAACTAGATAAAATTGACTAAAATTTCGTAAAAACTGTTATATACTCGGATATAGAAATTTTGAATAATTCGTAGTTGAAATGCGGACTTCAGCATTTCCATTAATTGCATTATATGGATATTTGCATTATATGGATTTAGATATTTTTTCAACTTTTCGTCAAAAAACTTTTAATTTTTACTTCGGACATCATAATATTTTTACAATCGTAAAATCTAGATAAAGTTGACTAAAATCTCATAAAAACTATTATTTACACTTGGATATTGAAAATTTAAGTAATTCGTAGTTGAAATGCGGACTTTAGTATTTTGATAAAAGGCAATATATAGATTACATTTTTTACTATTCTTTAAATAATTTCCAATTTTTTACTTCGGACATTATAATATTTGTACATTTTCAAAAACTAGAAAAAATTGACTAATATCATGTAAACACTGTTATATTTTGGATATAGAAATTTTGAGTAATTCGTAGTTGAAATGCGGACTTCACTATTTTGATAAAATGCAATACATAGATTAGATTTTTTTTTTTACTTTTTTCAACATTTTTAAATTCCATAATAATTTGTTTACACTAGTAAAAGCTAGATAAAATTTACTAAAATCTAGTAAGAACTATTATTTATACTTGGATATAAAAATTTTAAGCTAAATTAGTTGTGATAGAGGCACTTTTATGTTTCGATTGGGTTGTATATATAAATATATGTATATAAATATATATATATAATATATATATATATATATATGTAATATTCATTTACATCTCCACTTCTCTGCATGGGTCTTACATCGCCTGGACCCCTTGGGCGGCTAGGCTTAAATTACTTTTGTAAGTTACACGAGTCGTTAAAATCATCACCACGGTCGGCGTTATGTAATGTATACGATGATATGCATAGTTGTTGAAATAAAAGAAAATTAAAAATAGAAACTCCGTGATAATGTTAAAAGTTGTTAGGCAATAAAATATGCTTCGTAAACGCCGGCATTTTCACATGCGTTGATGCGGAATAAGACGGTTGAGTAAAATAAAATTATTTGACTTGTGTAAAATGAAGTTTATCCGAAAATGGGCGCCTAAACTTAACGTTTGGGTAATATTTAAAATTTAAGCATAAATTATCTACTGTATTTACAAAAACCTAAAGAATTCTAACTCACAATGTTCGAGCGATCCCCAAGCTTGCTTTTATCACATGCGCAAAAAAAATCCCGCATAAATTAGAATTGAGTTCAAAGTTTTTGCAATTTTCTAAGTCTTCACCATAGGTCCTTTACCATTCCCTCTTCATATTAAAATGAAGGTGTTCAGTGAAATGCAAAACTTGAAACGGGAAAGAAGGTTAACCTTCCTCCGTCGCAAAAAGCACGAACACTTGAAAAGCGTTTTTACCGTTCTACAAAATATCGACAGATGGTTTACATGTTGTTTTTCAAGATGGATTTCGTATCGCAGTTTCCGTTTCGTTCCCGTATGTACTTACAATAAATATAAATAATACACTACGTGTAGTACCTCAACTGAACTGCACAAGTGGAGCGAACATAACTCTAGAAATGGTAGAGCGATTCCCAAAATAAAAATATAAAATGATAAAATTTTATTCAATAATTATCTGAAATATTGAGATAATAGTAGACATGAAATTGATTGTCATTCAGCGAAGCAAGTAATAAATAACCCAAATATTTGTTAGAAATTCCATTGGTTTCTATGGTCCCTATATATTTTAATTTACTTAAATAATTTGGAATAAATTGAAATATTAACATAAATTATATTAGTAAAATATATAAATAGTTTTTGATATAAACAGTAAGTTTACAATAAGATTTGAGCTTTTATTTTATTTCAATAATAAAAATTGGTTTTTAAAAAAAAGTTTTCAGGCGCTTTCCGGGCGCTTTGCATTTGACCTGAAACGACGTGTCGTTCCAGGTCAAATGCAAAGCGTCGCTCGGCCGCCGGACTTTTTAAGAATTGCTCTTGACATTAAATATAATTTTAATTTATATTCTAGACATCAATAAAAGATATTTAATGATTCATAAAAATTCATTAAAATGTTTGCTATAAATTACTATTTGTTATTTTAAAGTTGAGAATATTCTGTAATAACATAAAAAATATCGGCAAATATAGTGTGATTTAAAGCAATTTTAAATTTTTATTATTTTTAAATTCAATTAAATTTTATGAATATAAAACAAATTTATTTGAATATTAATTAGTATAACAAAGAAGTAATCGTTGATTAGGATTAATTAACTTTAAAAATGATTATTCGTTATCTTTTATGATAGTGAAAGAAAAGAGTTCGAATAAATAAAAATATTACTATATTATAAATATTATTCGTAATTCATGCATTATTTTTACATATGAGAATATAATTTTTTTTATAATAGTGAAAGTAAAGAGTTCGAATAAATAAAAATAATACATTTTTTATATAAAAAACTTTTGACTTTTAATTAAATAAAAAAAATATAGAAACGTAAATACAAAATACCAATTTCAGTTCTAGAAACAAACAAATTTCCTAGTATATTCGTTTTCGAACAATTTTAATTAATTAATTTCAAATATTTAATTAGAAGCGTCTTTTGTTTACTCACAAAATTTTCCGAAATAAAAAATACTCTTTGTGGCTAAAACCTTTTCAAAATTAGAGTAGAGCAATTTACTCATTCAACAAGAAATCGCATTGATCTAAATTAATATATACATTGATATAATAATCTAAATCATTATATACATTAGACAAAAAATAACGCAAACCTTTCTAAGAACTATAACAGATTAATTCCAATTTTTATCGAATCGATATGATTACAAGTATCAAAACGCTTGATTCCATGTAGTATATTTGTCATTTTCCATTTATATAGTAAAAACCGGTTTTTTCGCTAAAAAAAGAGTTCTCAAATTTCATAATTTTCGTCAAAATGCCGGTTTTTAAATCCGACAAGTTCTAGTCTCTGTGATACCTATATATTTAATTTACTTATATAATTCGAAAATAAATTGAAATATTAACATAAATTATATTAATAAATTATATAAATAGTTTTCGATATAAACAGTAAGTTTACAATATGATATGAGCTCTTATTTAAATTCCATAATAAAAAATTGGGAAATAGCAAATAAGTTTTCAGGCGCTTTCCGGGCGCTTTGCATTTGACCTGAAACGACGTG
>NW_020537758.1:12735473-12801080 GCF_003426905.1 Ctenocephalides felis | reverse complement strand
GGTCACGTGACAATTTTTTGAGATCCTTCACTTTACCAACTGATGGAATTAAAACATTTTGGCTGTAATAAATTTTCATTTTTAAAATGTTAAATACAAAATTACGAAAAAATGGATAGCAAAAAAATTGTCTGTTTTTATGGTCTTTCAAAAAATCACATAAGATTTATGCTTCTACTTTCTACCTACTAGAATACCTTCTTGAACAGACTTTTGCGGTAATTCTACAAAAAATTTATAAGACAGAATTTTTTCATCCCAGTTTATCCCGAAAGATTACTATCAATTCTAGTATTGTGCATTAATATTTTTCTATTATCTTTGTTTTTCATATATCAATTATACTCCTCTATTTTTTACCGGCTCTGTTATTATTAAGTTCGGTTCGGTCGGTGTGTTTTCTGTTGACAAACCAATTTATGCGCCCAGAAACAGGATATACGACAGTTGACGACATGTGGCTTCCCTCCAGGGGTGTTATGTTGTTCGTTCATAAGATTACTTGAATTACATATCTTGTATTTCTTGTTATTTGGGTTAGGTCGCAAAGGGCGAGATATACAATGTTGTATTTTACTTGCCAACTAAAGCTGTGAGTGCGAGTTCGAGTTTATCTTGCAAAATAGCTAAGACTGCTGGCAAACAATAATCTCGTTTACGGAATTAGACAAGCTGAATAATTTCTGCTTGAGGAATACATTACATTACAAGGTTTTATGTAAGATCATTTATCTTCTGCGCGCTATATGTGATTTTACGTAGGATTATAAGATATCCAATTACATTGTTTTCTTCAGCCGTGGGATTCTTGCTACTGGTTTTTGGTCAAAACAACTGATTATCTAGTCCTGATTTTTTGTCAAAATTTTAAAACCGCTGAACTAGTTGATTCCTAAAACTAATTATTTTTTGAAAAAATGTTTGTGAAAAAATTATTTGTGAAAAAATTTTTTTCACACCGTCAACACATACGATATGTTTTTTGAATCATTCTAATCAGATGATATGTTCTCTTGAAAACTGCCTGACCATTTTTGTACTCTTTGCCCCGTGCCTCCGGAACACTTGGACTGTCATTTCCAAAAACTAATCAGCACGTCTCCTTATCAATACGAATCAAATACATACATATATACTACATACAGCCATAGACATACACAAATTGTTTTTTTTCTAAAGCATGGCAAATGTTCTTTTCTCTGCATGGGTCTTATATCGCCTGGACCCCTTCGGCGGCTAGGCTTAAATTACTTTTGTAAGTTACACGAGTCGTTAAAATCATCACCACGGTCGGCGTTATGTAATGTATACGATGATATGCATAGTTGTTGAAATAAAAGAAAATTAAAAATAGAAACTCCGTGATAAGTTTAAAAGTTGTTAGGTAATAAAATATGCTTCGTAAACGCCGGCATTTTCACATGCGTTGATGCGGAATATGAATTTACAAGCCCGTTGGGAATATAACGTTATAATTCTTAATGGTTAATTATGCTGTTGTTGACATAATTAATATCTTGTGAATTGAATGGAAGTCAAACTTGTAGTGCCATCGTGCAAATTGCTGAAACCATCCGTAGCGTAAATTAAAATTTTTAAAAGCTCAGCAAAGATGAGATTTTTTTGAAAACTTTCATTAGTTTCGAATACTTTTGAAAAATTTGAAAACGTTTAAAAAATTTGAATATTGAAAAAAAATCCTTTTTGAAAAGTATGATCTTTTTTCTAAATACTGATATTCTTAGAAAATTCTTTAAAATTTTTTTGAAAATTGTTTGAAAAAAATTTTTTATGAAAAATTTGAAATTTCTTGGATGTGTTTGCTATCCACTCATGTCGGTTGATCCATACTGTCAAAAATATCTGGTTTTCGACCCCCAAATGGCGTTTGGCGGTGTTAAAACATTTTTTGTGTATCTCCAAAACTGCTGGATCTGCATTTTCAATAATTTAATCAATTATTCAGCCCGTCTAGTTCAACGCTTTTTGAATCATTCAAATCGCAAGCTCTGTTGTTTCAAAAACTTATTTTCCATTTTCTGCACTCTTTACCTCGTATCTCCGAAACGGCTGGACTAACCTTTCCCAAGAACTAATCAGTACATCTCTCTATCAACAGTGTTGAATCGAAATTTTTGAACCATTCAAATCGGGCGCCCGAAAACGTGGACGAAAAAATGTGGACACACAAAACACACACGCACACACATATACATTTTTACATAATGTGTACATACACATATACATAAAATGTTTATTTTAGATTTTTGGACGATCACAATAACTTACTCTACGGGAAGGTACAAAAATCATGAATTACAAATTATTTTACTGCTTTAAACTTTCCTTAGGGTAAGTTATTATAATTCCGAAAAAATCGAAATTTACATTTTGTGCATAACGTTTCAAAAGATTTCTGAACATTTTGGCTTACTTTAGAAACAATGGATGTATGTTCGGTTACAATTTTTCGTCGTCGATTTTAAGAGCACAAATCAATGCATTGATGAAATGAAAATGGAAATAGTACAAAATAAAACGTATGAAAGTATTTTTTTTTTATTTTGGATATAATTTACATCTGTCCAATGGACATTAGGTAAATTTTATGAATAACAAAATAACAAAGAAGCTGTCTGCAAAATAAACTATTGAATGCTTGAGAGAGTGCACAGTTGCAATCTCACCTAATTTAAGAAAAGATTATGATCTAGATTGACTTGGAATGCCAGTTAGGTCCAAAGGCGTTTTCTTTTTTAATCTTTTGGTGTAGTTTGCTATGATGAGTGCTTTGGCGAGCCCGTTAGAATGGAATTTCCAGTCGGTGACTGTGTTTGATGGCGTATCTTGCAATTTCTTCTACCGTATGCAGACCCGTGTCCTGGTGGAGCAGCCATACCGGTACAAATTTTAGGGCGTTCAGGATGATCCTTAGTATCTTATTTTGAAACTTTTGAATAATTTTTGTGTTGCTCTTAAATGCTGTCCCCCAGAGTGCAATTCCGTAAGTCCATATGGGTTTTAGGATAACTTTATAGATCAATAGTTTGTTGTATGTCGATAGTGGAGATTTTCTTCCTAGTAGCCAATAAAGCCTCTTGAATTTTTCTTTGAGTTGTTTTCTTTTCTTCTGAATGTGTGTTTTCCAATTAAGTTTCCTATCCAAATATATACCCAAGTATTTAACGGCAACTGCTTGTGGTATCTGTTCTCCATTAATAAATATCGGTGGGCAAGTATCTTTCCTCAGCGTGAAAGTGATGTGGACTGATTTTTGGTTATTGATTCTTAATCTCCAGATTTTGTGCCAAGTTTCAATCATTAGAATGTGACGGTGCAGAATTTCGGATGATATTTTAGGGTCTTCATGCTTGGACAGGATGCATATGTCATCTGCAAACGTAGCAACTTCAGTGTCTGGGGAAGTTGGCACGTATGGAAGTATAATAACATCATTCCTCTAATCAACATGATCCAAATAAAGTTATGTCACCGATGCCGTTTACATGGTTTATTATTTCGTTCCGTAAATTTATTTATTATTATTTCGGTCGCCCTCGGAGGCCTCGTGGCTTAACTTATTTCCCTGTCGGCGGGAGTCGCCCGTCGGCCTGTCGCCCCACGTGCGACGCTCTCGTCTCTGATCGATGCGTGCGTGCCGGGGTGTCCATCTCCAGATATATCGAAAAGCACGAAATTGATGCCCGAGGATTTTGCTGTCAGGCCACGACTTCGGCAGACTGATGGCCGTACTTAAATGACGCACAATGGGATCATCTGATTTATATTTATTTATGAAATGGAACGCGGACGGTTTAATTTTTTGGTTGGTGTTCTCAAGTAGGGGTCGGGAGTTTGATGAGGTATTCTGAATGAAAATATTTTCTTTCTCCTTATTTTTAGAAAATGCCAAGTTATCTGCCGCATCAACAACATTATTTTTTCTGTTATGCACGGAAAAATGTTCCGGACAAGTTACTTATAATATTATTTATTATTATTGTCATTATTATTATTATTATTGACATCATTATTATTATATAATTATCATTTATTCATTTTTTTAATGTTTTTTATTTTTCCTTCTTTTTTGCTTCTGTTTTAATTTTCAATACCCACTTTCATCTTATAGATTGTATTTTTTTTATTATTATTTATTATGACCATTCTGAACCTTGGATTCAATGAGGTTATTTGCTGATGTGTACAGGGCTGTATAGATTGTATTTGCAATCAGATTTTTGAAACTAACTGAGTTTAATGAAAAAATAAATAAAATTGTAGTATGTATTATTTTTTGATGTTTAATAATTTCTATTAATTTCTATTAATTTCTTTTACTTCTGCGGTTGTTTATTATTTTCAATTTGACTTTTGTAATTAATCGCGGATCTGATGATTTTTACTCTTTTTTGAAAACATGGAAAAATTATATTATTTGCCTTATGAGTAATATTGTAATTAGTTTTATATTTAGTTTACACGATTTTTTTCGATACTGTTTTTTCGATGAGATACCCACGATTTCCCAACTTTTACTGAAAAGATTTACTTGAAACTGATTATTATGAAACAAATGTATGTATTCTTCGGTGTTATATTTAACCAGTTAACTGTGAGTGACAAATATACTCGTCATGGACAAGTGGCAAAATTTTGTTCATTGAGTGTATATTCATCATGCGTATCAAGTGATATTTCGCTATTCTCTATTTAAATTGGAAGTTTTGAGAAAAACTAATTTATTCTGAAATGTCAAGTTGTTTAGAACATTGTGAGGCAATGACTGCATGAAATAAATACTTTACCAAACAAGTTGTCGATTTATCTATCACATATTTATGTAACAATTTGCGATCAAATAACATTTATATATATAATCATATATTGCAATTTTATATATATGTGGAAAGTAAAATCACTATGAAACTCATCTCTAAAATATGCAAAAAAAAAAAAAAATTAAAAGTTCATAGCTTCCATCTGATTTTACTTAAATAATCTGTTGACTAGTACAAGAATAATGCAAATATATCACATTGTTTTTATAAATTACTAACATATTATATCTATATTTCAAAAAAAACTTTAATAACATCCAATTTGCTTTCAAATTTCACTTGTATATTTTTACGTCTTGTCTATAATGTGAAAATATAAGTATTACTTTTATTATAGAGAGAACAAATAGTAATATTCCTATAAAATATAACAAAGTATAAAAATAGCTCAAATATATTATATTGTTTTTACAAACTTATTCATGTAAATCACATTTTTTTCAAATCATTCAATTTATTTTGGTTTTTTCTGTAATAAATATTTTTAAGACTGTAATGAAATGAGATATTATGACTAGTACTGAGAAATGATTATAATGTCAAATTTCTCATAAGATCTATTTAAAATTTAATTTAGTTTAGATGCAACAATATTCAAAATTACATTATTTTTACAAATACGATATTTATATTCGCTAAAATCATCAAGAGCACCCAATTTGCTTTTGCTTTTTTTCAAAACTTATATATTCTTACTTTCTTTCATTTACATGTATAATATTATATGGAATTTAATGCATTTTTCATTTCAATATGCATGTAATATATGGTTATGTTAACAAAGAATTAAAATGTAAAAAAAATCGATTCGGAAAATAAAGCCACTCTGTGATTGACGAATATATGCGTCATGATATATGACGTAATTGACATAAATATACACTATATTTATATAGTATATTAAAATTTGGAGTAATTCGTAGTTGAAATGCGTACTTCAGTAATTCCATAAACTGCAATATATGGATTTGGAACATTTTTTACATTTCTTTAAATAACTTTTAATTTTTATTTCGGACATTATTATGTTTCTAAATAAATTGTTAACTAATTAGTCTTTTATAAGATTATGCTTGCATTCCTAGAATTATCAGATGTCGACCGATAAAACCTTACACACAAATCCATAGTTTATATAAATTACCATAAAAAATATACAATGAATTTTACATTTCTGACATAGACCGTTGAATTTTTTTTATATTAACCAAAAATTTTCTCATTCTTGATCAAATAAACCGCAGCCTGCTATTGTTTAACAATATTCTAGCATTCCGAGTCTTGAATCAATATTTATTACATCGCTATCTATGGAATTGTTATGTGTTGTTTCATTGTATTTCTTATCATTCGAAAATAAAAATATATTTAGTCAGTTTACAAAACAAAACACATTTATCTCACTAATAATATTTATGGAATGAATAATAACAGGTCGGCGATATATTGTTTGGATGGCTTCTGTGGAACATTTTTTTCAATTACATTACTGACATATAGTAAAAAAAATCACCAAACGCCTTACATTTTTATTGTAAAATAAATGAATTATACTTCAAATTTATTTTTATTTATTACCCTGACGGGTTTTCTATTTTTGTTCGCTTTAGTTCAGTATACATGTTTTTTTTTATTTGAGAAATGGAATTACATATGCGACGGAACACATTTATACTCCGTCACTCGTAATTCGGTTAGTCACATATCTTCTCTTGCATGACGTGCGATTTCACAGCAAAAAATTGATCATCATAACTTGTTTCGCCAAATGTTATGCTATATGCACTTTCAGAGATGCTGTGGAAATTGAATTTATTAATTAGATGGGTCAAACTACTATATTGGATTAGCAGTGCAACTCAAATTCTATCTCACAATGCTCGCGAGCGATCCTCAAGCTTGCTTTTATCACATGCGAAAAAAAAATCCCGCATAAATTAGAATTGAGTTCAAAGTTTTTGCAATTTTCTAAGTCTTTACCATAAGTCCCTTACCATTCCCTCTTCATATTAAAATGAAGGTGTTCAGTGAAATGCGAAACTTGAAACGGGAAAGAAGGTTAACCTTCCTCCGTCGCAAAAAGCACGAACACTTGAAAAGCGTTTTTACCGTTCTACAAAATATCGACAGATGGTTTACATGTTGTTTTTCAAGATGGATTTCGTATCGCAGTTTCCGTTTCGTTCCCGTATGTACTTACAATAAATATAAATAATACACTACGTGTAGTACCTCAACTGAACTGCACAAGTGGAGCGAACATAACTCTATAAATGGTAGAGCGATTCCCAAAATAAAAATATAAATTGATAAAATTTTATTCAATAATTATCTGCAATATTGAGATAATAGTAGACACGAAATTGATTGTCATTTAGCGAAACAAGTAATAAATAACCAAAACATTTGTTAGAAATTCCATTGTCTTTATGGTCCCTATATATTTTAATTTACTTAAATAATTTGGAAATAAATTGAAATATTAACATAAATTATATTAATAAATTATATAAATAGTTTTTGATATAAACAGTAGGTTTACAATAAAATATAAGCTTTTATTTTAATACTATAATAAACATTTGGGAAATGACAAGTGAGTTTTCGGGCGCTTTCCGCGCGCTTTCCGGGAACTTTGCATTTGACCTGAAACGACGTGCCGTTCCAGGTCAAATGCAAAACGTCGCTGGGTCGCCGGACTTTTTATGGATTGCTCTTGATATTAAATACTTTCTAATATTTTTTTTAATTTATATTCTAGACATCAATAAAAGATATTTAATGATTCGACAAATTCAAATATCGGCAAATTTAGTGTGATTTAAAGCAATTTTAGACTGAATTTCAATTTTATGAATATTAAACAAATTTATTTCAATATTAATTAGTATTTAGGATTAAATAACTTTAAAAATGATTATTCGTTAATTATGCATCATTTTCACATATGAGAATAAAATTTTTTTTATGATAGTGAAAGAAAAGAGTTCGAATAAATAAAAATATTACTATAATATAAATATTATTTGTTATTCATGCATCATTTTCACATTTGAATATATAATTTTTTTATAATAGTGAAAGTAAGGAGTTCGAATAAATAAAAATATTACTATATTATAAATATTATTCGTTATTCGCATAAAATATTAGGCATCATTTTTATATTTGAGTATATAAACTTTAGACTTCTTTTTAAATAAAAAAAATATTAGAAACATATTAATACAAAATGTCAATTTTAGTTCTAGAAACAATTAAACAAATTCGCGAGTTTATTCTATTTCGAACAATTTTAATTGATTATTTCCAAATATTTAGTTTATAAGTGTCCTTTACTAAAATACTCTCTTACTTGCAACAGAACTAGGCTTAATTATTTTTAAAACGTGATATAATAATTCTGAAAATTTTGATCTTTTATTTGTGGCTTTTAGGGCTAAAAACTCTTTTTAAAGTTTGACTAGAGCAATTCACTTCTGTAACAAGAATTTGCATTGATCTAAATTAACATATACATTGATATAATAATCTAAATTAATATATACATTAGACAAAAGATAACACAGAAGCTTTCTGGAAACTATAACAAACTGATATGATTCCAAATTTTATCGAACCGATATGATTATAAGTATCAAAACGCTTGCTTCCAGCTAGTATATTTGTCATTTTTCATTTATACAATAAAAACCGATTTTTTGCGCTAAAAAACAGTTTTTGAATTTCATAATTTTCGTCAAAAAGGCGGTTTTCTAAACCGGTTTTTGAAAACTGACAAACTTTAGTCTCTATGATACCTATATATTTCAATTTGCTTATATAATTCGGAAATAAATTGAAATATTGATCATAAAATATGTTAATAAATTATATAAATAGTTCTCGATATAAACAATATGTTTACCTTAAGATATGAGCTCTTATTTCAATTCCATAATAAAAATTTGGGAAATAGCGAGTAAGTTTTCAGGCGCTTTCCGGGCGCTTTGCATTTGACCTGAAACAACGTGTCGTTCCAGGTCAAATGCAAAACGTCGCTGGGGCGCCGGACTTTTTATGGATTGCTCTTGATATTAAATATTTTTAAAATAATAATAATTTATATTCTAGTCATGAATATAAGATATTTAACGGTTTATAATAACTCATTAGAATGCTATAAATTATTATGAATGCTCACTATAAATTACTATTTGTTATTTTAAAGTTGAGAATCGTTGTACCCAATACCAAAAAACCATCCTACAAATATTCAGTTACGAAAAGCATTTCGAGTACACAGCACTTTCGTATGTTTTATGTCTATATCTCAATGTGCAGTTCAGAGACGAGGCTTAATGTAAATATCAAAGAAAAACTTAATATGTATATGTAACGTAGTATGTACAACATGAAACATGCTCACGATGCACGATAGACGATGGGTATGCATTTATTTCTTAATGTCATGAATTTATAAATATTTAGAATGCGAGACCAACATAAAATGTTGTAAGATCGATTCTAAACAAACTTTGTACACGAAATTTGGCTTTCAACAATGTTCGAAGGAATAATATTTAGCAAATTCTGGAGCGGGGGATAATAAAATATAATGATTGGAATTGGAATAGATTCTTTATTTTTAAGCATACTTATTAGCTACGTTAAAACTCATTTTTCATCGTCAATTATTTTTATCTCTGTGGTAGGTATCCGATGTCTGTTTATTGGATAAAATCCCTTATCTCACTTAAGAAATTGGGCTAAACTAGTTCCAGAGAATCGACTCTGTTAACAAGTTATCCCACACGGTTCTCAAAAAAGTCATCATATTAACGACACGAACATTCCTGCTCATATTCGTAGAATTCTTGTGAAATATACTCGAGAAAAACGTTCTTCTTATTATGAGAAGATTAACATCTGCTTTGTGTGAACGTTCTAAATGAAACATGAAAACAAAGCTAAAGGGCCATGTGTTTGAATTAAGGATCTAGTATTTCAAAAATGCATTAACGACATCCCTGTAAAAATAATATTTACAGAAACTTTTGTAAAAGTGATAGATGGTAAAGGAATCTGTATTGGAAATATAAATTGTCCAGACGTTAATTATTTTTCAACATCAAATTATTATTCACATAGTGTTTTTTTATGAATTTGTTCCTACTCCGCAATTACAATGTGTTTTACGTGCGTGCGTGTTTCATTTTTTTTCACAGAATGAAAGTATGAATAATTTATCACAGTTTGCATTTGACAATGACGTTCATTATATTTTTCTGTAGAACATGTATATGTCCTCCTTGTTTTTTTTCCACAATGTCGCACGGATCAAAATTCAACATTTCACAAAGTGTTATTTGAATAGGTTTTTGAGTTACATCACAATGGTATCATTTACATGATAATACGTTCGAGACCTTTTATGTGAAACTCTCTTTCGACGTGAACACGACATGATATTTTATTATTGAGATTTAGAAAATTTAGTAACTTGAAGTAAAAGATAATGGTGAAATTGTATGGTATTGTCTAAAATGGCAACATCATTTGTTACAAAGTAATAAATTTATTATATGATTCTATTCTATAACTTTATTCTGTTTGATTTGGCAATTCGAAAGAGCATTGAATTTAATATAAAACCAAAATATCCAATTTTCAACACAGATTTATACGTTTCTACAAGATTTTTATTAACTTTCCGTAGGCTAAGTTATAGTAATTTGAAAAAAAATCGAAAATCATTTCTTTTGCATAAATTTACGTTTTTTACATATCTTTCGTTCTGAACATTTTGGTATACCTTAAAAAAATGGATGTGTATTTGTGTGTGTGTGTGTGTGTGTGGATACAAATTTTTATCGACGATTTCGGGAACTCTTGACAACCTATTTGAATAATTCAAAGACAATTTGATTTGTATTGATAAGAAGGCGTGTTGATTCGTTGGGGCTTTTATAAAAATTTTAATTTTTGTTAGGGGAAGTTCAAGCAATTTGCCTCAAGACACTAAAAATAAATTTCTACATTGGTGACTCCATCGTGATTTTTTCTCAGCTTAAGTTTTATCAATTTCCAACTTTTGCTTCCAAGTAGAAATGCACGCGCTTGATTTTCCTCCAACCAAGTCGCTCACGTGAGATTTATTCCCGAGATCATTTTTATCGTCGTTAGAATGATATGACCGAGAAATAATTAAAATAATACGTGGTTTCTTCTACTAATGGTAGAAATTACGACCGAGAGACCGTATTCGCCGCATTTTGTCTCATTTGCCGATGTTATTACACACGACGGTTCGAGCGGGCGTGAAACGTAAAACCGCAGTCACGGAAATGACGAATGATCGTGACTGTATCATGTCCTTCGTCATTGTAGTTTTGTAAGCATTTTTTATAGTAATAAACATAGGGCCTAAGAAGATTTTTCTCAAAACCTGAGTAGAATAAAAAAATTATGGGTCCGCGGGTATACAGGTCCACCACCGATATCTCAAAAACAAGTGTACTTAAGAGCACAGAATTGTAGTAAATTTTATCTAGTTTCTCCCTATCTAACTGAAAAAGCTTGCTTTCATATAACATTTGTGAGTTATTTGATAAAAGAATGTTTAACAACAATATTTGAAAGTAGAGGGAGAAGAAGTATAACCAGCAATCACTTTGTTTCTTGCAACGTCGCTATCGGGAAGTAAACAGCAATGTTTGAAAATCCATAACAAAAGTATTTTTTTTTTCTTGTTAGTTTTTTTGGTTGTGAGCACTGTTGTTTAGATTACCTCAAAATATTTTTTAAATATACGTTATTCAATTGTTTTATAAGATGTATTGTCAATTTTAAGTTAGATTCAACAGTTTTTTTTATATAATTTCTACGAAAGCTTACATGTGGATAGGGTAAAAAATTCCATTTGAGCTTTTACCCTGACAAGGGGGTTAAACATTGAAAAATAGTAAAAAAGAGCGATTTGACAATAGATAAGGTAAATATATAGTTATTCGAACTCTGATGACAATTTTTTTCTGACGAAATACCAAATCAAGGTTATACACTTTTTTATCTTTGTAAAAAAATATAGTCATGGAATTTATATTTTGCATTGATTGAATAATGTATGTAGCTATATTAGTATTATTTTGTAAAGTCTGTTAAAAATTAAAAGTTAAATTGGATCTTTTCGCATCCTGTTACCCTACAAAGGGATAAAAAGGACCAGGTGACAAATTTTTAAAAAAATGACTTAAAACAATGTTTAAATAGCTGTGAATTTTTCTGAACCTAGTTAGATAATTGTAACATTGTCTAATATTTATAAGAATTATATAAACAGAATTACAAAGTTAAAATTATTTATAAAGTATATAAGTGAGCTTTAACCAAAATTAATATTAAAATCTGAATTATTTTCGATATACAAAATTGTGTATTGATATGTGTTATTTAGTTAATGTGATATTTTGGTTTTCAGATTCAAATTGGATCTTTATATTCCACCTGACCTTTTACTCAAAAATTCTATTCAGGTATGATAAACCAAATAAGAGCTCAAAACCAAAAAGATTTATACATGGCAGTTTATCTCCTCGCAGCAAAGTCGTAGAAATTAATTTGATTTTCTGTTACACATTTTTTGCCCTCTACTTTAAAATAGTATTGCTGAAAAATACCATACTTTGTTTTTGAGACAATGGTAGGGATTATTATCTGAAAGATACTATATACGAAAAATAATAAATGATTAAAAATTGTTTAAGCTAAGATGATCTCATTGAAGTTCTTTTTAGAAATGCCTTTCAAATATTGTTAATTTAGCTTATGAGAATCCTTATGTATTTCTGATTGTTAAATAAAACAGAGTTCAATAAAAAAAAGTTTAACATGGTAATGAATATTGATTGCAAGCTAAATTGAACCAGTGTAAAATTATATATAAATTTATAAAAAAATGATAAAACTTTATATTATACCATAGTATTAAAAAAAGGATTATATTTTAAAGCTTCAAGAAAATATTTTTAAAAGAAATAAATAAAAATTGTATCAAGAAGAGAACTAGTATCTGTGTATTCAAATATTTGATAATTTTTATTTTTAGGGAGCGTCCATTAGTCACGTGATCGTTTTTTTAAGGATTTTAGAACCGCCACCTCATTTTTTTTTTAATTTTTTTGTAAATATTTGGATTTTTTTTTCAAAATTTAAGTAAAAAATAAATACCCGTGATATATTACTAGACCTTCCCTTTCCCTCGTGATATTTCGTGATTTTATGTCAAAACCCCCTTTTCCCTAAAAACGTCACGTGCTTAATGGACGCCCCCTTACATGTTATTTTCTTATACTTTCTTCGTTCAATAATAATTGATTTCTTCACATTTTAATTTTTCATGTTATGAAATGCATGATCTCTTGTTAATACAAAAAAGATAAAGAAATTTAAAAAATAGAGAATCAATAAAAATAAAAATAGAACATTTTGGTACATTTTACATCAAGTTTTATGAATAAACCGACTACCAGCTGTTTATTACAAAGTCGGTGGGCAAATGTTTGCTCTCTCTGTAATTATCAAAGTCATCAAGAGTCGATTAGCCGCTATTATTTTAACCGTTTTTGAAAGGCACGAGCAATGAGTCTCTTGCATTTAGTTAGAAATACCACTTAAAGCAATAAAATTAATTAAAATGTTCATTTGGAATCAAATGCCACAAACCTAAAACCAACTGAAATAAATATGTGTAATTATAAAAGAAATATCTTTTACCAATTATTTTTGCTTCTAGATAACGTGCACATTTTCTCATTTCGTTATCTCTAAAACTTTTAGTTGGTCCTCGTAAAACAATGGACCGTTCATATAATAAGCGATAACATTCAGAAAGATTCGGCCTTTGTTATTCGATATCATTTCAAAATTATCTCACACTATTCATTTCATGATGAAAATTATGAGCTGCGCCGTTAAATAGGCTATATAAAACGTAATAATAATAGTTGTATAATTTTATAGCTTGCAACGAAGATAAAACACTGATAACTGCTATAGTTTTAACAAGCATTTTTTGTGTCACTGATATTTTTTAATCTCTCTTGATAAAAATAATGGATTTTAAAAAATATATATATTTGCATTTGTAAACTAATATTATGCTCGACGTAGAAGCTTCTCTCTAAATAAGAGCTTTCGTTTTTAAAAAAAGATTCTAGAGTCGATACACATATTTAACAGTCTGATATCAAGCAGTAGTTATATCGGTTTTTATATGAAAATATAGAGAGAAATGTATTTCCCAGTGAAAATAGCTTTTTCTAGTTACATTCTAATAATTTTAATGATATTTTTTTTATTCGTTAATGTTTATCCAGAATTGACTACTAAACTACTGAACTGATTTCAAATTTGATTGGTAAAAAATTTGATTAATAAAAATATGGATGTCAACTATAGTATTGCTTTCAAAAAAATTTCACAAATACACAAGTGTTATTTCACGATCTTTTGTTACCTTTAATTACACAAATGTCAAAACTTAATTAAATTTTCAAAAATTTCTATATTAACTTCCCGTAGGGGAAGTTTTAGTAATGGGCCGACAATCGAAAATTAAAATTTTTGCATATCTTCACGTTTTGAAGGTTTCTAAACATTTTGGCAAACCTCAGAAAAAATAAGTATGTGTGTGTGTATGTATGTATGAATACAATTTTTCGGCACGTTTTCGAGCGAACGGATCAACCGATTTAAATGGTTCAAAAAACATTCAATTCCTATTGAGAGGGAGATGTGCTGATTAGTTTTTGGCAAAGGCAGGTCCAGCAGTTACGGAGATAGAGAGCAAAGAGTGCAGAAAATAGAAATCGAGTTTTTGAGAGAACTGAGTATCTGATTTGAATGATTCAAAATGCATTCAATTCGTAATAATAGGGAGAATAGGTGATTAGTTTTTGACAAAGGCAGGTTCAGCCATTTTGGAGATACGGAGCTAAATGTGCAAAAAATGGCAGTTTTTGAGAGAACTAAGCGTCAGATTTAAATGATTCAAAGTACTTTCTGCTTGTCTTAACAAAATAATTGATTTTGGGAAAAAAAATGTTTCAATTTTTTTTAATTTTTTTCTTTTTTTTGTATATCGAAATAATTCAGATTTTATTTTTAATTCTGACTATAGTTCTAATATACTTTAAACAAATAATTTCAACTTTGCAATTCAGTTTATATAATTCTTATAAATATTAGACAATGTTACAATTCTCGTATTCCTCGAACATTTCGTTACGGTACGGGAAGTTCCAGCAATTTGCCTTAAGGCACGATGCCATACACCCCACTAGTTCTGAATACTTATTTTTTATTTTTAAATATAAGTTGAGCGTCAAAGATAAAAAACTGACACTTATGATATTTATCTGAATTTCTACATGATTTGTTTCTACAAACAATATATTTATAATATCCGCATCGAATAGGGTAGCTACATCAATTTATCTCGGCATAAAATACTAGAGGCAATTAATTTTTTCCATAAGTTGAATAATGATGAAATGAAAACCGAGTACAATTTTTTGCTCATTTCGATCAGCCATCGCCATTGCCATTAAAAGGCAAGTCAGTCAAAGAAACGAATTGATTGTGAATTAACTTAATGGGAAACCTCGAGTAATTATCAAGTATTTTTTACCACGATTCATTATTCCGGCTGATTATTATTTGATAGAAGGTTTTCAGAACAAAAGGAAAGGTTTCTCGATAATAATGAAGAATGGATGTAGAAGCGTATTATAATGGAAGGTATCATTAGATTAAAATGCCCGATGCCGGGGGAAAACGCAATTCTGTATTGCAAATACTAATTTGTAGGTGATTTACAAATAGCAGCAAATCAATCTAATTTTTAAAAGGTGTTTCGTTTATTTATGTTTTAGTCGTTAGAGCAAAACTCGTTTGTCGATGCATTTTAGTACTTCGCATAGCGGATTTTCGGTTTTCGTTTAAATGACGCAATAATTCACACCACGCCCGATATATATGGCTGTTGCTGGTGGTAGAGACATGCAGTTATTTACTGTCCACCAGCGCCGACGATTTCGCCCAGTTTGCGAAGTACAAAATCATTGGCGGACAAAGTAATACAAATTGATTTAAATTAAATACATATTTAATTTAAGGTCTAATTTTCTATATTTGTGTATTAGCTTATTTTTTAAGAATAAGGGAAGTTATGTTGTAAATAGTTATCATAAAATCATTAATTTGCAATGTCTTAAGTATTTGAGCATTTTTCAAACAAGCAAGAGTAAAAAAAAATTCTGGACCAATATATATATATATATATATATATATATACATATATATATATATATATAGGTTGTCAAATATCTCCCTTCCGCCCTTTTGTATTATAAACCAAGAGCAAAAAAGCGGAAGGGAGATATTTGACAACCTAATATATATATAGATATAATAGAGACATGCAGTTATTTACTGTCCACCAGCGCCGACGATTTCGCCCAGTTTGCGAAGTACAAAATCATTGGCGGACAAAGTAATACAAATTGATTTAAATTAAATACATATTTAATTTAAGGTCTAATTTTCTATATTTGTGTATTAGCTTATTTTTTAAGAATAAGGGAAGTATGTTGTAAATAGTTATCATAAAATCATTAATTTGCAATGTCTTAAGTATTTGAGCATTTTTCAAACAAGCAAGAGTAAAAAAAAATTCTGGACCAATATATATATATATATATATATATATATATATATACATATATATATATATATATATATATATAATAGGTTGTCAAATATCTCCCTTCCGCCCTTTTGTATTATAAACCAAGAGCAAAAAAGCGGAAGGGAGATATTTGACAACCTAATATATATATAGATATAATAGAGACATGCAGTTATTTACTGTCCACCAGCGCCGACAATTTCGCCCAGTTTGCAAAGTACAAAACCATTGGCGGACATATTACAAGAAGCATTGATATAAAATAAGGCTGAAATAATATAGAATATCATAATGCAATTGGAAAATATTTATTAATCTATGAGTACCTTCTTACTGAATTTATTCAAATGAATTACATATTTAACAAACTTTGCTTAGGGAGAGTTACTTTAATCGTCCAAAAATCAAAAATGCAAATTTTTGCATCATTTTATGTTTCGGAGGTTTCTGAACATTCTGACATACCTTAAAAATTTTGTGTGTGTGTTTATGTATGTATGTATGTATGTGGATACAATTTTACACATTTGTATGGCTGACAAAAAATATATCTTAGATATTTACATTTTATTAGGCCACACTTTAGGTTTTACACTGCACTATTTATATTATAGATCATCTAAAATATATTAGCACTACTGCAAACTTATTTATTGCTGAAATTCATCACTTAAAAATATCTTACAATGATATCTCAACCGATGATATCTCAAACGATTTGAATTATTAAAGAAGTATTCGATTGATGAAGAGACGTCCTGAGTAGTTTTTGGCAAAGGTTGGTCCAGACGATTCGGAGATACAAAGCAAATAGTGATAAAAATGGTGATTAAATTTTCCAGAGAACTGAGCATCCGATTTGAATAATTCAAAAAAACATTTTACTTGAATTGACGTAATGATAAAATTTTTACAAAGGCAGGTGCAGCAATTTCGGAGATCCGGAGAAAAAATTACAAAAAATGCCATTCGGCGCTCGAAAATAAGATATTTTGTAATTTGAATAAACCGATATGAATGCGTATCAAAAACTTTCAAAAAATTCGTGTTTTTTTGAACTTTCAAAAAAAATAATAAGTTTCCAAAAAATAACAGTATTTTCAAAAAACGCATTAAATTTTTTTCTAGATCCATCTTTTTCAAATGTTTTCAAGGACGTTTAAAAATTTTCAAAATTAAAAAAAATTTATGTACAGTACTGAAAGTTTCAGCAATTTGCCTTAAGGCGTAATGCCATACACCCATAGTTTAATGTTATGTATTGATGTATTAGATCTACTGGAAGGCAGTTATTGTTATAAATTATAACCCCTCAAATTATAACTTACAATTTATTATTTTCATAAAATCATTAATTTGCAATGTCTTGTCATTGCAAATAATTAATTTATAATGTATTTGAGCACTTTTCAAACAAGCAAGAGTTCTGGGCCCTTATATAAACAATGACTAAATATTTAAACTGAAAATTAATTTTGAAATTTTGGAATTCATTGACGAATTTTCTATAATTTTCCATCCCTGATAAAGTTATACCTCAGAGTCTTATAGCGCAATGTAAAATCCATATAAATAGGACAGAACATGATATTCTTGTGCAGATAGGGTGCCCTGTCCAAAAACTGTAAAAATCTCAGATGGCTATTTTGTCAGCACACACAAGGGGTTGTTGTCTGAGTTTTAATCTCAACTTTACTCTCACAAGGAATAAATCTTGTAAATCGTTATCCTGATAAAATCTTTCCAAAGGCCGATGCTGGTTTAGCATATATGCTCACTCAGGGTAGTATTATTGCAAAGGGAGAAGAAATATTAAACCTTCGTAATTGTTTTGCTAACTGAAACTATTCTAAAAATTCTTTCTCTGTATCTTTACAACTTAGCACGAGCTGCAGACTTTTTTATTACTTTTTACCTGGCGCACCTTCACAAAATCTATATTTGTATATTCTCAGCTATATTACGGAATGTTTCTGAATGGGTTTAAACGAATAGGATTAGGAAGGATTTGAAAGTTTCTACGATATAGTTGCAGCATTCTAAGTGATATGTGAGAAATGTAGCGAAGCCGTGTGAAATTGCTCATGAAAAAACGGGGAACTTGCGAGAGCAGAGTGCATTGCTTTTTTATACAAGTGATACATTTGAGAGAAATATACATAGGGGTATTCACACATATTGGGTTTTTATTGTTCAATACCCATATATTATAACATCAAAAAAATGATAATATTGATTTGTAAAATTTTGAGAAAAGGTGCATTTAAATTTAAAATTTTTAAAATATCAAAATTCCTTGAATTTTTCAAATCGGGGACGCAAAATTTTCTCAAAAATTGAATCGTAACACAAAACCTTAAATTTTTAGATGGTACGAGAGTGATATCTGAGCTACCTAAAATATTTTTTTTTTTGGTAAATTTTATAAAGTCGTGTATCATCTTACAATAAGTGTTTGGGTATATTTTAATACGAGCAGGATAAAGAGCAGACAGTTTTTTTTTCGGTGGCTGCTTTTCTAGAAAACGACATTTGTCACACCCGGATATAAAACGTCGGGCACGTAACACACGAATTGAAGAGCATGCGAAAATATGTCGCAAAACGAGGCGAAAAAGAAAAATAAACGACCCATGGATGGTCGGTCGACGATATGACATTTTCGTGGCACCGAAAGGGATTTACTAACACGTTAAAATCTACAGAAATAACCTTTTACATAAGGATTTTACTTCTATAACACCTGTCGAGGACGAATTTTTTTATTAAAATAATTAACTCTAGCTAAACAAGTATTATATTATATTTTCTCAAGCAATAACCCTCTGTGTGTGAAGGCAATAGCCATCTGAGGCATTTACATTTTTTAAGCCAATTTTTAGACAATAGAAATTTTCACACAGTTCTATTGATATTATAGACTCTATAATATAGAGCATCCAAAAATTTATTAGCAATACTCCAAATTTATTTATTGCTACATTTCATCATTTAAAATTATCTTACATTGACCTCTTATTTACTCCACCTAATCCCAAAAACCGTTCCGAAGGTGCGTCACTAAAAAAAAATTACCGGCCATATAATAAGCTTGACGCATAAACCAAATATTGTTCGTAAATTTTATCTGAAATAAGTGTATATATTTATTTTTCTTGAAATTCAATGTTTCACATCATAATAACATTCGCAAATATACTTAATTATTTGTGTTGTATTTAATCTACGCCAAGGCATTTGGAAAACAAACAGAAATATTATTATCGAATTTGTGTATGCGTATTGATATAATTAAAATAGATTCTTCAGGAGGAAAATATGCTATTCATAAATAATATTCATCATTATTATAATTATACTATAACATAAAAATATTTCAGCGTTTACTCAGCTCAGAGTTGCACCATAATGAAATTCTTGCTTTTATATGTTATTTTAAACATAAATTTTATTGCCACTAGCTTAAGATAAACAAGTTGACATTTATATCAGAGTTGACTCAATATACAATTATTGTCATCAGATAATCATAATAATTTATCCATGGTTTTACTTTATATACCTAGAGCTATTTGTATGTTGACTCGTACATTAAATTGCATCTATGTAATTTTCCAAAACGACATCGTAAATCAAGGTAATTTATTTTTGCATTTTTAATAGCAATGGTAATAAAATTAAAAAGTTATTCTCTCTCGAGAAATCCTTCATTTGTAACAAATTTAATTTGGCACAAAATTCAAATATGTGATTGAGAGCAGTCGTATATATTTTAAGGCTTGCAAATCCTTCACAATATTGAGAAATTAGGATTAAATGACTTGAATGAACTTTTTATTAGTTAAAAATAATTAATGAAATCAAATTGAGTAAATTCTGCAAATCACTATAAAAAATTCCTTATTAAAAATTTATAGAAAATTCTGTAAAGAAAGCGTCTATTAATCGCATGTGGCCTTGAAGGAGGGAAAGGGTTGTCAAATATCACTTTGAAAAAGGGTGAGTCAAGTAAGATCCTTAATTTTTCAAAAAAATTAAAAAATTAAAAGTTTTTCTTAGGTAATAAAAATAAACGCAATGTTGGATATAGGGAGAGGGGTAATTTTGAAAATTACCACATATCACCAACTGGCGAGAAAAAGGTAAAAAAATCTTCAAATATCGATCATGTGATCAATGGACGCCCTCTAAATCACTAGTGTGATTAAACCAATTTTTAATGTCTTTTAGAAAATATTATGCCTTAGAGGCTGTTTATTAATCAGGCCAGACTTGAAATTGGGGGGACACGGGTTTTGACAAAAAATTAAAAAAAAATCAAAAATTTTCCAAAAAAAATCCATAACTTTTAGGATATTATATTTTGGATACTAAAAATGCACATGATTTTGCCGGGGAGGGGGATTTTAATTCATAAAATCACCACATATGGATTTATGTTTTATCTGAATTAAAAAAAAATCCAAAATTTTTCAAACAAAATCTTCATCTTTTAGGATATTATAGGTAATAAAATTACACATCATGTTGGTTTTAATTTTAAATATCGCCGTATATCACCAAAATTTCTTCCAAAAATTCTTAAAAATCGATCACGTGACTAATGATCAACCCTATGGCATACAACTTCTAATTATTATTGGTCAAACTTTCGTCTTTGGGATAGATACCACGTGGATTTATGTTTTACTGAATTTTTAAAAAATCCAAAAAATTTAAAAAAAATCCATAATTTTCAGGTTATTTTAGATACTAAAATTATACATAATGTTGGCGGGGATAGAGTTTTAATTTTAAATATCGCCACATACCACCAAATGAGTCTTGTGATCAATGGACAGCCCCATGACATACAATTTCTCTTTATTGTTAGTCCAACTTTCGTCTTTGGGATAGATATCACGTAGACTTAAGGTTTAATGAATTTTAAAAAAATCCAAATTTTTCCAAAATATTTCCACAAGGTACTAGGTAGTACAAGGTTTTAGGTACTAAAAATACACATGATATCGCCACATATCACCGAATGGGCGAGAGTGTTCCAAAAATCCTTAAAAATCAATCACGTGGATATATGTTTTACCTAGATTTAAAAAAAACACAAATTTTTCAAAAAAAATCTTCAATTTCTATGATTTTTTAGATACTAAAAATACACATGATATCGGCACATATCACCAAATGGGCGAAAGTGTTCAAAAAGTCTTTAAATATCGATCATGTGACTAATACCCCCATGGCATACAAATTCTTATTATTGTTAGTCAAACTTTCGTCTTCAATGTGCAATTGAATGATGGTTACAAAAGGCGACCTTTCCATCCTCTGATATCTGACAACCGATCATTAAACGGACAATGCGTTTACGTTTTGAATCAAACGTTCATATCTCACACAGAACAGAACGGCGCGTATTAATTCGTTATTCGTGACTGTGGACGACGAGGAATCAAGGGGGCGACTGAAATTACTAATGGGCCCATGTAATTTGTATGGAGTGTGTGCGAATGCCTCGGCCGCACCGGTACGTGCAGAGGTAGAGGTAACAGGGTACCTTGGTGCCTCTATGTAGGAACGGACGCTCTTTGAATGTAATTCGCACGAAATAGCCGCCGGTCATCGGAAGTCGTCCCATGGCGCCTCGAATGGCTTCTAGGAGAGTTTATAATAATCGAAGCAGGAATATACATACATAGTGTAAGGGAATTGTAATGCAACAACTTTGGTCAATATTGTGGTGATCGAACAAGTGAACATTTTACCAAATATCTAGATCTGAATTGATTAGGTTGATTATATATACGATAAGACCAGACGACTTGGCTTGAGACTCCAGGTTATTTAAAAAAAATCCAGTAACCTTTTTAACTTCCCGAAGGAGAAGTTTGTTTTCATCAAAAAATCCAATTCGCTAATTTTATGTTTTCTCGACGTTTCAAGCCATTCTGAATCGAATGAGACCAAATTTGGAAAAAGTATGTGTGTGTGTTTGTGTATGTGTGTGTGTGAACACATTTTTTGCCGTAAATCGACGTTTTCTCTACAACGGCTCGGCCGATTTCAAAAATTTAAAAGCCATTCGATGTATCTTGACGAGAACTATTGTTTGTCAGTTTTGTGCGGCAATCGGCCAAGCCGTTTCTTTATAAATCGCAGAAAAGTGAAAAAATTTTCGTCTACGTTTTAGCCCGCAATTCTGAACCGATTATGAAAATTCAAAAACCGTTCGAAAGATATTGATTGGGAATCATGCTGATTAGTTTTTGGTGAAAATCGGCCGGGCCGTTTTCTTGTAATTTTGTAAAAAATTTTTTCGACGATTTTTATTATTATTTTTTGACGGTAGATACTATAGTCTTCTAGATCATACTAAAATATTACGGCCCTACGACAATTGGTTTAATTTGTCAAAATTAGACCTTTTATCGATGTTTTCTCAAAAACGCCTGAACCGATTTCAGACATTTAAAAGCCATTTGATGTATTTCGATGAGGTCTATCGTTTGTCACTTTTGTGCGATGATCTGCCAAGCCGTTTCTTTGTAATTTCCGGTCATCGGATGTCGTCCCATGGCGCCTCAAATGGATTCTAGGAGAGTTTATAATAATCGAAGCCGGAATATACATACATAATATAAGGGAATTGTAATGCAACAATTTTGGACATATTATGTAAATGTTACAAATTCGTGTATTTAAAAGTGTATAAATAACGAATGCAAGAACTCTGTTTATAACTTTTCGTAGGAAAAGTTTTAGAAATCGTCAAAAAATCGAAAATGAAAATTTTTGCATATCTTCACGTTCCAGAGGTTTCTGAACATTTTGACATACCTTAGGAAAAGTGGATGTATGTATGTGTATGTCTATGTTTATGTGTGTGTGTGTTTTTTACAAAATCAAAAATGAAAAATTTTATATATTTTTACATTTCAGAGGTTTCGAACATTTTGGCATATTTTAAAAAAAAGTGTATGTATGTGTGTGTGCATGTGTTTTGTGTGGATACCAAATTTGTGCACGATTTCGGGCGTATTTTAAAAACATTTGATTCGTTTTGAAGAATTGAATAGAGATATACTAATTTCGATGATACGTGGCAAAAGTGCAAGAAATGGCAATTCTGTTTTTGAGGGAACGGAGCGTCTAAAAACATTTCATTTGTAATGACAAAATGATATATGTAAAGGAAAATCCAATAAATAAAATCTAATAAAGCCATTTAGCGGTCAAAAATGACATATGCACATCAAATTATCAGATATTTCAAAAATCTTTTTTAACTTTGGGGCAGGAAGTTCCAGCAATTGGCCTTTAAGGCACGATATCATGCACCTCCTACATCTCTTGGCAAGATTGCGTTTTGTGTAAAATCTTATGCAATGGAATAGTCTTAAAGCAGTTTGTGTCATATATTTTCAGCAGCTTCAGAATACCACGGCGGCACATAACGAATACAATATACAGAAATTGCGTTTTCAAAAATATATACGAGCTCGTGCAGGCAACACGTGAAAGTTACTATTACTAGAGACAATACAATAGAACCCCAACCCCATGCGGCGTGCACTAAGTGCGCCCTAAAAACACTCACAGCGAGCGCTATATTTACATTGGCGTTCGCCTTTATTATTGCGGCTATACATTTCATCCCCTAGATGCGTTGCAGGGGACATTGTATGAAAGGGAGATAGATAAAATAGACTTTTTTTAAAAAAGGACTACTGGAGTTTCCTGAAATAACTAGTTGGAAGTGGCATTTGTCCTTAGGGCAAGTTGCACCAACTTTCCGATATGTATACATAATCAACGTAATCAATATGATTATATAAAATTGATGCTGGTGGCACCACAAAGAGTGTTCTTATGTATTGATATTAATATAGTTGCCATTACGAGTTGGTAATTATCAACAGAATCATTTTTTTCTAATCCTCCAAAAAACTTTGACCCGTGCATTGTAATGAGGTCAGTCAAGTTAAGTCAGTTGGATTCGTTCTTATCCAGCCCGTTCTAATAAGATAGAGAATTTTCTACAAGTTGCCAAATCTACTTTTAGGAACAAGGTACCAGTTTCCGCAAGTTTATAATTGCATTAACTGGACTAAGTAAAGTCATTCTATTTCTATTTTACTCTATCAGAGGAGCAATTATATGCGAAAGTTAAGTACGCTAAAATTATTTCTGTCGAAAATATCACTACTTCCAATTATACAAATAAACTCTTAGGAGAGACTGGCTGACTTTTTTGATTAGATAAAATTTTATAAATTCAACAGTTATCTAGGTCAAAAGTATATCAAATTAAAAATACTGAAATACTGTTCTTAAATACGATGGAATAGCCATAGAATCAAATCATAGAAGAAAAGGGCGAGTGTCACAACCGTCCACACGCATAAAAAGGGACGCATAAAAATAGGTCACAAACACCGACATAACTTTTATAGCATTAAAAGTAAAAAGTAATTTTTTAAACAGAGATAATAAGAAAATTTGTATTTTATTATTTAAGGTAATTATTTTTGTCTGTTTAATCTTCACCCAAAAAGAACAAGAAATACATCTTACAACCGCATTCAGCAAAAAAAAAAAAACACACGATTCGATGGTTTAAATGAAAACAAAAATCCACAGTAACCGAATAGTCACAAGTTTAGTTTGGCCCTATAGCTCTAAGAAGTACTTAGAAGCTCATAAATTTCAATTGTTTCACTATTTTTAACTTTGTTTCTAGAATTGTCATTTACGATTACGATTCCAGAGTTTGAATGAAAAAAAAATCCAAAGTAACCGAACAATAGTCACAGTTTGGTCAAAGCTCTAAAGGGTACTTAAAAGCTCATAATTTAAAATTGTTTCACTATTTTTAACTGTGTTTCTAGAATTGTCATTTACGATTACGATTTCAGAGTTTGAATGAAAAAAAAAATCCAAAGTAACCGAACAATAGTCACAGTTTGGTCAAAGCTCTAAAGGGTCTTAAAAGCTCATAATTTAAAATTGTTTCACTATTTTTAACTTTGTTTCTAGAATTGTCATTTACGATTACGATTTCAGAGTTTAAATGAAAAAGAAAATACAGTAACCGAAGAATAGTCATGATTTGGCCAAAGCTCTAAGGGGCACTAAAAGCTCACAATTTTCAAACTTCATCAGATACTTTTTTCAGATTTTTTTCATTTTACATTTTACATTAATAATATCAAGAAACTAAATATTAGGAGCAGTTTATATAGATATCTTTGAAATATTTTAGAAAAGGTTTTATAAACAATTTAATTAATAATGCATAAGCTATGGTCAGTCTTCAATGGTTAATTTGTGAAACGTAAACAAATATTTGATATTTTTCCCAAAAATAAATCTAGCAGAAAATCCATCTCAGAATAATATACATCTGAATATATTTACACCGCCAACTATTCACCTAAGTATAAATGCTTCAAAACATCTAAACCGGTACAGATGTTTGAGAAACAAATGGTAAAAAATTGGATCACATCATACTTTTTCCAAATTTAGTCTCATTCGATTCAGAACGACTTAAAACATCGAGAAAGCATAAAATTAGCAACTTTGATTTTCTGACGAAAACATAAACTTCTCCTTCGTAAAGTTAAGAGAAAAAAAATATTTAAGGTTTGTGGAATTGAAATATCTAATATACGTGAGCCAAAGATTGTAATAAATTTTTTTTCTGTTTAATGAAAAAATATCCCATTTCTGAATTTTTCCGCCAGCTTTTAGTCTAGGTTTCCGAAAGCACACACAATAGAACATGGAACTATGTATTCCCGGTCGCCCCATTCTTTTCCGAACACGTATCTATTTTATACACGCCGCAGGCAGTAGTACAGAAATGCCTCGTGATGGATGATTCAATATTACGCATTGATTGTTGCTTTTTGTTATCGGAGAATCGTAGGTAGTTTTTTGGGGAAATGAGCGTGTTCATTGAGAATTGTATTTTTTTTGTGTTTCGTTACATTGCCTCGGGCCTATAGGACGGGACGACGAGTTCCGATTACTGTTCTTTTTGTACGGCTGCTCTAAATTGAACCTTTTGTAATAAATTATTTTTATTATAAATGAACGGTTTTATATTTTTGTAGAATATCGATGGATGTCATGCGATGGTAAAAGATATATAACTTGGGAAAAGGAATTTGAAAACGTATTCGTACAAAAACATGCGTGGTTGACTATTTTGATTTCGATACTTTTGGTAGTATGTTTAGTTCGAATAATAATAATTTAATGATAAAATTTATTTTAGATAATTAAACAAGTGTAATAATATATTTCCCAAAATCCATTAAAATGACTTCGTTTCTATTTCTCTATATGATTTTTCTTTCTGCAACTTATGCTTTTACTAACCGAAAATGCAGCAAGTGCAAATAATGTGCCCCTGCAAAAAGTTTCAATATATCGAGAAGACACAAAATTACATTTAGTGCAGACACTTGGAATTGATCCGAAGTATCTCATAATATTTTTATTGCTTTGCCTTCCCAAAATCCTCAACATAGAATCTCGTAATACCTATTAATCATGAAAACGAGTTTTTGTATGACGAATCAAAAGGATGATCAGGGACGAATGATTTATTTTAATTATCTGTATAACTAAATTTGTCACTTGTGGAAAATAAAGATAGTTTACATTGATATTAATACAGATAAAAATATAAATGGCGAAATTAGAAAATGCAGGATTAATGCTTTAGAGACAAAATTTGCTGATTGAAGAAGACACTACACTTTTAGTTGCCCATACCGTCAATATAAGATACATTCAAAAATAAATATATAAATAATAGTTGTAAATAGTTAATGAAAGCATTTTTAAATCAAATAGCTTTAACCTTAAATTAATTTATTTTTGACATGTTTAAAGTTTTTTTTAATATTTGTGGGAAGAAATAAATGTACAACGTGCGGACTAATACACTGCGCCTGTGACTATTTTAATATAATTAACTAAGCAAAGAGATTATTAGGCGAGCTAAAATTAACTACATGACAATGTAGAGTTTTAATTAATATTTACCCATAATTCGGTCCTGTTTACAATCGTGCTGAAATAATCCTGAACGTTGGCTTACGTACAAACCGTGCAATATTTTTATATGAAGACTTATCGAAATCGCATACTTCGGCGTACGAAATAAATACCGAGCCTCTTCGAAGCTCTTCAATATATATCCCTTGTCAAATTACATGAGTACTCGTATCACGTTTATATGTACATATAAATATCTGCGAGCTTTTTTCCATCAAAAGGATTAACAATACATCAGTCAGTTGCACCGAGGGATTACGAACAAAAATAAGTTTGTACGTGTTTTTTTTAAATTCGCGATTCTTGCGATATTGTTGTGAATCAAATAAATAATTCAATAGGGATGTTAACAGCTGCCGATTTTTGAATTTAAATCTTTTTTTTCAATTCATTGTTGTTAATCAGAAATTGAAAGTCTACAGGTAATAAATATTCGTTCGAAGTTTACGACTCTTTGTAATTTTCTCTTTGTATGCATTGATTGAAATCTAATGCTTAGAATTATGTAAATGATTTTAATTTGCATGACATTTGTATTGAAATAAAAATATATAAAATTTACTATTATAAATTGAGACTTAGAAGAACCAATCTAATGCAGTTATTAAACTAATGCCTAATAATATTATAGATGTAAATTTTAAAAATAAATTTAAATTTAGAAGAACACTATTTTATGTCGTTCAAATCGAGCTCATGACGTGTATATTTGTCAAGCATAAAATAAGCTGTGATGGTAACATATCGGATGAAAAATATGGGTTTATTTTACAAATGAAAAAATTGATTCTTACATTTTACATCTTTATTAGCATAATCATATATTACATACGTATTATACTAAAAATGGATTGAGTTTATTGAAATATTAAAATATTCCGAATAACATGACATTTCTGAATATATTTTGTTTTTTCAAAAATTTTCATTATTATTTTCATTGCACAAAATTTTACCACTTTTCCATGACGACTATATTCGTCACAGTTATCTGGTTAACTAAAAGTCGATTAGGTAATATTTTTTTTATGTATGATATATTTGAATTGAGGATGCTAAGTAATGACTAGAAAATACGAGTTTTGGGAATTTGGAACATATGGAATGACATTTTATTTTTAGAGCTTCAAAATATACTTTTAAATTTGGTAGAAAATACTAAATAAAATCAATACTTTTATAATATATATTATGATTATATTCAACTTCCTGTAGAGTTGGTTATACTAATCGCAAAAAAATCGAGAATTAAAAATTTTGCATTTTTTTAAGTTTGAAAGGCTTTTGATCATTTTGGCATACCTTAAAAAAATGCATGTATTTATGTGTGTGTTTTTGGATATTAATTTCGGCTACGATTTCGGACGCACGGATCAACCGATTTGAATGATTCAAATGTACATCAAATTATCACATATTAAAAATGAGTACTAATTCTATTAGTTTTTTTGGGCTTTGTACCAAGATTTTTAATTTTTAAAATCATTTACACCAATTTCAAAATTTTAGTTTTTTATTAAATTTCTAGAAATGTAGAAAGTTTTATACATTTAATATCAATTTTGAATTTACAATTCAGTTTAACAATGTATATAATTTATATGCATTATTCTAGGAAATATAGGATATCCTCAGATGGATTCATTCCGCATCTCTTGTTAATGTAAACATTCTTAAGCGTGATAATATCATTACTCTTTAATATATGAACAATAAAATATATAGTAATTATAACTATCTCTCTGAAAATATTTAAAACGATTGTTATTAATTATAAAACAATATTTATTGATGATTATTTTGTCTCCAATATTTAATTTTGGTACATGAAGTTTTAGCAATTTGCCTTAAGGCACCATGTCATGCACCGCAAGTTTAAAATTCAAATTGACTAGGTAATATATTTTTATGTAACATTTATTGATTTTGTGATATAAGGTGCTGATATTATAGAGAATGGATTTTTGGACACATGGAATGGAATACCTTGTGGTCCTATTTCTTCTATTATTTTGATTCGATTACATAAGGGATTTTCTTGTTATTTAATATTTATCTCATATTACAACTATGACTAGGAATTCTCTTACGTCACTGTTATTTTTATCATTCATATTTTCATATCTTGTTGATTTTTTTTCTTTCCACAACCAAATCTTGATTTCATTGTCGTGTCGCGCCAATGTCCGTTCCTTGTGTACACAAGGAGCGCCTTGAAAAATCAATTTATGCTTATCTTCATTCACGCTCTCGTATTTCACATAATGGGATCGGTCATTTTTCGCCTCGAGTTTCCTTGAAACATGTCGGGAAACATTTTAATATCTTCTCCCTTAGAGGGCTACCGCATAGTAAAAGAGCTTTAGGTAATAATAGTCATAAAGGACACAAATTGTATATCAGATGTTCTTCCGAAAGCTCCTTGCAGTTGATTTTTTGTACAGTGACTATTTCCATGCACAAGTATATAAGTGTATGCTTTTATTTTTATGCAAGTGTAAATAAATATCAACAGACCATTTTCCATCGGCTCTGAGTCTATTTCTACTACCGTATTGAGCTTTTCCTTCTCGGGTGTATTGACTTAGGATCTAGGTCGATTTGTCATCCTTCGAGGTGTGGCAGTGCTAATCTATTTGTGTTGGAAGCCTAATAGAAAAAAACCGAATGGTCAGCTTAAAAACAACTTTGTTGCGTATCTTTATTTATGCATTTACGCACCACGGTTTCTGTAAACAGGATTGACGAGGATATTTTTTTATTTAAAAGCTTTTATATAGTTGCTCAATATTTATAGGATTTGAGTGTGTAAAATCATAGAGATTTAAACTACTTCAATTTAATAAAAATATATATTGATTTTATATTTTAGATACGTACTATATTATTATTTATTATCTTTTGTACTTTTTTTCAAATAACTATTAATTTTTATTCTGGACATTAAAATTTGTTTATACTAATAAAAACTAGATAAAATTCACTAAATTCTAGTAAAAATTGTTATACTCTTGGATATTGACATTTTGAATAATTTGTAGTTGAAATATAGACTTTGGTATTTCCATAATCAGCAATATATGAATTTAGACCATTTTTCTCTTAGCTTCAAATATCTTTTAATTTTTTCTTTGGACATTATAATTTGTTTACATCAGTAAAAACCAGATAAAATTCACTAACATCTAATGAAAACTGTTATATACATTTGGATATTAAAATTTTGAATAACTCGTAGTTGAAATGTAACTTTTGGCATTTCCATAATTTTTAATATATGGATTTGGAACATTATTTTACGTTTAACTAGATAAAAATTACTAAATTACTAAAACTAGATAAAAACTACTAATTTTTTTTATACACTTGCACATTGATATTTTGAATAATTTTCAGTTGAAATGTAGACTTTAGTATTTCCATCATTAGCAATATATGGATTTAGATCCATTTTTTACTTTTGTTCAAATAATTTAAATTTTTTGTTCTGGGCATTACAATTTGTTTATATTAGTAAAAACTAGGTAAAATTTACTAAAGAATGATAGAAATTTTTGTATACACTTGCATATTGAAATTTTGAATAATTTTTAGTTGAAATGTAGGCTTTAGAATTTTCATATTAGCACTATATATATTTAGAACATTTTTTAGAACATCTATTACTTTTGTTGAAATAACATTTAATTTTTATATTAAACATTATAATTTGCTTACATCAATAAAAACTAGATAAAATTTACTTTAATCTAGTATGTACTGTTTTTTACTCTAGTATATTAAAATTTTGAGTAATTTGTTGTTAAAAAGCAAATTTTAGTATTTTCATAAATTGCAACATATGAATTTAGAATATTATTTTACGTTTATTCAAATAACTTTTAATTTTTATATTGGACATTATAATTTGCTAACATTTGTAGAAACTAGATGAAATTCATTAAAACCCAGTAAAAACCATTACATATACTTTGATATTGAAATTTTTAATAATTTTTAGTTGAAATGCAGACTTTAGTATTTTGATAATTTGCAATACATATATTGTTTCAGACCAATATTTTTTTTAAATAATTTTTAATTTATATTTTAGACCTTTTGATTGTATTTTTTGCTGTTTTAATTTTCTTTCCCTGCGCAACATGTACTACCCCCCTGAATGCGCAATTTCTTTCGTAATTGCTGTCCCAGATAAACATGTCAAGGAAAGGCAAGACGCCTTGAACCTACATTTCACAGAATACTTAGATGATTAAAATAAAAGTACGTTGTTTTTTCGAGATAATAAAACTCATAAAACTGTACGAGTCTATCATAAATAAACTCCACTCTAATTTATATCCACTTTTGATCAACAATAAGCACCGAGGTAAGCGCTATCAAGTTGAAAACCTTTCTCGACAAAAAAATATATTACTGCGTTCGTAAGAGTTACGGCTCGGCGAGAGATAACAAACAACCCTTCATAATTTCTCCCTCGATAAATCCCTCACGGATTCTTTTCCAGATATACACACAAACACAAACACACATTCACACATAAATTCGCCGGTCTATAACCATGAAAGCTCTCGAAAGCTCAAGGCTGACGGAGCTTTAGCATATGCCTCGTGTATAGTGGGGAATATTAAATTTAATTGCACATGTTTCTAGTGTGCGGACATGAATTTCATTTTAAAGGTCCTTGGGATATTTTAGTGTCATTTTAGACAATGAGGGTTCAAATCATTAATTTTGATTGTTTTATCCTTGTGTTTATGCATAAGTTGAACCGATCGCTTTGGATAAGTACTTTGATAATTAAAGAAATTTTTGTTTATTTTATTAATGATTAGGCTATTGCATTTTTATCAATAATAAATCGACATATACAACTTTCGTATATCCAAAGCAAATTAATAGCTTTGCTGTTGTATTTTTATCAAAATAAACTAACATAATTATACAACATTCATATATTTAAAGTGAGGTTGCTTAAGTCGTACCTCCTATGCAAATAAACCTAGCTAGTACTTTGTAAATTATTGTTTTTTAATTTATTTTATTAAAGACTTTGCTGTTGAATTTTTATCAAAAATGAATTCAATGTAAGGTTGCTTAAGTCGTACCCCCTAAGCAAATAATGCTAGTACTTTCTTAATTAATGTGTTTTTATTCAATTTTTTAATGAATTTGCTGTTGTATTTTTATCAAAAATGAATTAACATATATGTTATGGGTCATGTATATAAGTCTATATATGGAACTTTCATTCATTTGAAGTAAGGTTGCTTAAGTCGTACCCCCTAAGCAAATAATTTAATTAGTAGATAATTTTGTATAGAACCCTAGACGTTCCATAGACATCAAAAAAATATTTTTTGGCAATTTTGATAAAAATTTTTTGACGATAGGGGTTTATTGTCTTAAAGAACATGCTAAAATATTATGGGCGTACAACAAGTTGTTTAATTTTGCAAAATCATAAAAATTAAAAAAAAAATGTGGTGTGTCAAAATCACTTTCGGGTTGTGATGTGATGAGCCAAAATTTGAATTTCAGTAAAAATTTGAACGTTTCTTCAAAAACGGCTGAAATGATTTCCTAAAATTAAAAGCCATTCGATAAAACTCGATAAAGAGAAACCTTGATTAAAATTTGGTTTCTTTGAACATTAAAATTTGGTTTCTTTGAACAGTAAAGTGCAAAAATTGTTGCCTAAAATTTGGACTATAAATAGATAAACAGTAAAAGTTCACATTTTACACAAATGCCCAATAAAAAATTTTTGATGTGATGCAGAGATACTAAAGGCAGTAATTGTATAATTTCAGTATTTTAATCCCAATTTGTATACTAGAAATAACAAAAACTAGAACCAGTCATTGGCCTATAATAATGAATATAGTATGTAGGTATATAATTTTATGAAAAACACCAATAAAAAAAATTGGACAGGCTTGTTTTTTGTTACAAAAGTATATATTCAATTTTTGAGCCTGGCTTGTACTTGAACAATTTTTTTAATATGACAAATCCTTGCAAACTAGAATTTATTTTATTACCTTGCAAACTAGAATCTAATTTATTTCCTTGCAAAATAGAATTTAATTTAAAAAAAATACGATTTTTGAACATTTTCAAAATTTAGCTATGCAAGTATATGTGTAAAAGAAATTTTTTTGAACATTATAATCTTTCTCTGTAGAAACTGTCTTTTTCGATACAATACCCACTATTACTCAATTCAGAGTCTTACTTATAGATTTTTCTTCAGTATGAACTACATTTATCCCCAAATTCCAATATTTACTATTTTTAAAAAATCGAAAAAATAAAAAAAAAGTTGCAAGTATTTTTCAGACAGTAGCTTAAATATATAAGCAATTGTATTTAAACCTCGGAACCTTGTTAAAGGAAAAGTATTCCCCTGACCCATTGTTACATTTAATGTAAATTTTTCACGGCTTGATTTCCTATACAAGAAGCAGCCTTGAATTATTCAAAAGGCCTCCGAACAATTATGGTCGCGAACTCAAACTTACACGCGCCTTTTCGGTTTCCAATACAATTCATTTAATAACAATACAATGGTCTCAGCTTTTGTTCCATTGAAATTGACAATGTATTAATAAATATTCAAAATTAATTTAGAATCCATTTCGATACGTCAAACAAGTGAAATTAATTATTTGACCAAAAAGGTAATGGAAATAAATTGCATACTCATTTTATTTAATTAAATAATTTTAACGCTTTACAAAATTAATTTTAATATATGGGTGACGGTTCAAAAATTCTTTAAAAAGTTTCTAGCCTAAAAATTTCACATAAATTTCATAATATTGTTACAGATCTACCTCAAATTTTATACTGTGAATTTTAATATGACTGGCATTTTTTATGTATATTATTTCTACCTACATGTTCATTAATTTGCATTTTTCATATTCCATAATTCAATCTTTTACTCCAGGCCCCTATGTTCCATAAATTAAGTTATTTTTTATGACTCACGCATTTTTATTGATGTGTAGTCGGAAATTCTTAAATGAGGTACCATGATTCAGAATATATTAAAATTAGGGGAATCAATTTGTACTATATCATTCAATTATATATTCAGATATGATTGTTTCATTAAATTCGCGCTTGTAATTTTTTTTGAATAAAATCATTGAGGGCTGTGATATTTAGATCCAGTTACAGACAGATGTATCTCATGAATATAAACTTATTCGAAATCATTTATGATAAATTGCTTTTCATTTTACAACAATTCATTTTGAGTTATTCTACCTTGACCTCTCTTATTTGCAAAAGCGCTTTATAAATATTGATGCTGGAATTTTTTAATAATATAGATTTATTTCTGTTTGCATTGGCTCATGAATGTACGATATTAAAAGCATAATTTTCAATAATGTGCTTTTTGAATTGCGAATTTCATTTACTGGCACAACTTTTGTATGAAATATGGGTCGTGTTTGTATTTGTCGTCTATAAAAAAATTTGGGAGTTACGATATTATGTTTTGGGAATTTATTTTTATATATAATTCGTAAATGTATTTATTTTTATAAAGAAATATATATAGGCGTATTGTATATTTTTTATAAATGTAGATTCTAAACTGTTTTTTGTGAAGTTAGTATGGTAATAATTTAGAACATTTTTCCACTTTTCTTCAAATAACTTTTGATTTTTATTTCAGCCATTGTGATTTGTTTGCATAAGTGAAAACTAAAACAAATTTACTTATATCTATTGGAAACTGTTATACACTTGGATATTGAAATTTCGAATAATTTGCATTTGAAATACAAACTTTAGTGTTTCCAAAAGTTGCTATTCATGGATTTCAGTTCATTTTTTTATTTCTCTTTCAATAACATTTGATTTTTGTTTCGAATATTATAATTCGTTTACATTAGAAAACTAGATAAGATTTACTAAAATCCAGTAAAAGCAGTTATGTAATCTTGGGTATTAAAATTTTGAATAATTCGTAGTTAAATTGCGGACTTTAGTATTTTATTCATTAGCAATATATAAATTCAGACTAAAAACCTATAGGAGCTTTAAGGAGTGTAAGCCTCTAATTTTATTCACAGCTCATCCCAGTCTCGTTCGTATTCTATGATTTTTGCTATCGCAAAATCTACATATTGGCGGTGCTAAATAATGGTTTAATCTCATCTGCCCGTACGTGACAGGGCTGTGTAGGGTCTGAAGGGCGCACACGGCCGGCCCTTCATCCCCGGCGTTGATTTTGATGCAAAGAGCTGATATCGCTCCGAGGGAAAATTGAATGCTTTTGTAATGTAATTTATGCTTTCATGTTCTCGGTTTATGGAAGCTATCGAAGTGAACGAGCTCGGGGAAAAAAGAGTTATCGTCGATAATTTAATACAAAATTCAAGATGGTCTGATTCTTTTAAGACAGCTTATGATGAATTTGCAGTCATACAGATTAATCCATATTTTTATGGTAATTAAGATGAACAGAATTGAAAAAGTTTTGAAACAATAAAAGCTTTAACTAAATTTTACTCATATAAATAAAAATAAATTATTGGACAAAAAGTAAACAATGGTCTAAAGTTATATATTGTAAACAGAGGAAATACTGAATTCCACATTTCAATGACAAATTTCTCAAAATTTTAATATACAAGTGTATATAACTGAATATGGTGTGACTCTTTTGAGGCAGTTCATAATGAAATTGCAATAAGTCATACAGAATAATCCACTTTTTCATGGTAATTAAGATAAACAAAATTGAAAAAGTTTTGAAACAATAAAAGTTTTAACTAAATTTTATCTGGTTTTTACTCATGTGAATAAAAATAAGTTATTGGACAAAAAGTAAACAATGGTCTAAAGTTATATATTGCAAACAAAGGAAATACTGAATTCCATATTTCAATGACAAATTATTCAAAATTTCAATATCCAGTGTATATAACAGTTTTCACTAAATTTTAGTAAAATTTATTTAGTTTTTACCAATATATTCAAATTATAACGTTCAGAATAAAAATTAAGAGTTATTTGAATAAAAGTAAAAAATGGTTTGAATCCATATAATGCAAATTGGAAATCCGAAAGTCCGTACTTCAACTACGAATTTTTCAAAATTTCAATATCTAAGTGTATATAACAATTTTTACTAGATTTTAGTACATGTTATCTAGCTTGTGATAATGCTAATATTTTATTATATACGAAACAAAATTGAAAATTATTTGAAAAAAACTAAAAATAACGAATATCCTTATATTGCATATTATCAAAATACTAAAATTCGCATTTCAACTACGAATTATTCAAAATTTAGATATAGAAGGGTATAAAACAGTTTTTACGAGATATTAGTAAATGTAGTTTTCACTAATGTATAAAAATTATAATATCCTGAATAAAAATTTAGGGTTAATTGAAGAAAACTAAAAAATGATCTACATCCATATATTGCACATTACTAAAATACTCAATATACAAGTGTATATAACAATTTTCACTGGATTTTAGTAAATTTCATCTAGTTTTCATAAATGTATAAAAAACATAGTGGCATGGGCAAAATTTCCATGGCATTCAAAAAAATGTAAAAAATGTCCATAATTCACATATTGTTTAATTTATTACTAGAATAATGTTCCTACAAGTTTTATTCAAAATTTTTATATGTAAGTGTATACAACAGTTTTTACTAGATTTTAGTAAATAGTTAATAAACTACTTTTTTTATATTTTCATCAAACTACAATGCCTAGAAGGAATTCAGTAATTATTATGGCTAGATTAGTGAATTACTAACACGGTTTTCATATAACCTTAGATACCAAAATTTAATCACAAAAATCAATTTGATAAAAATTTTAGCTCCTCGTGGCAAGGTCATTTAATTACTAATATTTCACACAAGTATTTTTATAAAAATATTTTTATCCCTTGAATAAAATATTAACAAGTGATCTTGCACCATGATATTAAAACTCTGATCGAAGATCGAGAATTTGATATTAGATTTTACTATTATTGGAGGCAATTCTCGTATCTTAATGTCGCCATTTGGCGCCCGTCGTCGATTCGAAACGATCGCAAGGAAAAGGAAAAGAATCGGATTAAATTCATTACGGGCACTCTTTCCAGTAAATGTTTATGTGAATTTTTTTCTTCTTTTGTCAGACATAACCATTAGATTCAGCGAACTTGTAGTTAATGTCTTATGAGACAAAAGGGGGTAACTGAACTTGCAACTTGCCTTGAGGTAAAATGCCACTTACAACTACTTATACTATACAGACATAGCCTCAAAATATTTTAAACAACTTGACAAATCAGAATATATTTTGTTATCTCCAAAAAATTCATTTCAAATAGCAAATGGTCACTGTTTTCTGTGATTTTTACCAATCACAGTTAACACTAGTTATAATTTCCCATCGTATTTTCATTTACCCATTTGGCATAAATAATTTGGATCGGTGGATACAATATTTTTGCATTTATTTACGAGCATGTTTATTAAAATTCGATAATTACTATTCCGTCGATATTGCATAAAATTTCATATCATCAGTAATATATTTGCTTTGCAGGCATGCATGTTGCACACACATTGTAACATGATGGATATGCGCACATTACAAAATATTTTAATTAAATCATACTTCAGACTGGGGGCTAGGATATTGTTTGCAAATACTATACTAAAAAATAGAAATAAATAGAAAATAGAAAAAAAAATATTTACATTTAAAATATTTTGAATATTTTGAAATTATTTGTGATTGTACTAAAAGTGATCTAACTAATTGAATTATCTAACTGATAAATTCTAATTGTCTTGTTGATGGCTAGTTTGTAAAAAAGGAAACCAAATAAATAAAATAAAATTAAAAAAATTAAATAGTTTTCGAAAATGTTTTAAAACTGGTTTACAACTTTTATTTATTCATTTATTATTTTTTTATTAGCTGTTGATTTTTTTTGACGATTTTTGAGAAACTTATTTTGCGACAGATATCATGGTCTTGTAGAACATACTGAAATATTACAGCCCTACGACGTTAAGTCGTTTAATTTTACAAATTCATCAAAAATTAAAAAAATGACCAGAGTTTTGTTTTTGTTTATTTGGCTTTGATTACTCAACATTTATTTACATTTCATACTAATTATGATCAGAGTTTTTTTCAAATTAGACCTTTTTTTATTGATGTTTTCTCAAAAACTGCTGAATCCATTTTTGAAATGCTGAAATTTGATGCAATCAATAGGGACTATCGTTTCTCAGTTTTGTGCAACGATCAGCTAAGCCGTTTCTTTGTTAAAACAAAAAAGTGAAAAATTTTTCATCCGCATTTTAGCCAAAAATTCTGAATCAATTCTAAAAATTCAAAAACTATTCGGAAAATATTATTAGGAAATCGTGCTAATAAGTTTTGGACAAAGATTGGCTGAATCATTTTTTAGTAATTAACTTTTGGGAAAAATGTTTTGATGAAACTTTTTATATTGATAGACATTATGGTTCTAAATACTAAAATATTACGTATTCAGTTTTATGCAACTACCGGCCAAGCCGTTTCTTTGTGATTAGCAGGAAAATGAAAAAAAATTTGTCTACGTTTTCTCCATTCGCAAGATTTTATTTGGGAATCGTGATGATTAGTTTTGGACAAAATCACCCGAAAATTGGTGACACTTTTTAAGTTGATACATATCATGGACCTAAAGAACATATTAAAATATTACGTCCCTACGACAATTCGTTTAGTTTCAAAAATTCATCAAAATTAGAAAAAATATGATACTCCTAATTTGTACCAAAAATCGTTTTTGTGGTGGGATAAGTCAAAATTTAAATTTCACAATTCAAAAATTCAAAAGCTATCAAAAAAGCTTCGAAAGGAGGAGCCGTGATTTAGATTTGCGAAAAGATCGTCCCAGACCTTAGAAATTGCTTCGGAATTAGCAAAAAAGTAAGTGAGCAGTCTATAGCACTTCTCTAGTTATGTAAAACATGTTACCGTTAATTTAAATTATTAAATGATATCAATCACAGTACATGATATAAGGTAATCGTACCAGAATTTTCCTATGGCAGATGCTTAATAAATATAATAATCACAAAATAATTTATCAAGATTCTGCAGAAGCAATTCCCAACAATAGCAATTCATACCATATGAAATTAGACCAACATTCAAATCTAGCTATGAATTTAATCAAAATTCATGTTCCAACTAAAGAAGATCTACTAACTTAATTTAAGCTCTGTTTATTTTTGTAACATAGATACAAATAAACTATTTTATCATATATATTTTATCATATATAGTCTATATTTTATCTATAGTCGGAAATCTAGCCTAAATGACACGTTTAATGGATCCCATAGGGTCATAGAAATTTGTATTTCTGATTGTCTATAATAAATAAATAAAATAAAAGATCTTCATTAAATGATTTGCCTAATGGAATTCAACATGGCAATAAAGTTTATTCACTAAACAGTCCTTCAGAAATTGGTTGAATTAAATAAATTTATTATTTTTGGGATGATGATTAATATTTATTAATTATCAATTACCAACCCACCTTCTACTGGCAATATGTCACTCACTCCAGCACAATCTATCATAAAGTAATTAAAAACTACTGTCATTATTATTTTATCTGACAATGTATTATGTGGCCAGTAGGATAAAAAAGGGGCCGAGCCGTGGTTCTGGTGTTCATGCCATATTTCTGGTTGCAACACATGCGAATGTTGAAACCCGAACTATGAATATGGTCGGAGCTAAACAAAGTTATAAATCGTCCATGTTATATATATATATATATATATATATATATATATATATATATACGATACTATACGCGAAGTATAATTAAAATACAATAACGATTGTTTATTCTGCATCCGAAACTGAAATGCCTAGTGTAGCTTTTTACACACTTACACGGCTCTGGTAGTAAAAATGTTTTTTCATTCTGTGATTGAGTTATTGAGATTTTAAGTTGATCATGAATTATTCAAAGAACTCAAAATAAAATTCTAAGAGCAATAGTTAATGTACAGGCTTAAACATACCGTTCGTGAAAGAAGTAATCAGAGCAGGGGCAATTCATACCATATGAAATTAGACCAACATTCAAATCCAGTAAGCAATTAATCAGAAAACATGATCCAACCAGAAGGCTCAAAAAATGGCCAGAACACCTACTAATTTAATTTAAGCACTGTTTCTTTTACTATTTATCTCCTCAGTGGAGGAGACCTCTAAATGACATTTTAATGAATCACATAGTCTCATATAAATTTGTATTTCTGACTGTCGTAGTTTTAAAATAGGGTAACAGTGGACATCAAAATTTTTTTTAAATAATTCTATTACTGTTTGTAGGACTCGGATCGAATCCCGGTACTGTCCACAAAATATGTGAAAATCGAGAAGGTCATAGGTTATGATATAAATGTTTTATAAGTGGCTAAATAATTTAAGGTCGTATATTCTGTTCCACCACTTCTCATATGCCTCAGAGGCCTTCTCATAGGGGGTGGTTTACAAAATCTGTCTTTTTTAATATTTTCAAAGTTCACCTATTCAAAAATAGGTTTAAATAAAGATTTTCCAAAATTCAAATTATTTTTGGAGATATAAGCTGTCTCACCAAAATAATCCGCCTCAATCTACTCCAAACTGTTTTTTTCAATACGATTCCCACAATTTCTTAACTTCTACTGTTCCGATTTAATTGAAATTTTTACAAAGGCTTCTTTATAAACCGTTTTTCAGTATGAACTATGTTCATCTCAAAATTCCTTTTATTATTTAAAAAAAAAATCAATAATATAAAAAAAGCTCTGAACATTTTTTTCAGTAAGTCGCTATTCGCTATTCTATGAAAAAAAACTTTTCATTTGTCCTTAGTTTATATATAAAATCATATGTAAAATTATTCTTGACTTTTTTTCTCAAATTATTTAAAAGGCTTAAATCAAGGTTTTGGTAACGTGATTTTTTGAGATCTCCTTTTCCTGCTACAATTAATACTTTTAGAAGTTTTTAATTTTTAACTCTTTTCTATAATCTTGAAACATTGTATAACTTTTAAAAAAAATTAATAGTAATAAAATTTACACCTCTAGACTAGGATATCCTCCTAAACTATCAAGGCCGATAGAAAAAGTTAAATGTTCAAATCTTTTGAATATTCGGACATGGAAATTGACTATAAAATAATTTTAATAAACCATGATATTTTTGTAGTCACAGATAGAAATTGATAACTAAACAATCAGTTTTTTAATCCACGTCCAAGCCAAAGAATTTTTATAAATTATAGGTGCAAAAAAGCTCATTTTTCAGAAAAAAAAGTGACTATAATGAACATTTACACCTAAAATATTGAAATGCACATTTGAAAACATTTTATCATACAAATTTAATTACACACGAAATTAATTAAATATTAATAAATACCTTTAATAGCTTTTTCAATTCTTTTAAATAAATATCTTTAATACCTTTAATATTTTGAGTAACAGCATATATACGCCTAGACATTATTTTATCGACTTAAACACATTTTTTTCTCGATATTTGGACTAAAACATTTAAGACTTGTAAGGGGAAATTCTCAATTCTGACAAATATTTGAAGAGATTACAAAAAATTCTAGATTTATGGGAACATTTAGGAAATTTATGCTCCAAAGACTGTAATATAATCACGATTCAATTACCTACAAATATTTCAAATTCAAGTGTTTTATAGTTTTATGATTTTTTTTTAAATTGTTGGAAGACGAAATGAGTTGTTAGTGCACCAGATATGCGAATAACTCATATGTGTGCAGTGAAGTGGTGAACGCCGTTTTCATATTATTTCATGTGCATTATTGATTACTGTAATTTCACGGACGATGGACTGCGGGCATTGTTGGCTAAAAGCTAAAACCGTTTACTGATCATATACACACACATACGCACACAGACACATGCTTGTTAATCTTATCAAATATCACATATATACTTCTATCGCGCTTTTGTAAACTTTTGGAAAATTAGCACGACTTTTAGATACATTTGTAAACTTATTACACTTTTCATCAGTATCTCATTTTCTTGCTATCTTCAGCATTATACAATTTTGAAATTACACGTATCACAATAATCTCAGCATCGCTGGAATTCCTCGATATCTGCATATAGAATAATTCGTATCGATTCACATGCCTCTTTCGGTATTTTCATATCGACAAACTATCTATGCCCATGGGTGTTTTCGAATTCGGTGCCCGCATAAAACTCTATAAATAACAGGTTGTATATGCATGCGTTTTTATGGGCACGTGAATGTATTTGAAAAGATTATATGTATATAATACAAACTGTCTGAAAATCCATTAAGATAAGGTCTCGCTTTGTGAATAGTTGCTGTTGAACCTCTCGTAGGTAATTATTATTCTACACGTTTATGGTAAAAACACTTTTTAAATTAATCCCCAGTATCTGCAATCATCGCGGTAACTGAAAAAGAACATAAGGCAGATAATGCGGACGTTAACATTTCGTTGATTGCATCGTGAAAAATGGCACATGGAAAATTATAGGAAGGAATTGCTTTCTAGCAGGTCTGATAAAACTTTTCACATGGGTAAAATTGTACGTCTTAACCAGTTGATTGGGATTGACGAATATAATCGTCATGGAGAAGTGGCAAAATGTTGTGAATTGACGGTTATAGTATCATACAATATTTTTAAATAATTGTAAGATTAAAATATTATTTTTATATAATATGTAAATCTCTGTCCTCTCAAATTGTATATTCGTACTGCGCAGTTCCTTTTATCAATCACCCATCTACGTCACGCACAGGAAAAATTGCATATTGCTCCATCATATTTCAGAAACGTGTTCCTTCAATTGGAAACTTTGGAATCGCTTGAAGTGAAATATATAAACAAGCCATTGTCGAGATCGCCCTAGCGCCCTCGGAGGGCTCTCGGAGGGCCCCCTTGGTGCTATTCATTCCGCTCACAATCGCCGATGATGCATTGTAGATCTTTACCAAGTTCCTTTTATGAAGTGAGCCTGAAATATCGGACAAGTTTCGCCGGCAGGCAGTGACAAAACGACGGCCGTATATTAAAAATTAGTTACCGTCTGGCGGCGTTATGTTATCCTATCTTTCATGAACGCTTGATTTCATACAGCAAAGCAATTTTGAACGTAATTTGAACAAGCTGCTTCGTTGATTGTTGAACAAGTTTTTTTCGCTACAGGAACCGCGATGGTAATAAATACAAATCAATTTTATTGCTAGTTTTTTTCAGGCTCGATATCGTCATATTTCTAGATTTTTAGAACCGTGTCGGTTATGTCCAACTTTACATTTCATCCCAAGCAAATAAATGAAATAACGCACGAATACGTCAGAATTAAACCCATTACTTGGGATTTACTATCCAAGCAGCAAATTTAACTAGTGGTATATGACAACGTGCCTTAAGGCAAATTTCTGGAACCTCCCATATGGTATTGAAATATTCGAGAGAAATTAAATAATTTCAACTAGATTATAAATATTGTAATTTTCATTATTTTTATTTCATAGACAAAATATAAGAGCTTGAAGTAGACGACGACGTATATATTATATATATATGTTTACACTAAAAGTAAATAAATAAAACTTCAATCGATAAAAAATGGAGGATATTGGCTAATTCTTATAAGAATTATATAAACTGAATTGCAAAAATAGAATTATTTATTTGAAGTATATAAGTGAGCTTTACAACTTTAGCTAGAATTAGAATTAAAATCCGAAATATTTATAAAAAAAATCTCCAATAGCAATCGTTTCGTCAACACAAGCAGAAAGTTTTTTGAATCATATAATTTGGATGTTTAATTCTCTAAAAAACTGCAATTTTTTGCACATTTAGCTCTGCATCTTCGAAACGGCTGGACCTGCCTTCTTGAAAAACTAATCACCACTGTTACCCATTATTACAAATTATATGTTTTTTAGAGCATTCAATTCGGATGCTCCGTTCTCTCAAAAACTCGCTTTTTATTTTCTGCACAATTTACAAGTTATTTTTTGTTGTTAGTCATTTTATTTTTGAGCACTGTTGTTTAGTTTACGATACCTCAATAGAATTTTAAAGTTAAATATTAATCAATTGTTTTACAAGCTGAATTAATTTCAAATGTTTTTTTCTATATGAACCTTTACACTTGCAAATGTGAACAATAATAAAATAGTTACTAAAAAAGTAAAATTGGTAAAAAATTCAATTTTGTTAAAGATTAATTAAATTAATAGTTGTCCAATTCTGATGGTGAACAAATTCTTCTAGCAAAGTTTTTTATGGATGAGCCGACAGATTTTTGAAAAAAATGGCAAAAAAATAATTCTACAATTACGAATTAGCTGGGAATTTTACTGAACATAGATAGTTGTTTGTTTGATATTTGTAATAATTGTAGTGAGAGCCTTTGTGCCCATTTCTTTTGGTATATCTATAAAAGTGGTATATGGAACACTCAGACCAAAAAAATATTCCCAATTAATCATTACATTCTCATGATTTCTGATAACCTTTTAATAAAAATGTGTGTTACATAACTACTATCTATCTGCATCAGATAGAATAAATTCTCATCGCCTTATCAAATAATGTCACTTCTAACATTGCCTAATTTAATTCATTATCATTTCTTATCAGACGAGGCTTTCTAATATTATGCAATAAAATACTTAATTTCCTGTGTTTGTACAATGATATGAATATATTTTGAAGTAGCTGGTAATCCGTGAAAGCAAATAGAGATATCTCTAATAACTCTCAGTACTTCTGGATAACGAGATAATGGATTATTTATTTATGGGAATGTTATCGATAAAACATAAGCCAATTTTTCATTAAAAATAGAGGATAGAGCTATAGCCTGCAAATAACTTGACTTTGGATGCAGATTTAAATTAATTATTTAATTTACAGTTTTAATAGATTACACCAGACTTTTTAGAAAATATATGTGAAACCCAAAGGAATTTAAAAATTAGTATAAATTATTACATGGTAAGGGCATAATTTTTATTATTTCCACCCAGTGTTCTCATGGTGTCTTTCACTTTGTTTGTATCATAAAAAGCTTTATAAAGCTCGCCACAATTTATCTTAATCCATCAAAGTTAAGCTCTTCTGTTATGGTTTTGATAAAACTACCAGATACTGTTGATGTATGGGAATGATGTATCGAGCTAAAAGTGTCACAATATATTTAGTACGGCGGGTTTATTGATCGGAACTGATAGTAATAATGCATGGGATTGAAGTCATTTTATAAAAATAGAAATTGTGTGGATGAATTTTTTAGATCTAAATAATATTAGATTTTTTATTCCTTACTGAGCATTATAATTTTATCACTTTTCAACTATTAATCATCCGACTGCGAAAAATAGCTGATGCAGAGCCATCACATAATTCGTGAAATGTTTCTTGACTTTTCCAATAAGTTTGAGTTATTGATAAAATTGACGTTGAGTTTTAGCGAATACAAGTATTTCGTGTTATCTTTTGCGAAGTCAATCGACTAGAAAACTGGTATTGAAGTCAGGAAACACCCTATATTTTTGGCTTTTTGGCGATATATATGTTATTAGGAGTGTGCGATGCTGATAAGTGATAACACCCGTGTTGGCCCTTGTGATTTATTCGAGGGATATTCAGAACAAGTAATATTTACTTCTTTTGCGTAAATTATGCCGTCTTGCAATTTGTCGAAATATTAAAAAAATACTTTCCATTAAAAGTCTTTGATGTCCTATTTGATTTCTATCTATAATTTCAAGTGAAAATTTGATAACACTGCTGCTTGATATCAAGCTGACTAAGGGGGGTATTGAACACGTTACCAGTAATCTTAATTAATCTATATTGACCACAAAACCATAAAAGATATGTCTGTATATATTCATATAAATAAAATGTGAATGCATGTTTTGGTGAGCTTAAAACAAATTAGGAGGCGCCTAGAAACTGTAAAGCAAAAAAAGCACTCCATGACATCAAAATTATTTTTTTTAACTTCTGGAGAGTATCTTCTTCAAATACTTAGAAAATCTTGATGATTTTACATAAAAATCTAAAGATGACCTATATAAACAATCCATTAGTTTAGTCTCATGAAGTCATATAAAAACTATAAGAACACCAGAATAACGTAATAACTGTCTAAAAATATCTCTTAGTATTATGAAAATTTGGAGACAATGACCACTTAAAGTACTTCAAGACATTTAGATCATTCAAAGAACTATATTCAAAGGCCCTTACTGATTGACTTTTGAAAATAAAAAGTAGGTTTGTCTAAATAGAATAAATTCTTCTTATAATATAGTCTGAGTAAATATGGAATGTTATTATGACCCTTTATATTTATGCTAAGTGCTGATACTTAAGTTTGATTTTAATTTCATGTAAGATTTTAAGCTTACGAAAATAAGAAAATTTTAAGCTTAAGAAAATATGAATTCAAGAGTATACTTTGATCTTGAATCTAAGAATTTCAAATGACTGATTTATTTGAACCAGTACATTTGCAGATTAGCAATTTAAAGTACGATGGCAAAGAATAAAACAATTTTTGCTAAAACTGCTATTCTAAAATTACAATCCCATTTTTAAAAAATCTACAAATTTCATAAAATTTTAGATTTTGCCTTTATTTTTTCTGTGAACTATTAAAAGGTAAACTCTGAACCTACATTGATCAATTATAGATAACAAAATGTACATAGGTAGGTATATTGCCATATAAACTTCATAGCACCTGCAGATACCCCAGTTAATATCCTTCAACCCCTATTGCAAAAAGGATAAGGGATATGTTTCGAATAGTATCCCTTAATAAAGTTACGGTGCATACCTATGCATAGCTAAACAATTTATGACTTTTATAATAATAATTTCAAATCTTTAAAAAAAAACTTTATACAGAAAATGGTTAATAGATTCAAAGCTATGACAGATGTTAAGCATTTTATTCGTGAAAATTTGAGTAATTTTCAATAATAATTTTTAATAATACAAGTGATGTCGGAAATTTTTATCTCTATCTATTATTTATACACCGCAGATTATCCTTCAGGATATTTTTCTACTAAGGCACATTGTTATTAGTAACCACATAATATATGTATATGGTATATATATCGATATAATGTAGAAAAATAATCTTTTCAATTAGTTATTGGTGCATGACGAAGTTTTAACATATTGCGGTTTTGATTATGATGGGTTCAATAACGAGGCGAATGCATTTGCGGTGCATTCTGCGGTTTTTTGCAGTATGATCGTGCAAAAATCGATGGAATTGGATAAATCCTTAATATTTTTTAAATCGAAAGCATTATATACATGATGCAGATGTAATAGTATGAACGGTAAAAAAATTGGAAAAATATAATATGAAGGGTACACCAAAATAAGAGATAAATTTATGCAAAAACCGTCATTGCGGAATGTAATGAGAATGATTCAGTTTTCCTAAAATCTGATTAGATCTCACACGTAAAAAATGAGAAAAATATGAATACCAAAATAAAAATTGAATTATTTTTCAAGAATGTTAAAAAAATGTCTTAAGTCCATATAATGCAAATTATCAAAATACTAAAATTTAAATTTTACCTACAAATTATTCAAAATTTTAATACCCAGATGTATATAACTGTTTTTACTATGTTTTTGTGAATTTTATCTACTTTTTATTAACGTAAAAAAATATAAGGTCCAGAGCAAAAATTAATCTTTTTGAAACAAATTAAAAAATTCTCCAAATCCGTATAATGCAAATGATCAAAATACTGAAATCCGTATTTTAAATACGATTTATTCGAACTTTTAATATCCTGGTGTATATAATAATCATTACTAGATTTCAATAAATTTCATCTAGTTTTGACTAAAGTAAAAAAAATATAATGTCCACAATGAAAATTACAAGTTATTTGTAGAAAAGTAAAAAATGTTCTAAATCCATATAATGTGAATCATCAAAATACTAAAATTCCTATTTCACCTACGATTTATTCGAACTTTTAATATCCTGGTGTATATAATAGATTTCACTAGATTTCAATAAATTTTATTTAGTTTTGACCAAAGTAAAAGAAATATAATGTCCAGGATAAAAATTACAAGTTATTTGAAGAACAGTAAAAAGTATTCTGAATCCATATAATGCGAATCATCGAAATACTAAAATCCCCATTTCAACTACGATTTATTCAAAATTTCAATATAAAAGTGTATATTGCAGTTTTCACTAAATTTTAGTAAATTGTGCCTAGTTTTTATTGATTTATAATATATTGTATATATATAATATATATTGATATATAAAACAAATTGACTTTAGGAAAATTTTCAAGGTAATGAAAAAAATTTAAAAAAATGACTAAAATTCACATATTGGTAAACACATTACTAGCTAAATGTTCCAACACGTTCAAACGTGTCACGTTTGAATTTCAAATCAATAATAAATCCTGATATACATCCGTTTGAAATTACCACAACAATACAATTTTCATTTTCGATCACAAATTAGATATTTCTAACCCTAATAATTTTTTTCCTCATCGCATGCCTCCGGCTGTTTCCAGCCATATACAACTACAACTTACAAAGTTTCTCTATACAAGTCATGCTTAACATGTCAATCATGTTTTTTATTGTACATTATTTTGATTCAAAATTTATGTAATAAGCCTGCTATATATGTAATAATACTATGAGGCCGCCGGATGGGCTTCGGCGAGGATGTAATTTGTGTTCTTCATAAAATATCTGTAATTTCAAATATGCATTGAATGCCTGTTGCACAATACAATGTTTCATATTATGCTATTGCGGTCTGACCTTATAGAATTATTGCTTCGGAAATTGGTATCTGAAATCGTGTTCTCATTCGTAGTCGAGTTATTAGTAATAATAATAACGGATAGATGTAGGAATATTTGAAAAAAATACTAGAAGTGTTGAACATCATTCTTCATCTTGTATCGATCCATACCCAACAATCAATTCTCAAAAAAACCCTTGGATGATCTCATTTACAAAATAACTTGATGGAATTTTTCTGTAGATATTTTAAAAAATATTCAATGCTATATAGTTGACAACTTTTGCCAAGTGCTTTTAAAAAATCCATTTTTCAAAATATAATTTATTTAATCAGGAGTACCTCAATGGTGTGTATTTGGCTCCGCGTATTTCAAATTTTCGAACACACTTTGTGTTATATTTTTCAAATTTTTAACTTCCCGTGGGTAAGTTATAGTAATCGCAAAAAAAATCGAAAATGAAAATTTTATATATCTTTACGTTTCAGAGGTTTCTGAATATTTTGGCATACCTTAGAAAAAATGGATGTATGTGTGTGTATGTGTGTGTGTGTGCGCGCGTGTATGTATGTGTGGATACAAATTTTCGTCGACGATTTCAGGAACACGGATGAAGCGATTTGAATAATTCAAAAAACATTCGATTCGTATTGATAAGGAGACATGCTGATTAGTTTTTGGTGGAGGCAGGTCTAGCCGTTCTGAAGATATGGGGCAAAAAGTGCCAAAAGCGGTACCTCAGTTTTTAAGAGAATGGAGCGTCCGTTTTTAATAATTGAAAAAACATTTTACTTGTATTGACAAGATGAAGAATTGGGCAAATTTTCATGAAGCTAGGACTAGCGGTTTCGGAGATCTAACGAAAAAAGTAAAAAAAAAATGCCATTTGGCGGTCAAAAATGATCATTAGACATATGCACATCACATCATCAGATATTTTATAGAGATTTTAGCAATAAGTATAAATTTATTTACATTCCTATGGGTTCCGTACCAATGTTTATCCGTTAGACAGCGACGCGGCGCTTATGCGCTCTATATTTTGTCTCTATGCAGTTAAAGCAGTACGATTGCTTTGAAAAAAAGTTCAGATCTTCCAAAATATGTCAAAATAAAGAAAACATTTTTTAAAAAAAAAAATTTTTATTTATTTTTTTTTTTTCAAAAAAAGTAATTTTTTGTCCAATTTATAATTTCGTAAAAATCTTATTCTTTCGAAGTAAATTTTTTTAAAAATGTTAATCGTTGATAAATTTTTGGTACGGGAAGTTCCAGCAATTTGCCTTAAGGCACGATGCCTTAATTGCCTTAAGACAGAATTTCACTTACAGCTAGTTTACTGTTCATACTATTACATCTGAATCTTGCATCCACACACACACGCATCAATTTTTTCTGAGGTATGCCAACATATTCAGAAATCTCTGGAACAAGAAGATAAGTAAAAAATTTCATATTCGATTTTTGGACGATTACTATAACTTACCCTATTGGAAGCTAAACAAGCACAAGCAACTAATAGAAGAAAGTCCTGCAACTTGCACAAAACTTTTTATCTAGTACTAACATACTGATCAATTGTAATTGAATTTCTCACTTTCCAATTAGTGTTATTGGATGATGTACTACAATAAACATTAATTTGTCTGCGCTCTCCAATTGAATTTGTAATTTTCCCATTAAGACTTCGCCCTTAACTATTGCCTTAGTGCTTAGTCTTTGGAGATCGATCGATCTATGATCTTCTATTGTATTGAAACTAAAACGAACCTCGGCGTGTTCTTAATAGCTTCATTGTTTTGTAAGAAGTTAATCCATTAATTAACTGAACCCAACTAGCAATTTGAGACGTCGCTCTAGTAATATCTCCTAAGTGTACTGCGAAGGCATTTGTTCCTGGGAGAATAGCATTCTGATACTGAAATTGTTTTACATTGTCTGGAAATGCGGACCCAAATATATGATGATGCATTAATTACTTTAAAGCATTAAAACAATCATCTCAAGGATCAGAAATTATCTTAAAGTAGAGTATGAAAGGTAATCTATACACCCATCAAAATGAAGGGAAGTTAAAAAATTGTTTATTATTGTAAATTTCCTAACTAGGTCTTTTCCTTGGGCCGTGCTCACGTTTGCCGATTGGGAATTATGATAGGCGTGTTAATGGAATAATAAGATAAGATTTCTGAACTGTACAAATTAGAATATCAGTCAGTTGGAAGTTGCGATATCACCGCAAACGGCTGCATAAAACGTGATACGAACATTAGAGACATCGTACGTGACATGGGAAAAGAGATTCTATTGTCAGGAATGATTTTGATTTGCATTTTGGATATGGAATTTCATGACAATCAATGGTAGACCAACGAACCTAACCCATATAATGCACAAACGTCAAAGAACAACTTTATCAAAAGTGCAACTTTTTGATTAGGTTTTATGTTCAAAACACCTGATCGAACAGCAAGTAAATACAATTTTGAAAATTAAGGAAATACTAAAATCCGCAATCCAATTGCAATTTATACAAAATTTTAATATCCAAGGGTATATAACGTTGTTCATAAGATTTCAGTAAATTTTGTCTAGTTTTCACTAGTGTAAAAAAAATTATAATGTCCGGAATAAAAATTAAAAGTTATTCAAAGAAAAGTAAGAAAGTGTCCAAGATCCACATATTGCAAAATGGAAATACTAAAGACCGCATTTCAACTGCAAATTGTTCAAAATTTTAATATCCCAGTGTGCATAACAGTTTTTACTAGATGATTATGGTAAATTTTGGGAAAATTTTCAAGGTATCAATTAAATTATCAAATAAATGTAAAAAATGCCTAAAATTTACGTATTGCTAAATATGTTAATACATAGAAAAATGTTCTAACATGTTTTATTCAAAATTTCTTCATGTAAGTGTATATATCACCTTTTAGTAGATTTTAGTAAATTTTATCTAGTTTTCACAGATATATATATATATATATATATATATATATATATATATATATAAAACTAAATAACTTTGGAAAAATTTTCAAGATATTCAAAAAAAAGTATAAAAACGTTCAACACCCACATATTGCTCCATTACATATATTACTAGAAAAATGTTCCAACGTGTTTTATTCAAAATTTTATTATGTAAATGTACACAACAGTTTTCACTAGATTTTATTAAATTTTGTCTTTTCACTGATGTATATAAAACCAATTGACTTTGGGAAAATTTTCAAGATATTCTCAGAAATATGAAAAAATGCCCATAATTCACATATTGCTAAATATATTACTAGACAAATATTCCAACAAGTTTTATTCAAAATTTTATTACAACAGTTTTCACTCGATTTTAGTAAATTTTATCTAGTTTTTACTAATGTAAATATATTATAATGTCCAAAATGAAGATTTTAAGATATTCAAAAATTATAAAATGTGCTAAATACGAAGGCAATTTGTTAAAACACTAAAGTCCGCATTTCAACTACAAATTATTTAAAATTTCAATATACAAGTGTATATAACACTTTTTACTAGATTTTAGTAAATTTTGTCTAGTTTTCACTGATGTATACAAAACATATTGACTTTGGGAAAATTTTCCAGGTATTCAAAAAAATATGAAAAAAATGTCTAAAATTCACATACTGCTAATTATCAAAATACTAAATACAACAAAATACTAACAAATTTACATTACTGTTATTTAATAACAAAACTAACGATGAAAAACTAAATCAATTAAATTCAAACAAAGTTACCAAAAAACTTTCAATGTCATATATAGACCGATTTTAAACTTAGTAATATTCATAAATTTAAAAATATCCGGTGTAAGTAAGCACCAGTCCTCAAGGCAGGTATTTTTACTTGCCCTACTTATTGTTTGTTCTTAGAATTTTTTAAATGATCAAAAGACGTAATATACAGTGTCTTTAGCTAAGTTTTGCCTAAGCAATAATTAATTATTACTATGTTATGTAATAGTCGAAACGCAAATCAACAAACATAATTAAGCAGATCAAAGAAATCTTGCCTCGCCTCGCCTCGCCCAGCATTCGATACCTGCCAATAATTCATCAAGCAAATTAATTCGCCGTAAGGTACCGTTTGTTGTTGAAGAAATCTAATTGTTTTCCTGCTGCCTAGAGTAGGAACCTAACAATAGTGCGATTTAGCAGGCTGATGCCAATTAAACTTGTAATTCCATTCCTTGTTCCCTGGCCCTCGACATGAGGTCTGCCCTTTGTATCGCTTCAACGGCGACGACGGCAGTCGGCAATGCGTACTAGTACTAGTACGATTCGCAGAAACACGCATGTAATGTTGTCGCTTTGTTCTGCATTTTGCGAAAGCTTGCAATGAATGGTGTTGGCAGGGTGCACAGGCAGAGGGACTGGTAACAGGCGCCATAAGCAGGACCAAAATAGGGATAAAACTAGTGTGTATGGCATCGTGCCTTAAGGCAAATTGCTGGAACCCGTTTTCAAAAAATTTTAAAAAACTCTAAAATTTATTGAAAACTAAAAAACATGATTTTTGCAAATTTTGAAATTTTTGTAAAAATTTGACTTTTTAAAGAAATTTAAACATTTTTTTATATTTTGAAGAAAATATCTGATAATTTGATGTGCATATGTCTTATCGAACACTTTTTTTTACTTTTTTCATCGGATATTTTGAAACCGCTAGACCTGCCTTGTCCAAAAACTAATCAGCACGTCTCCTCATCAGTAGGATTCAAATTGTTTTTGAATTATTCAAATCGGTTGATCCGTGATCGCAAAATCGTCGACAAAAATTTGTATCAGCACACATACACATTCATCCATTTTTTTAAGGTATGCCAAAACGTTCAGAAATCTTTGAAACGTAAAGAAATGAAAAAAAATTATTTTCGCATTTTTTGCGTTTCTTATAACTTACCCTACGAGAAGTTAATCAATAAATAGATGTAAGTAGCATGAACTTCCCGAAATATGTAATAATCGACTTAATGAACCGAAACTGAAATTCAGATATTTAGAAAAAAAAATTAACTGCTTATTTCGAGAATAAAGTTTTAGCTTTCAATTAATTCTAAACATTGCGATTTTCAATTGATACGCATTTGTGCAGAGACACGTGCTAGTTTGCCCTAAAATTGTTGCTTACTTTTTCAAGTTTTAATTTCATAAAACACGTCAAAACATTTTTTTAAGATTCTTAAATTATTTGGTGAAATATTAAGCTATAAGAAAATTCTGGCACCATTTACATATAGCGTGTACGTAGTCCTTGACATTTTTTACTTAATCAAATTTATCGTCACTTTTTTTTAACAATTAAAATTATTAATCAGTACGATTTCCAAATAATATAATACACGAAATAATTTTATTAAAAAAAAAAACTAATACAAAAAACTGAAAAAAGTAGCATTAAAATACAAAATCATTTCTGTTGATTTTTTGGCTGCATAATACGATTCGAATGTATATATTTTAAAAGTTACTGAAGAAATATTTGAAATACATAAATAAATTTATATCTACAAAAATTCTCATTTCATTTGGCTAGTTTGTATTTCAAACCACTACCAGAAATTTAATGATAATAATATTGAAATTAATAGTTCAAATTTTAATAATACTAACTTGTAATTAATTAAAATATATATTATTATTATTACCAACCCAAATTATGTCAGGATTATTATTAATAGAAATAAAATTTTGTTAAAAATGTTTCTGAAGTATTATTTCCAAAAATTAAGACTTGCACGATAGTTAAATTCCACGTACGATTATTTTTACATTTTGGAGCAGATAAAATAAAATATTTAAATAAAAGTTATAAATAAAAAGTATTACTATCGAAATCTAATACATATCTGTCGTAAGTAGGTATTGCATAATAACTGACTTATATTAAGGACTACTATTAAAAATATTTTACTAAATTTAGTTGTTTAAGAATCTGAATAGCAATCATATATTCAATTAATATAAAGTACGTTGCCGAATAAAAATTAAATATTTGTTAAAAAATTATGTAGTTAAAAATGTCTAGTAATTTATTTAAATCAAGTGAATTTTATATCTTATACGAGTTTAATTTATTTTTTTAAATTTTATTAGAATTCATACAATTAAATTAATTAAATTTGAAATTAAAATTTAATGCTATTAAAAGGTTAGTTGTGAAATATGTGGTGGTTTGTCGTTTTATTAAATAAAAATTATATTAATAGAAAATATATATTTTGTATTATAAATGTATTTAATCATTAAAATTTGATAGTTATCCTTTTAATTTTTCCTCAAATTTTGTTAAAATAATTAGTTTGATACGATTAAAACTAAAAGATTAGATTTACGATTAAACTAAAAGAAATATGTGGTGGATGTATTTATATTACCGAACAAAAATTATAAAAATATAAAATATATACTTTGTAATATAAATATAATTAGTCAATAACATAAATATACCTATATATTTTTTTACAAAATTTATGTTTTTTATATTATAATTTCATTATTTTTTCAATTAACAGGTGCTGATGCAAGTGGATTTTCAAACCGAGTTCCAAAAAGCTGAAACAATTTTACAATTACAGTGAGTGTACTAATGTTTTTCATTTATATATATATATATATATATTATAATTAAAAATTTATTAAATTATTATTTGATTGATTCCTGCATTACCCATCAGACAATTACATATGTGAGTTCGGAATCGCTTTTGATATTTTATTTATTTGTCATGAGACAATTACCATGTCCCGTTGTAGTGAAAATGCATATAAATCAATTTCGAATTTCAAATGCTTTTAATACGAATATCAAATGACACACAGTCATTATAATTACATTATCAGATGGAATGGGAGACCCTATCTTTCGATGCACGTGGCGCAGGCTATTTGTTTTGAAATTCGTATCTGTTTGGTGTCAATTTTGGGGATCAGAATGTTTCAAAATGTGGCGGACATAGCTCAGAGGTAGCATGTCCGACTCACATGCCGAAGATCGTTGGTTCGATCCCTGGCGCTTCCAATTGTAAAAAAAAAATATCAGAATGTATAGAATTTCAATTGGAAGATGTATGTTAAAAATGATTAGAATGTATAAGATATTAGAATGTATAAAAATTGAATTAGAATTGAAAATAAAAAAATGAAATAGTAGAAAGAAGTAAGAAGATAAAATAAGGAAGAATGAAGTTAAGTTGAACTACGTAAAAGGAATAGGATTTATGTGAAGAAGATAAGTTGAAAGAAAGTATATAGTATAAGAAGAATAGAATATAGATTGAATATGATGTAAAATTAGTATAGAATGTAAATAAATGTTGTAGGTGGCTAAATGCTCAGAGTAAGCGAAGCCAAATAAAAATAAAATAAAAAAAAATAAAAATAAAAATAAATAAAAAAAAAAAAAAAAAATGTTTCAAAATCCATTGTATGAAGCGATAACGTTCTGGGATGATTTAATTGGCGATTTGGCACTATCGAAATTGGTTTTGGAATAAATATTTACATGGACGTAATATATTTTTTTTTATTTTTTTTTTATTCATTCATATTATATAACAGAGTTATTTACATACCCTATGAATTATATGGCTAAAAGTATAAACTTGACAAATATTTTAAGTCAGGCTTCATGCGATAGAAGTTTTAGATTCAATTTGGTCTTCACTTGAAAATATAGATAGAAAAATATAAATGTGTACTCTGCCACTTTTTGCGGTGGCTTTTGTTAAAATCTACTGAATATATTTTTTATGTTTTTTTTATAAATATGTTATATTCTTTATGAATTTGGTTGTTCGGTTACATAATATCGTAACTTCAATAATTGCAATATACTTCAATAATTTTTTATTAAGAATAATTTCTTTGCAAATTGCCAAGAAATATTTTATATATTTGGAACTGACATATTTCACAATCTATATAACGATTTTTTCATTTTTATATTTTTGATAATTTTTTTAAAATAAATTTTTGATACAGAATTTAATTAGTGTTTTTTTTTTCATTTGAATTAACGTTTTTATTTTCAGATTTTTTTAAAAATATATGATTTTTGTCAATTTAATTCCATTGTTTTTTAAAATATTTAAATTTAGGGATTATAAAATAATATATAAAATTATATATGAATTATAAATATGATAACTTTGTTGTTAGATTTTCAGATTTTTCTAAAAATATCTGATTTTTTGTTACTTTCATTCCATTGTCTTCAAAATATCTTAAATTTTTAAATTTTTAATATACCAAATATAATTTGAGATTTTTAGTATTGCCTATAACCTAACTTGTATATAAATACATAATGTGAGCAAATAAATTTTAAAATCGGTTCATTAGTTTCGGAGTCTATTGCGGACAAACATCATGACATATGATATATACAATAATATATACAAACAGTAATTATTGGAATACCAAAAATTAGGTAATTAAAATATTAAATGTACAATAATTTGGCAAATAGTTTAACAATTACTCGTAGCATTATCAGCATATACTTCCATTTAATTCTTTTAAAGCATCTTTTCGGCTATCTAATCTATATTTTTACCACGAGTATCGCATTAAGCGTTGAGTGATCATCAATTATTTTTGTTTGATGTCGACTCCTTCCAAAACCTGACCCTTGCCGGTCGTGAAGCAAAAAACAGGAGGTGATATTAAGGATAAATTCTTGGCTGAAGACGTGTATTGCATTCAGAAGCACTCGTCGTGAACCGGAATATTTTATGCATCGTATTGAGTCATCGTATTTAATCATTGTCTTCGGACCGTTAAACCATATGTTGAAGTATGGTAAATGACGAGTGTTCACTTGAAGAAAAGCATTTGCGTTTATGTAAATATAAGTAGATAATAATGGTACATATAAATGCATTTACAACAGGTCTACCTAGATTATTCAAAACTATGAGTACATTGTGGTAATCAAATGTATTAAATTTTCGTGAGTTTCCATTGCAATGTGCAGATGTAATTTTACCAACTAACGTATACTCCCGATGATTTCCGCATAATCTCCTAAATTATCTTTCCCCCGGTTTTATCTCCTAATTTTATCTCCGTGGAATCAAACAAACGAAACTAACGACCAAAGTTGCGTGCTACGCAATACTAACGAGGGATAAAATTGACTACCGGTTAATGGCACTCGTTAAGCCCGATATCCGTGCGAGCTGCCTCTCGCGCTCTGCGAACACAGCGCGTGGGCGCCTCCGTAAAACGATAACGGAAAACCCATAGATATCGTAAGAATTTTGGATTGAATTGATATAATTTTTGTTGATTAAAAATTTGGTGATTAGAACTTTCTTACACCATCTGGTTGGTGGGTTATACAAATAATATCTAAGCCGGGGTAAATTACTCCAAACGGGGTAGAAATTGTATTTTTGGGAGTAGATTGTATGTAATTTTATTTAATATTTACTGTATTTGCTAAGTAATAGTCTATATGGGGGTAATCTCTCTTCGCCGCTATGATGATATCCTATGAAGTAATAATTAGCCCGAATTTAGCGAGGGTAGGTCAGTTGAAAGGTGCCCCAATCGCACTCCAGCGACCCTCAGATCGATCCTTGGCAATGACATAAAATTTGAAATATTGTGTTAAAATTAAATAGATTCTAAATTGTTAATTTGAAATGATATAGAAATAGAAGTAAGAAGTAGAACTTAAAAATTGATCGTTTGATAAAAAACAAGGTTAGAACGAGAATTAGAATAATATTTTTCCTTAAAGCAAGTTATGAGTAAATATACCGGTCTCGATAACTAATGTTGGTTATTTTTACCTTTTTGAATACTACTAGCTTTAAAATCGGTTTACATATGATAGTGAAATGATGATAGTTTACATATGATAGTTTTTCTTCTTTCATTGTAGTATAATGTGTAAAATACTAAAATTTTGATAACTAGCAATATGTGAATCTAGGACATTTTTCTCGATTTTTTTCAAACGACTTAAAATTGTCATTCTGACTGTGTTAATTTATATACGTTAGTCAAAACTAAATTTTTTACTAATGTCTAGTAAAATCTATTATATACATTTGCATATTGAATTTTTGAATAATTTGTAGTTGAAATGCGGACTTTAGCATTTCCATAATTTTCAATACAGGATTTAGAACATATTTTTACTTTTCTTCAAATAACTTTTAATTTTCATATTGTACAATATAATTTGTTTACTAAAATCTTGTAAAATCTGTTATACACTTAGATATTAAAATTTTTTGTTAACAAAGTAATAAATTTTAGGAAAACAACTCGGTTGTGACAATATTTTTTGGAAACTTCGAGATACATTGATTTTTTATTTACAATCAATTTGGTATTAAAAATATTATAAATCACAATTTATGCGTTTAAAGAATTACATTAGTCAAAAACCATAAAAATAATTTGACGGCTGAAAAGATCAAATATTTGTGGCCAGTTCAAAAAGAAGCAAATATATTCTAATGTATAATATTAAATCATAGAAAAATTAGAAATTCTAAAAAAATAAGTAAAATCTGCGTGAAATAAATAAAAAAAAAGTGTCCTATTTGTTAAAGCAAAATTAAAGGAAATGGATTTGGTGTCTCAGGGTTCTGAAATTGATAAATAATTTATTATCAAAAAATTAAACTGACTAATAAATTACAAAAAATCTAACATTTTTGGCAAATTCTAAAAGAAACAGATCAGAGACACTCTAAAGTTTAAGGATTTCACATGAAGAAAAAATTAATTATAATAAATGATACTAGTTATAATTTCCATTTATATTAATATTTTTTTTTAAAGAAAAAAATGCAAAATAATTTTGGCATTATACATATATATGTATATGTATATAACTTTATCCTTTTTCCAGCAGAACCGCATACGTATGTAAAATTCACGAATAAGAATTTGTAGAGCGTATTAATATTTTCTGGGTCGTTAAAATGATATATTAGCAATAATATCAGACATTTTCGCAGTGGCTCTACTATATTGGTTTACATAAGAAATATATAGCATTTCCTTTGTTACCCTAATATGAATAGGGCGAAGTAATTTATCTTCATGAAATGCAGCCCCTTACAAATTGTACTATAATGTGTTCTCGGCTCTGTGGCTATTTTTCATATTACTACGATGATATGGTGAATGTGTTTTTTGCAATTTTCACAATGGACGGACATTTCTCCAACATTTCCGAGTATTGAAAATTCTTTTATGAAAGGATAGAAGAAGTTTGTGAAGGCTAAATGAACTCGCATGTGAATACAAACTTGATGATTGTAAAAATTTCTTGGAATCGCATTTATGGAAAGGTATAAAGTAGTTTTACAGTATCAAGCATGATAAGAATACAATTAATACTATTGAATTAAACATCATCCCTTACAACATAACCATCTTTCCAAATTACTCTGTCCTGATCTTCCCTTCTCGAATTCATTACCAGAATGCTCTTTGACGTATCATTTTATTACGAATTCAAACATGATTTCTGCTCCTGTTAAAATCAACATCATTATTCTTGTGACACAATATGCAAGCCCAGCAAAAGAATTCTGAGCAACCCTTTTCATTTGCATTTTCTGCGTGTCATGCTCATAAAAATACAACCCTTATAAAGGTCTTACGACCTCTGACGAAGATAACAAATAACCTTTGATTGTATTAAAAGCATTGAAGATAAATTTCATTTTTTTTTATTTTATTGAATGGCCATGAGATAAAAAGGAAATTTGAATTTGGGAGACTAAAAATTGTAGCACGTAAAAATACTTAAAAAGAATCAAGGTTTTGAATACTATGTAATAAATACTAAGTTTTCGATGTATCAGTATTATTAGGCAAGTCCACTATTTTATTATAATTTATTTCCAAGCCCATCGCATCTGCATCCGACATATGTTAATAAACAGAACCCGGTTTTATTGTTTATCTAATGGCCTCTCTGTAATATTTTCTTATCCTCACACAACCCGTTCCTCTGTGTCAACAGCTGACACATTGCTAACAAAAAATACATCTTAAATTTCTTGTAAAAATAATATTTAACACCCCAGGTAAATCTGGGTAAAACATAACCAAATGGATATGGGATGGGTTTTACGTTTTGCAAACAAATATAGGTATTTATAAAGCACTTTAGAAAATGTGGAAAGTATTTGTAGTGAAATTTGATAAGAAGAATGAAAACTTTTGGTATGAAGTCCTAGAAAGTTTTTAATAAATCATGAAATTTTTAACTTGTGGTTCATGGTATTGGGTCCGCACTCAATACAATTTTTTTTTTGTTTTTTTTTTTATTTATTTATAGTATATTACAATCGAAGTTATTTACAGACCCTATGAGTTATATGGCTAAATTACACATAATAATAATAATAAAAAATAATAATAAATAATAATAATAATCACAGAAATAAATAAAAATGATAATAATAATAAAAAAATAAAAAAGAATAAATTAAAAATAAAGAAAAATAAATAAATAAAAAATAAAAGATAAATACAAATATATGACAAATATTAATACAGATGGTATCTTCTCAAAAACGGCTTTCGTGAATTTTATGAAACTTGGCACACATTATTACTAAACTTAACTAAAAGTGCGACAAAAGTTTTGAATCAGTTCATGCAACAGTTTTCGAGATATTCGAGATTACTTAACAAATGACCATGTTCGATAAACTAAACGAAACTAGCTTAGTTCTAGGTTGAGAGCACTATGGTAATATCTCAAAAGCGGCATTTGTGAATTTAATGAAAATTGGCATAAATTATTATTATACTTTACCGAAGATGTGACTAAAATTTTGAGAGGGTGCATGCAACAGTTTTCGAGATATGCATTATTACTTAACAATCGAACTTGTTCGGCATTGGCGATTACCTATCAACGCACTCTGACCTGAAACTAGCCGAGTTTTAGGTTGAGAGTCCTTTTAGCCTACCGAATATTTAAACAGATGCATCATGGTGACTTCTCAAAAAGCGGCTTTTGCGAATTCAATGAAACTCGGCAAAAATTATTACTATACTTTACCAAAAATGTGACAAAAAATTTAAGTAGGTGCATGCAACAGTTTTCGAGATATGCGATATTACTAAACAATTGAATATGTTCGGTATCGGCGATTACCTACCAACGCATTCTGACCTGAAATTAGCCGAGTTTTAGGTTGAGAGCACTTTTGGCCTACTGAATGCACCATAGTGACTTCTCAGAAATGCGTTATGCAATTTTGATGAAATTCGACACACATTGTCACTATACTTTACCCAAAATGTGACCAAAATTTAAAGTTGAATCGTTTAATAGTTTCTGAGATATGCGAGGACGATGGGTGGCTTGCTCCGAGCTCAATACTAACATTTAAACAGATGGTATGTTCTCAAAAATGCGTTATGCGATTTTGATGAAACTTGATACACATTGTCACTATACTTTACCCAAAATGTGACCAAAGTTTATAGTTGGATCGTTCAATAGTTTCTGAGATATGCGCGGTCGATGGGTGGCTTGCTCCGAGCTCAATACTAACATTTAAGCAGATGGTATGTTCTCAAAAACACTATTTGCGATTTTGATGAAACTTGACGCACATTGTCACTATACTTTACCCAAAATGTGCCCAAAATTTAAAGTTGGATCGCTCAATATTTTCTGAGATAAGCGAGGTCGATGGGTAGCTTGCTCCGAGCTCAATACTAGCATTTAGACAGATGACATGTTCTCAAAAATGCTTGATGCGATTTTGATGAAACTCGACACACATTGTCACTATACTTTACCAAAATCTGCATCACGGTTATGTACCGAGCTTCAATTTTTAATGACTTCACCATATCTCTTTTATTTACCACCAAAAGCTCCTTTATTATCATTTTTACGAATACAAATTTGTTTCATGCGCTATTAATTGTCACCGCGCCTGATTTATCGCCGATCGTTCGTTCTTTCTCTCTTTGGCGAATTCGAAAATGGAATTTATTGCCGCGGTGGTGTTCAATTAAATTCGCATCAAAAATCCCGTTTCCGTTCGCCTCGCCTCACATGCGCCTCGTTCGTTCATTTCGCAATTTCCGATGCTGCTGGTCGGTTATTTAATTTATTGCATTCGAACGATAAAAATAATTCTCGTTCGATGTTTGAACAAAAGCGTAATCGAAAACTGCTAACTACTTAATAACTTCGCAAAGGAAAAGATAAAGTCAGAAAATCGGACTTGCTAATTTTGTAATCTTGATTCAAATCATTCTGAAGCGAATTGGGGAGTATTTAAAAAAAAGTATGCGTGTGTGTGTTTTTATTTTTATTTATTTTTTTGATTTTTGAGTTCTTTTTTAATTTTAATTATTTTTTTTTTTTTTTGATTATTCGATTTTTGATTATCTAACTTCCGAAAGAAAAGTTTCTTTTCATCAAAAAATCCTATTTGCTAATTAGTTTCCACGGCGTTTCAAGTCATTCTGAATGTAATGAGACTATGTTTTAATAGTTTTTATTTTTGTTTGTTTTTTGAATTTTTTAAATTTGGATTTTTTGATTTTTTTTATTCTTTGATTTTTTGATTATCTAACTTCTCGAAGGAAAAGTTCGTTTTCATCAAAAAATCCAATTTGCAAAGTTAGTTTTTACGACGTTTCAAGCCATTTTTTGATTTTTTAATTTGATTTTTGGATTTTTTTGATTAGATTTTTTTATAAAATCTTTTTTACTAGATTTTTTTATTAATTTTTTTTACTAGACTTTTTTATTAATTTTTTTTACTAGATTTTCTATTAGTTTTTCATGTTAGTTTTTCTTATTTTTTTCATTTTTGGTTAAGATTTACCGTGTAAGAATGTAATCGTCCAAAATCGTTTTTTGCATATATTTACGTTTCAGAAGTTTCTGAACATTTTGTCATGCCTCAGAAAAAATTGATGTGTTTGTGTATGCAAAGACAATTTTTTCGTTGGCGATTTCGGGAGCATGGATTAACCGATTTGAATAATTAAAAAAACATTAGATTTTTATTGATAGGGAGATGTGCTGTTTTTGGCAAAGGCAGGTCTAGTCGTTTCGGAGATACGGAGAAAATATAAATCCAGTTTTAGAGAGAACTGAACATCCGATTTTATTGATTCAAAAAATCTTTACCTTTTGTTGATGAAACGAATTTTTTTTCTGAAAAATATATGTTTTGAGTAATTTTAAGTTTTTGAGTATAATTTGGATTTTAATTTTAATTGCAACTATTATGTTAAAGCCTTCTTATATACATCAAATAAATAATTTTAACTGTGGCGATTCAGTATATATAATTCTTAGAAACATGAGATAAGATCCATTCTAACTCCGCTTCAATTTTTTTCATTTACTTTTTATGTAAACATGAAATTATGCAATTTTCATTGAGTCCCAATCTTGAATATAATAATTAAGGCAGTATAATATGAAAATAATTGTAATGATAAAATACTTAGGGTAAAAAAATGTTAAAATAATTTGGAATCAAAATTAGAAAAAGTATGGAAAAATAAATTATTTCATAAACTTTTTAAATGCGTATAAAAAAATAAAAACTTGCAAAAAAATAAAAAATATCAGACCTTCTAATTTATATTAATTATTTCAAACACAGCATTATACATCATAATTAGTGCAAAGCAAAATTTCCAAGAAAAATACCTTATATAAATCTTCCTTACTTCTTATATTTTTCTTATAATTCTGTTTACGTTTTTCGTGGAAAAAATAAATTTTCATACAAAAAATAAGTGACTATTGTCTGTTCGTAAGAATTGTGAAACTTGTGAGGTCTACCTTTTTTTAATATTAATTTCATTATATTTTTCTTCTTGATTGTATAGAAAAATGTCGTGCCATTATAAAACTATTATTTTACCCTCACACCTGTCTATTCCTGAAGTTTGTTCGTAAATTCGATAACCACATAGTGAAAAAGATAAAAGCAATCTTTCATAAAATCCCTGGTCTTTCTATAAAAGCAATTGCATTG
>NW_020537758.1:12577074-12734473 GCF_003426905.1 Ctenocephalides felis | reverse complement strand
AAAATAAAATCTAACTTTTATGTAACAGGCTTACATTAAGACTTCTATATATTTTTACTTACTACGATTATACACACATATATACACAGAACGCTTGCGTACATACATACATACTTATACTTAATTGTAATTAAAATTTTTACAAAACAGAGGTAATATAGTATTTAAAATAAGGAATTTCATCTCATTTCATTAAGTTATTTCCATTTTTTATCAGGAGAGTTGATGATTTAAATCCAGAGGCGCTTTTCTTTTGAATCTTCTTGGATAGTTCTCTGTTATCAAGGAGTTTGCTAGGCAAAAAATAATAAAGAACTTTGAACCGGATAACAAAAATTGAAGCCAGATGATGTTGATAACTGTCTTGATATTAGTGATTGTTTTAATATTGTTTGATTTTTCATAATCTTTCACAATTTACAAATTATGCTCAAATTTTGTTATGTAAAAGTGACAGAATTTCTTATGTTGACGTTATGCGAATAAAATAGTGATCATGTGTTATTTACTTCACAATTTTTGAAAAATTGTAAAGTATATTATGTAATAAGTTGTTTAGAATATTTTATAGCTATGACTGGTTAAAATGTGTAATTAATATATTTATTCAATAAGAATTAAAATTTATTTATTCAATTTACATTTGTACTGTTTATTTAGCAAAAACTAATTTTATACATTTACATGTATTATATATTATTGAATATAAAAATAAGTTTTACTGAATTTAATTTGTTTTTAGTTATGCAATGAATGATTGTTATTAAAGAAGCAAAATATAGAAATATTTTTCTATTTTATAACTGGTTGAAAGCGATATCATGGCACTCTTATTTTATACTCCAGTTGATTCTGAATGATTTTTAAAAAACTCAGATATAATTGAATTCGCAATTTTCAATCAATAAATTGATGTCTCATTTTACGAATATATACTTCCCGAAGGAGAAGTTTGTTTTAGTACAAAAAATTAGAATTGTTTGTTTTGAGGTTTCAAGTCATTCTGAATCGAATTAGACCAAATTTGTAAAAAAATATGTGTGCATGTGTATGTGAGCTCATTTTAAATTTCCGAAGAAAAAGTTTTGATTTTTTGTTTGAAAAAATTCCGAATTGTTTGTTTTTTCCTTGACATTTCAAGTCATTCTGAATCAAAAATGAGACCAAGTTTGAAAAAAAGTGTGTGTGTATGTGTATGTGTATAATAACCAATTTTCTATTTTTTGTCGTCGTTTTCTCAAAAATGCCTTGATCGATATCAAAACTTTAAAAACCATGTAACTCGATCAGCCGTTTCTTTGTAATCATCAGAAAAATGTAAAAAAAATTATCCAAGTTTTAGCCCTCAATTTTAAATCTAATTTGAAAATTCAAAAACTGAATGATTTTGGTTGGAAACCATTGATTTGTTTTTGGTAAAGATCAGCCGTGCCGTTTCTTCATAATTACTTGTTGAAAATTTGCGTTTGATTATTTTGATGAAATTTTGTATAACGGTAGATTTTGTTGTCTGAAATTATATAGTAAATTATTATAGACTTACATTTTTACATTAAAAATGTTTAAAGTAAATTAGGAAGATAACCACTGGTAAGAGTATGATTTTCAATAAAAGCGATAATCAAGATAAACAAACATTTTATTCAAAAAGCTAAAATTCTTAATTAATTATATATGCGTATCGCAAAATTCATGCAACCTTCCTTGAAGAAAAATGCTATTAGCAACTAGGTTTTCTTTAATCTCCCTAATCTGTTCTACTGCATTTTAAAAAAAACCTCTGATTTCTATTTACAAACTATATTCATTATATTAACGTCATACTTATATTTCATTTACAATTGCATATAAACATTACTTATTCACGCGAGATGAATAAGTAATGATCATAATAAGAGATGATCACCGTATAAAATTCTCACTAAAACAGGTGCGGCACCGCGCCATGAATATAGAAGCATCTTTACCGCAAATTCAAAAATTCTCAGAACTGCAACTGTCCATTCATTGCATTGTGAGTCAATTTTCATAATCTTTTTAATATGACGATGACGACGTTAATACAATCTCCCGGCGTTTCCCATCTATTCATCCGCCTGTTCTGGACGATATCAGGCAGGATAGAGGCAAAAGCAGCCAGCCAGCCAGCATTCGTGCGACCGCACAAGTTGATGATACAGTGGAAGTAAAACGAGATTACGAACACTTGCCGGCTCCATATTCCTCTCTTCTATAAGGCTAATATAGTGTTCTAGGAAAACGCTATGTACAGATTACTACTAAGGAGCAGATGGTGTATCCTACTACTGGTACTGATATGTGACCTAGTGGTAATTGACACATGAGAATAAACTAGTACAAATTGTAATGGTAGTAAAATCAATGTGCACTTTAGGTGCTTAAAGACGGAGACTGTTTTAGAGACTTTAATAAGATCGATTTTTTTTTTACAAAAATGTCTTTCAAAACTGGTCAAAAATATATCCCTTAAATTTCAGAAACAAATTCAAATAATTTTGGCGAAAAATCGGTGAATTTCTCATTTTTTCTAGATTTTATAGGTTCAACTAGAATCTGTACTATTGAAAATATTTTTGTTTTGATTTTTTGTTCGAATGGAAATTGAGACCTACATCTTTCCCGCCTGCACGCTCGTGGCGCATCGGCAAAATGCTTATACCCGGCATATTATGTCATACATTTTATTGAAAAAAATTGAGAAGAATGTTGAAATATATAACAATAAAACCGGCAAGTTTTGTTTGAATTGAATATTTATTTCTTTTCCCAAAAATTCCTCAAAAAAGCGAGTTTTTGAACCCTCTAAAGCAGGCTTCCACCTTCAAGTAGAATCATGTATTTAATTTGCAAATACATTTTATGGAAAATTGAACACTTGCTATTACTATACCTATAAATTTTTGAAAAATTACAGGATTAGTTATATATGTATATACTAGCTGGCCCGGAAAACGTTGTTTGGCCATAAAAAAGATTCTTAAAAAAATTTTAGTATAAAAATAACAAATTTTGAATATAGAAATATATGATACATAAGTGAAGTTAACAGCTGACCTAGATCTTTCTCAAATGACGTTTTATCTTAATTGTTGCATTTTTTTATTTTAACATTAATTTTTTGCATTTTTTGCTTATTTTTTGTACATCTAGTTTTATCGGTGGTAACCATTTCATGGCAAATATCCAAGCCTCCTAAAGTGCAAGAAAATCTTAACTTGAAATTGGGTTTAAAACACGTGTTGACTGAACGAGGGATGAAAAATTATTCGAGTACAAATATGACTTATTGCGAAATAGGGGTTTGTGATACAAAGGTAAAAATTTAAGATTACAAATTACAAATTAAAAAAATATTTTTTACGATATTTTTTAATTTTCGAAAAATAATAAAAAATGTCTTAAGGGTAACCAATCCTAATCACTCAGGTGTATGAAAAATACAAGTTAGCCTATTCTCAGTCGTATAATGTAATTACATAATTTTATAAAAATTAATCAAACCGTTTCGAATATGTATTGCGACGAACATCATATGATAACCCCTGTGAAAATTGTAACAGGGGTAAGTAGTAACGGGCGTTCTTCAAAAGAATCTTAAAAAAAACTAAAATTAAACTAAAATTTTGTATCAATTATACATACATGTATCAATTATACATACATGTATTTTGTATCATTTATCCATCGTATTTTGTTGTCATAACTACTGTTATGTAGGCCGACGCAGTAAACAGAAGTGTGCAGGTGCGTCATTTTTGACAGGCAATATGAAAATGAACTATCATACAATTTTGCTTTGTGTTATTAATATAGACTAATACTGAAATTTTATATAATTTACTTTGTTTCAAAGTTTATCAATCTTTGATGATGTGTAATAATATTTGTCATCGCTTATTTTTTTGATAAAAGTGAAAAAACTCACTTGGAGTTAGTTGAAATAAAACCTTGGGGCTAGTTATTACAAACAAAAATATATAATTCAAGATAAGTTGTAACACCTTTTCTGGAAAATGGTTAATTGTGAAATAATGAATAATTTTGCTTGATTTGGTAGAAGTTTAGTTACAACATCTAGGCATCTGCATTTTGTAGAAATATAATCAGTGTATCTCAAAATATTTTAATCATAAAAAGCTGTCACAACAAGCCTCTAGCTCTCGCGTAAATAAAAAAAATCTTGTATTATTTCATGCATATTTTGGACTATAATTTAATTTATGTTTGAACTAAACTAATATAGAGTAGTGATGTGCCGACTCGAAAATTTCCTGATTCGAGTGATTCGAATCAGAAAAAAACCTGATTCGAATCATGATTCGAATCAATTCGAATCAAGTTCATATATGAACAATTATAATTTAAGAGAAGAAATAATATCATTTTAATAATTTTATAAGTGAAATAATTAATTTAGCAAGCAATTAATTCCAAAAAGTGCAGAGATGAATACATTTATACTATATATATAATAATAAACTAGCTACAAATATAACTAATATTCAAGTGAATTTACAGTAAAATATAACCAAACACTTCTCTATCACTAAAGCATATAAAACAATATTCTTAATCTTACGTTGAACGAATGCATGTGTATATTATTGATTGTTTAGATCTAATCTAAACAGGGAGCTGAATCTAACGTCTTACGAATGACTTAAAATTCAATCCACTACTGTAAAGATTGATATTATTTCATTTGTGTGAATTGCCATTACTTGCATAATTAAAATATAATAATTTTGTATGTGTATAAAACTCGTTGTGTAGTTTATTTTGATAATAATTAAAATCTAAATCGCGTATTTATTATCTAAATGAGTTTTTGATATTTCATGAACAAATTTGCTCTCAGCGCTTAGTCAAAAATAAACAAACACTCAAGACCCATACGCACTGCATCTCCATAAGTCGATACGCTAAACACGGACACATGTTTCGAACTCAAGTCGGTATGATTCAGTTTGAGTATGAACTCGGATAAATTCATACCGACTTGAAGTCGGGATAAGTCGGTTTGAGTCATAGGAACTCGAATTAATTCATAACGACTTGAAGTCGGGATAAGTCGGTTTGAGTCATAGGAACTCGAATCAATTCATATCGACTTCAATGCGGTTAAAGTCATATAAATTGGAGTCGGGTGATACATTTAAGCGTATTAAAGGCGGGTGACTCGCATGATTTAATTCAAGATTTATTTTTTATATTTATTATTATTATTTTTTATATTTATCATTATTATTATTTATATTATTATAATATTGAATTAAATTAAAACATTTTTTTTATATTTATGAAAATTTGTGTTCACACATGTTTTATCACAGTAAATATTTCGCGGCTTGATACGAGTTGATTCGAATCAAGTAAAATCTGATTCGAATCAAGTCGTTAAAGGCTTGATTCGAATGATTCGAATCACTTGATTCGACTTGGCACATCACTAATATAGAGTGATATATTTCCAAAGCCGAATAATAATGAAACTTATTCGATCCGAATACAAAACAAGTCATTTATTCCACGTAACAGAGAGATCTCGTGCTTTGGCGCTTATGCAAATCATGTTTTATGTTAAGCAAACATGATTATACATTCAGTTGGCTTAAGTAAATACTCTAGTTAAATATGATAAGCAATACACAAGGCATGTAAATCGATTCGAAAGGGTGCGGTGGAAGCAATTCAAATATAGTATTGACTTTATTATTAAGTATTGACTTATGACATTAGCGATTACTGTGCTCTGGTCCCAGCGAAGAGATAGCTATTTGCACATACTTCAACGATTACTTGGGTAAAAAATTTGAAATGTGTTTGTGAAGATAAGTATCCGGACTGGATAAGTCACTCGAGGAAATTGATTAAATATTTGAACTGCTTATATCATACAATGGTAATGGCACAGCTCGTCAGGGCGATGGTAAGAAATTACTTAAGGAACAAAGGCGTATTCTCTAATTTTAAATCAATTTTTTTAAACATTGTTTTCTGAATCTATACAACTGCGAAAAGGTTATTTTCCGTGTGGAAGAACTCAAACAAAGAAACAATAGGAATTCAAGGAGCAGTTTTGTACAAGTGCGCCATAAAGGAACTATTGTTTGAAGCGAATTGTACCTAAAATATAAAAACCGTCAAAAATCTGGCACTGGCATCAAAATTTGTTCGGTTTGAAATTATACTATTTGGAAAAATTTAACTGAAAATTTTCAGATATAAATATCGTACATAAAATAAGTGACAAAAATTGCCAATTTTTTTTCTTAATCTACTAGTCGTATTAAGGTTTATACAAAAACCGACATTTCAGAAAACCGGTTTTCGAATTTCAATTTTACTAAAAAAAAAAAACGGTTTTAACCGGTTTTTGAATTTTATATAGAAAATAAATTTTTGCTCGAATATTTTGTAATTTATCCGCAATTTTAGTGCAGTATTTGACTGAATTTATTTATTGTTCAATTTTATAGATAGTAAACAAAATTATTTTAATTGTAATTAGTAGAACTAAAAGATAATAGTTTATCTAGATTAAATAACTTTGAAAATAATTATTCGTTATTCATGCATGATTTTCGCATATAAGAATGAAAATATTTTTATGGTAGTGAAAGGAAAGTTTTCGAATAAATAAAAATAATACATTTTTAAATAAAAAAAAAAAACATTAAATTAAAAAAGATAGATACATATTGATACATACTTGTTAATATCAATTTTAGTTTTAAAAACAATTAGCTAAACTCGAGTATTGTCTCTTCCGAGCAATTATACTTAATTAATTTTAAACATTCTAATTATTTTTTTGTTTAATAAAAGAGAACATCTATCGAATTGCTACGTAGACGTGTCCTTTGTTTACTCACAAAAATTCCTGTAATAGAAAATACTCTTATACTTGCGACCAAATTATGCTTAATTGATTTTAAAGCCTGATATAATAATTCTAAGTTTTTTGTTCTTTAATTTGTGGCTTCTTGGGTTTAAAACTCTCTTTTTAAGTTTGAGTAGAGGAAGTTACTTCTTCAACAAGAAGTCACACGGATTTAAATTAATATATACACTGGTATAAAAATCTAAATATATACAAAACCTTTCTGGGAACCATTGCAGACTGATAAGATATCAAATGCTATTGAGCCGATATGATTTCAAGAATAAAAACGCTTTCATTTATCTTTTATATTTGGCTATATTTGTCATTTTCCATTTATACAGTGAAAACCGGCTTTTTTCACTAAAAACGGTTTTCGAATTCTATAATTTTCGCCAAAAAAAACGGTTTTTGAAAACCGACAAACCCTGTCGTATTAAATGGATTTAAGTATTTCATAAATAGTCTTAACTTCTCATTTGCTAAAAAAATATACGTACTCGTCCGAACAAATACACCTCGAACAATTTTATTCTCTCGAGCACGCATGCTTCTTCTCTAGAAATATTGTGTCTGTCGTAACAATACCGGCTAACAATCCGTGAAAAAGTGCCTGTGATTTTGTTAGTAGACTTTCAACATTCTAGCTGCACAAAGTCGGGATTACCGAGAAAGAAGTCTCCGAAATGAAAATTTCATCAGAAGAAAGACGGGAGTACTTGTACTATAGAATTCCTTGTCGGTCGGAACGTGGAAACATTTTACTTTTCTTTGATGTATAATAATTTGGGAGACTCAATAAAAACGAAAAATGTTTGCGAGGACATAGAAGTTGAAAGTTGGTATTTTGATATTGATATGTAGGTACATTTAAAATATTTTTTAATATGCTGTCTTGATATTCAAGTCAGTTTTGAGAATTTTTTTTAACTTCCCGTAGAATAAGTTATTGTAATCATCAAAAAATCGATAATGAAAATTTTTGCACATCTTCACGTTTTAGAGGTTTCTTAACATTTTGGTATACCTCAGAAAAAATTGATGTGTGTGTGTCTGTCTACAATTTTTCGTCCACGTTTTCGGGCACACAGATCAACCGATTTCAATGATTCCAAAATCATTCGATTCTTATTGATATAAAGATGTGCTGTTCAGTTTTTGGCAAAGGCAGTTCCACCCGTTACGAAGATACGAGGCAAAGAGTGCAAAAAATAGAAATCGAGTTTTTGAGAGAACTGAGTATCCGATTAAAATGATCCAAAAAACATTCAATTCGTAATATTAGGAGAAGTGGTGGTTAGTTATTGGCCAAGGCAGGTCCAGTAATCTTGGAGATACGGAGCTAAATATGTAAAAAATGGCAGTTTTTGAGAGTACTAAGCATCCGATTTGAATGATTCAAAAAACTTTCTGCTTGTGTTGACAAAAATATTGCTTCTGGAAGAAATTTTTTTTTTTTTTTTTTAAATTACCAAATAAAATTTTATTCTAACATAAATTTTATTCTTCCAATACAATACACCACTAGTTCATTGAAAATGATTCATAGTATTACTAGTCCTATGTGAGCACAATTCTTTTTTTTTTATCGAAATTAATTCAGATTTTGATTTTAATTCTTGTTAAAGATCTGAAGCTCACTTATATACTTTAAATAAATATTTTTAACTTTGCAATTCAGTTTATATAATTCTTATAAATATTATACAATGTTACAGTATTTAGAAAAAATCTAATTGCAAACATTTAATATTCCTCGAACATTTCGTTACGGTACGGGAAGTTCCAGCAATTTGCTTCAAGGTACAATGCCATACACCATTTAAAATTTATTCTATATGTCTTGATGATGATTCAGGTCAATTTTGATAGATTTATTTAATATTCACTACTTACATACGGATATAAATTTTGATAATATTTATAAATATATGTAAAATAAATATATTATAAATTATTATAAACTAGGTGTAAGCGGCATTTCGCAAGTTTCTGATAACTCTTTGTAAATGCTGATATTGAAGTTTACTGATCTGATACATCGACTTATTGTTAGAAATTCCGTGAAATGGATGGGTCTCGTAAATCTAAGGTTAATCAGCGTCTATTTTAGAATCTCGTCTGATATGTCTCGCAAATATTAAATTCGAAAACACTGTCATATTCATATCTCTAGGCTCTTTGTCATATGTCAATGAGACAGACGACACTTGCATCACGGCCAGACGAGGCGCCAAAAGAACGTGCCATGTCATTTCGTTTTAACGATGAATCTTTGATAATGGAAACAAAAGAATCTTTTTTTGAATGCATTCTCTATACTTGGTAAAGTAAGTACAATGGATGTAATTCAGGTACACGAGTGCGAAAACGGCGAGTTTTTTAAGTGCAACGCGTTTTGAAAAGAACCTCTTTGTTGTACTGTAATGCAGGAGGTTAATTATTTCGAATGTGAAAATTATTTGCCAGGAGGTTTGAGTAGTTAACTGTGGTTGACGAATATACTCCTCATGGAAAAGTGGCAATTTTTTTGTATTGACGTGTATATTCGTCATGTTTTATAATTCTAGGTTTAATCTGAAATGCCAAATTTGGGAATTCTATTTCTTCTCTAGGCAAAATCTTCAGATCTTTACTAAGCCGTCGTTAATCACGCGCTTAAATCGCTCCACCTATTTGAATACATAATTTAAATCCGAAACGCTCATTCACAAAACGTTCAAATTCCCGAAAATGATTTACTTAATAGAGCGTCTCAAAACGCAAAGAATCACAATGGCCTATTGTCGAGCCTCGTGTAGTTTTTGATTTATTACTTTTACGAGATTATAACTTTCTGCTTCACCTTTGTTAGAATAATAGACGGCTTCGTTTCGACTTGAAACGAAGCAACAAAATCCATTAAATATTTCCCGAAATGTTTCCATGTAGGAATATATTTGCAATAAATCTATCTATTCCGTTTCTGTGAAATACGAATTTTAGATTTCACCTCGTTGCCGGATTTGTAAATAATTTATGGATATGATCGACACGCCGGAATTTGTATAAACCAGCGATTTAAAACGAGTATCAATGCTAAAACCATAGCTGCAAATAATATTTGACATCGAGGTAGAATTTTTTGTCCGAAATTAATAGATTTGGAATAACCATTGCAAAAACATACGACAAGAAAAGTTGTTTTAATAATACTTTACATATCACACTCATATTTGCATAATATCTTAAAATAGTTCTGCTATAAATAAAAAGTTTCTTCTTTTTTGCAAATTTATTACATTATATTTTATTTATTACATTTTTTTGGAATTCTTCATTCCGCCAATACAAGTAAAATGTTTTTGTCTGAAGTTAAATCGTACTTTTTGCCCGGTATCTTCGAAACGGCTGGACCTATCTTTGCCAAAAACTAGTCAGCACGTTTTCCCATCAATAAGAATGGAATATTTTTTAAATAATTCAAATCGGTTGTTCCGTGCTCCTGAAATCGACGACAAAAAAATTGTATCCGCACACACATATATACATACACAGACACACACATCAATGCATTTTCGCCTCCCCGACAATACAAATCGATTTTTTTTAAACTAGTGGTGCATGGTATCGTGCCTTAAGGCAAATTACATATATGAATAATTAGATTTTTTTAGAATTTAGATTTTTTTAGAATTTAGATTTTTTTTGAACATTAGTAAAATTTGAATATTGAAAAAAATGAAAATACTGATATTTTTTGAAAACTTAAATTTTTTTTGAAAACTTGAGAATTTTGTGAAGAATGAAATATGTAGTTTTTTTTCTTTTCTTGATAATTTTGAAATTTCTTGAATGTTTTGGATACCCATTCATATCGGCTGATCCAGATAATCCAAAATATCTGATTTCAATGTCATTTTTTTTAATTTTTTTAAAACTCCGAAACAACTGGACCTGCCTTTGCCAAAAACTAGTCAGCACGTTTTCCCATTAATAGGAATCAAAAGTTTTTTAAATCATTCAAATCGATTGATCCGTGCTCCCAAAATTGTCGACGAAAAATTGTCTCCGCACACGCATACATACATACATACACACACACATTTATGAATTTTTTTTAAACTAGTGGTGCATAGTTTCCTTAAGACAAATTGCTGGAACTTCACTCACAAGCTCAGAAATAAAAAAACAGATTTTTTGAATTTTGTATTTTTTTAAACATTTATAAAATTTGGATATTGAAAAAAAATGTCTTTTTTGAAAATACTACTTTTTTTGAAAACTTTGAAAACTGATTTTTTCTTTAATTTTGATAATTTAGAAATTTCTTGAATAATTTTGATACCTATTCATATCAGAGTGTAAAAAATATCTAGTATTTGATCATCAAATAGCATTTTTTCTACTTTTTTCCAAAACTCCAAAACTGTTGGACCTGTCGTTGCAAAAATTAAATAAATTTTTCTTTACAATTACAATTCCAAATTTACAAGCTTTTTAAATTCTTCAAATCGGAAACTCAGTTCTCAAACTGAAATATTATTTTTAGCACTTTTTGACTCATATCTTCAAAATGGCTGGACCTGCCTTTGCCAAAAATTATTCAGCACGTTTTCTCATAGAAAGGAAACAGATGTTTTTTAAGTAATTCTAATTGGTTGATCCGTGCTCTCGAAATCGTCGACAGAAAATTGTATCCGCACATATATACACACACATTAATCAATTTTTTCTAAGGTATGTCAGAATGTTCAAAAAGTTTTATGTGCAAAAATTTTCATTATTAATTTATTCTACTATCCATTTATTTAATATTAATTTCGATTTTTACTTACGGGAAGTTATTTAAATTACTAGCAAAAATAGATGTTTAAGAATAATTTTTCTTTTTGAATTAATTTTATCAAAGTATTTTGTTTTAAAAATTTAAATGCACCCAATATCAATTTGATTTACAAATTATGACCTTTTTCATTTTACGTACAAAGCCCGTGCTGCGTCCTACTTTAATATATTGTAATTCGGAATTTCGGAACTAATTTAAAAACCCGTAACTATCAATAAATAACGTAAATTATACGAACTTGCATTTAAAAACGAGTTGGGTAAGACTTTATTGTATTTTTATACAAATGTAACTTTTTATGCGCGCAGCCGATTTGATGGGGTCATGCAAGGTTCATGGAATTTTTTCGGAAAGGGATTTATAACTGTTATATAATAAAATAAAACGAATTAATAAAAAGATAAAAAAGTTGCATGTTATATGCTTGTTTGGAACTTGAGATATGCGTGTATTTAACATACATTATTGATCGAATATCTAATTATCATTGTTTTCCCTCTAATTCATTTTAAACTATGCAATTACCGTCGTATTAAATGCTTTGGTGCATTCCCCAGTCTTTGTGCATCTAAAAATAAATACCTTGGAAATATTTTAAAGCCTTCAGAATACATAATTATATTTCATAAAAATGCCAGAAATTCTTTGCATATTTTATTACATCGCGTTCATATAAAACACACAAATAATGCAAAGTGCGATCGACTGACGCATCGATAATAATTCACTCATTGATATTAGACGAAGAGCTAAAAAATTTGCATACTTTTAAAATAAAATCGTGCAAAAATCGAAATTGAACATTTTTGCATATCTTTACGTTTCAGAGGTTTCTGAACATTTTGGAATACCTTAAAAAAATCGATGTGTGTATGTGTGTGTGTGGATACAATTTTTTTCGTGATTTCGTGAATGATTCAAAAAGCAGTATTGAATTCTTATTAAATGCAAATCTGCAACTTGCAAGCTAAATTTAGCGTAAATTTTGTTAAAGAATGAATCTATCATTATATATCAATTTATTGACGATTCAATGCCATTAATTGTTTTTTATACGTCTATTATAATTTTTATGTGCAAAATGCATTTTGGTATAACAGTGCACTTGCTAAACCCATTCATACATAGAATCGTGTATCACATCTAATTAAATGCAAATCTGCATTTGGCCAAAATTTGAGTTTGAATTCGACCTTTCATTTTCTTCAGCATTTAATAGAAAATTTGGCACATTTTTTTTACGTTTTTGTCAAATTACTCAAAAATATCAAGGTAAAGCACCCCCTTTCAGTTAGATCGGAAAAAACTAGATAAAATTTAGTAAATTTTATTGTATCTTTAACGTCATTAATAGATTTTTATACTTGCATATAAATTTTTCTGCAAAATGCAGTTTTGTCCAAAAAATGAATGTAAATTTAGCAAGTAAAAGTTTTTACTATAGAATTATAATTTTTTTTTGAACAATAATATTTCAGTGTGCTTTCGAAACCGTAAACTCTATCATATATGCAAAGTTTAAAAAAAAACAGACAATTATTAACACCAAGTACGTTTTTCCGCATTTTCTTCGAAAAATTAGAGGTGCTAAAAATTATAAAGTTAGAAAGATCCTATAAAAATATTACGAATGCAGTTCAAATAGTTTTGAGATATACTCATATATTTATTTATTAATTTTTTTTTCTTTATTTGTAATTCATTTTATTTTTTTATTTATTATTATTTTTTTCTTGAATTTGCAAAAAATGACAGGTTTTAAAAGAACTAAGCATCCGATTTGAATGGTTTTAAAAACTTTCTGCTGGTGCAGGCAAAATGATTGCTTTCGGGGAATTGTTTTTAATTTATTTAATTTGTTTAATTTCCAAAATTTAATTTTTTATTCTAATTTTAGCTATTATTCTAAAGCTCACGCATGTACATAAACATCAAATAAATTTAACTCTGCAATTTAGTTAATATTATTCTTATAAATATTAGGCTTTTATTATTGTTTAATTTAATTTAACTTTAATTATTTATTATTATTATTATTATTATTATTATTATTGTGTTTAATTTCGTCATATTACTCATAGGGTCTGTAAACAACTCCGATTATTTTTTAATATGAAATGAATAAAAAAAAATAATATATTTTGTATTAAAATTTGTTACTGGCTTCCCGTTTATATTACGAATGCAATTAATTTCTCGAATTCATATGTCGCATCGAGAATGATAATGTTGAAATGTTTAATACTTCGAACCACCAATACGAAATACGATAATATGTGCAAAACACATATTCATTTCTGCTAATTAAAGCTTTAAGCAGTTATAGCCAAGATCAGAGCTTTAAATATAATAGTAGTCATAAATAGAAATCTTAAAAATCAATCAGATTTTTTATTCACTTTGTATTACAATTTTTACACACCTTGCATTTTTAATTTACTTCAACCTATTGCAATTTTGTATCGTTAATTTAATTTTTAAATATTTTTTAAAAAATTGTTGACCTTAGTGTCGATGCAATAAGAAAAAATGTGTATATATTGAGAGACAATGAGTAATATTATAAAGAGACAATAAACGAGTCATTAGAGATGAAGTGTGTTAATAGAGACGAACGAAGTAAACAATATTTTTATTTACTTTTGAAATAAACTTATTGAAGGTGAAAAATTGACATGTTTTGCTCTAAAAATAAAATTTGCACAATATATAATATAGAAAATACCAAGTACTTTGTATCGTTTTATTTTGTTGTCTGGACCGTAGTCTTTCTACCTCTGTCAAAATCAAAGAATGCATTATTGCATCGATTTGTTTGCAGATGCACATCGCAAAATTTCTATTCAAATGCATACCTAATTTGTGTTATTAACTATTCTGAAATTTCATTCGTAAACGTTAATGATGCCGAGAATGCAATATTACTAAGCTCATTAGTTTTTGATGTATGGAAGGGAATGGAATGAAATTGATAGCATTATAAATTTATATATATGTATATATATATATATATATATATATATATATATATGCATGACATATGGTAAATATATTCCAAAGGCTTTCATGCACCAATCCAAATGACTATTTTTTTTACAGGCATTGGCTGTTTTAACACTTACATCATTTGTTTTGATATAGACTTGGTTTTATTTAATATTTTTCATATTTAGTTTCTATTTTAAATTATATCTTTTTCAATCTAGTATTACACTTCTATAATGAAATTTTGAATAAAACATGTTGAAATTTTTATTACTAATAATAGGTTGTCAAATATCTCCTTCCGCCTTTTTGTATTATAAACCAATAGCAAAAAAGCGGAAGGGAGATATTTGACAACCTAATATATTTACCAATGTATATATTTTGGACATTTTTTACATTTTATTGAATATCTTAAAAATTTGTTCAGGCTACTTTATTTTATGTACACCAGTGAAAACTAGATAAAATTTACTAAAATTTAGTATGAACTGTTACATACACTTGGATATTGAAATTTTGAATAATTCTTAGTTGAAATGCGGACTTTAGAATTTTGATATTTGGCAGGTATTATATAGATTTAAAACATTTTTTTAACTATTCTTCAAAACTTTTTAATTTTCATTTAATTCATTTTATTTCAAATTTCTCATTCTTAAAACCTTAATCATGAAGCAAAATTTCTACAGGAAATTCAAACATTACAACGCATTATTCACAACTCGAATGAGCACTTTAATTAAGAAAAGATTATAACAAAATTTATTTCAGGTAGGTTTATAAGACAGCTATACAACATTTTTTTATTGCTTTTTTATACATTAATAGGTTTTGGATTAGAGTTCATAATAGTATCCGCAATTATAAAACGCTGATATAAAATAATTTAAAGCAATAAAGTAGTCACATTACAATCAAAAATATAAAAATCATGCACGGTCATAAAAAGCACGAAATTTATGAACGGCCTCGGAATGAAAGAAGATAATTTACTGGCTTCAATAAAAAACGACCTATCTATCTATTTATAAATGCCTTTTTAAAATACGGCCTATAGTACCTACAATACAATCAGCATTTTCCGAATACATTATCGAGAGGAACGTAATAACATCGCTCCAGTCAGTTCATTGTTATTTATCCTTTTTATCAAAGAGAAGAATCCTTTCTGTTCTATATCAGAGGTAGGTCATTTGAAAATACTAAGAAATACTTGAATGAACATGTCTGGAAATAAAAGAGTAATAAAAAATTCTTTTTAGATACGCATAATAATCAAATGATTTAATGGCATGAAGTACTTGTGTCACGGAAACGTTGACGCCACGAAGGGCACAGAAGTTTTATGGGTTTAAGGACTCACGATATGCAATTATTGTTTAAAATCATTAAAAAAAGGTTTTGAGTTATTGTTTCCGTAGAAAATTTAGGTTTTTCAACATTCATCGCAACATAATACTTGAAAAAATTACAAAGTAAATAAACGAGAAAACGCTTTAACTTCGCATTCGCCTGAAAAAGATTAAAAATAATTAACAATAATTCTTAAATTTATAAAATCATAACAATTATTATATTACAAATTATTTTAATATTTTAAATCAATTAAAACATTGTACATAATTATCTTAGTTACAACTGTCTCATAAATATGTCTTGTTGGAATTTCCCACTAAAAGCCAAGCCAAAATGCACTCAACCTAGAGCGAGGCCTTGTTTTAGGTTGAGTTTTTTTACGATTTAGCGGAAAGGCCGAGAATGGAAGAATGGGAGAAAGCTTATATATAAATATTAAATGTTATGTATTTTTTATTTGTTGTAACTATGTAATAGACTAACTAATCGACTAAAATCATTGATAAATTTAACTAAATTTAAAAGGATTTTTTTTTTATTATTTTATTGGCTTTATAAACTGGTACATTAGCCATATACTAAATTACATAATATCTACACTATCTCTTACATATATATCATTGTTTTATGTATATTGCATTTATAATTTTATATTATTAGATTTGATGTAAATATAAAGAGCTCCATATAATCTTGTTTCTATCATCACTGTTATAAAATTAATTGGAAGGACATATTAAACAAAAACAAAACTATGTATCTCATTTATTTGCAAAGATTGTTAGTTTATGTTTTGATTTTGATATCTTTAATACATATGTGAATATATGTGATATGTATAGATATGATGAGTCTGATGTACCTCGATTTTTATAATGTCGCCAATATCATGTATCAACTCTATCGATTTATCGATCCATTACCACTATAGGTAATTTTTTTCAATTTTCCCAAAATCGTTCGAGTTCGAGATTTTCTGTTTAGATAAATTCAAGTTTCCGGACACTGTAGATATAGATTTGCCCGGTTTTCATTACATTGAAAGCAGGAAACAAAGGCGAGATAGGAAAAACACAACGTCGTAATCTAATATCTGAAATCCGACTTTTGGATTTATATATGCAGGGGCTTGTTTTTATCATTACTATACGGTTGATATCCAGGAAGGTCGTATTATATTGCCGCTTCTCTGAGTGCAGGTTATGAAACCGGATCGGATGTTCTAGGGAAGAAATGGACGGGTTGGAATGGATGCAAGATTTAATAAAATCTTTATAAAATATTAGATAACTTGATGTGCATATGAGCAATGATCATTTTTGTCCGCCAAATGGCATTAAACGGGTTTCCAAAACCGCTGGTCATGCATTTGCCAAAAACTAATCAGCACGTCACCCCGTCGACAGGATTCTAATGTTTTTGAGTCATTGACGAAAAACTGTATCCGCACATACACACATACATACACACACACAATATATTAGTTTTTTATCTAAGATATCCGAATGATGATCTTCATCTTTGATACTTGAACATATATAAAATTCAATTGTAGGCCTTTTTTAGGGATTATTTTTATTTGGATATTTGCAGCAACTTTCTGTACCGTATTCTAAAGCTCAAAAAAGAAAAATTAGGATTTTTTTGACAATTTTGATTTATGTTGAACATTTTTGAAAATTTTGAAAACATTTAAATAATATAACTGATAATTCTTGAAAACCTAAAGTTTTTGTGAAAACTTGCAAATTTTTGAAAACTGAAAAATTGATTGATTGATTTATTGAGAAAATATTGATATTTCTTGAAAACTTAGAAATTTACTGAAATGTTGGAATTTTTTGAAAACTGAATTAATAATTATTTTTAACTTTGAAAATTTTGAAATATCTTGGAAGTTTTTATTACTCATTTATATCGGTTTTTGCGCAAAGTCGAAAATATCTAATTTGTGACTGCCAAAGGTATATATTTAAACTAATTTTTTGTATTTCCGAAACTGCTGGATCTGCCTTTGCAAAAATTTAATCATTACATCATTACGTGGAATGTTTTTTGAATCATTCAAAATATACGCTCTTCCTCGAAAAAGTATGCAAATTTTTGAACATCACGATAAAATTCTTTAAAATGTAGTGTATTAACAAAATATTTTGTTTTTATTATTGACTTGCTCTAATTACACAATAAGCCATTTACAATTATTTATTTTAATACATCCAAACTCAAATATTTTCAATAAAATTTTAAATATACATATCTATATTTTAATTTTAATCTAACTAAAAATTCATAAATTACTCTATAGCTTTTTATTACTGATTAATATATCTAACAAAATATCTTACAATTAGAATAAAATATTTGTAAAATTTTTAAACATGGGCGTAGTAGAAAAATGATATTCGAAAAGCTCGAATAATAAAAATAAGGTTTTATAAAAGCTGCAAAATTTAGTATCCAAATAAAATTTGTCACAACTGAAAAAATTACAGCACAATCAAATTCTGTAAAATGTGATATATTAACTAAGTATAGGGAGCGTCCACTAATTACGTGAGATTTTTAAGGGTAGTGTTTTTTTTTACAAAAATTCATGAAATGTCACGTGGAGGAGGAAGAGGGCGTAAGATATCACGTGTATTCAATTTTTAACAGATTTTTTCAAAAAAAAAAATCAAACATTTTCAAAAAAAAATCTAAAATTTTACGATTTTCTCTCTTAACTAATGATACACGTATTACCATGGAGCAATGAGGGTCCAAAAATCCTTAAAAAATTGATCACATGATTAATAGACGCCCCCTAATTTTAGAATAATTTATTTGTAAATTTGTGAAACATGGTGTAATAGAAAAATCATATTTAATTGTTATTCATTATGTAAAATAATTGTATTTTTGAGTCCTCTTGGAAGAAATCTGTGGGCTAAATAAATAAATATTTGGAAAGCTGACATTACAGATCAAAGTTCCGAAAGTATAAAAAGATAAAAGTAAAGATAAAAGTTGCAAAAATTTGTATTCAAATAAAAATTGTAACAACTGAAAAAGTTACGAAGATTGCCTAACCGCAGAAACATGTGGCCTGAAATGGGAAATATATAATGGGAATAAAAACAAGTACCGTCCGCATCTGCGATCAGGAACAACTCTTGTTTATATTTATTATTATTATTGAGAGATCTCCGATGATAATAGCGAAACAACCTACTCGGTGTGCTATCAAACCCGTTCCTCCCCTATACTACAGTTTCCTATATAGAACACACGGCGTGTGTGTATGTGAACTAATTCAGAACAACTTTGCTGATGTGATGTGATGTGAAGACAGACGTCTAGTCTTACGTGTTTTACTTGTAGATCGTTCGTTATGAATTCTGCTGGGAAGAAGAGTATCCCGGCCGCCTTTTTCACTCGGGCGCAGCTTGGCTTCCTCATTATGCGAAATCTGCATTCGTTACGGTTTCTTTTAAGGGTTCGCTGACTCTAAAAGCATTGTTGTAGCGAACGCGATGCCAAGAATCTACATTGTTGGAAGCAGAAATTTATGGAATATACAGTTAGTCAATACGAAATCTGATAATCAATTTCTTTTTGCGTCGGTGTAATTAAAACAAAATTACAAAGTATCTGGATTTATCTACGCATTTGAAACCATGTCAATCAATTAGCCATGAACGCGTTCGGTTGCCTCATATACATCCCACAGTCTGCTAAGTTTTCATTTCGATTCGTGCGAACGATGAGATCTGTTACAGTCACGCTCGCTTTCCTCAAGGAAACCACCTCAGTATTACGTTTCTCATTACGAATTATACATAGACACTCACACTAGGGAAATTAAAAAAAATCTATTAAATTTTTATTGGACCAAATGTTTTTTCTTTATTATCTCTTTTATTTACAACTGTCCAGTAAAGGATATTTAATAGTCGGCTGAAAAGGAACATTATATACTACAAAGGCATGTTGGAAAAAACAACTCAGTAGTTGTTTCTCCATTCGATAAAAAATTCACAATATTTTATTGATAATTATATAATTTTAACTTATTGAATATTTCTTATAAATAATAATTAAGTCATTTCCATTTTTTATCAGAAGAGTTGATGGCATAAATCCAGTGGCGCTTTTCTTCTCTCTGCGCTCTGTTATCAATAAGTTTGCTAATGAATTTGGCTGACTGATTAGCTTGTTTCTATATTTGTGTGCTGTTTTTGTAATTACTTCATTTATGGTAGATATATTCGTGTCGGCATGAATCAACCAGTTTGAAACATATTTTGGAGCTCCTAAAGCAATTTTCAAAAATTTGTTTTGAAATTTCTGTATAATTTCTATATTAGTCATATGAGCACTGCCCCACAATTGTATACCATAACACCAAATTGGTTTGAATAAAGATTTATATAAAAGTAGCTTATTGTATGAGCTTAGTTTGGATTTAGTTCCTAGTAACCAGTAAAGCTTTTTGGTTTTTATCTCAAGCTGTTGGCTCTTTTTTTATATGAGTTTGCCAATTAAGTTTTCTATCGAGGTATATGCCGAGATATTTTACATGGCCTTCTTGAGGTACTTGAGTATTTCCTATTGTTACTGGTGGGAATGTCTCTCTTCTAAGGGTAAATGTGACATGTACTGACTTTAAGCCATTCATTTCAAATCTCCAGGTTTTGTTCCATTTTTCTAATAGATTTAAATGGTTTTGGAGTAATTCAGATGCAGAACTGGAATCTATGTATGTGGCTGTGTATATTAGAAATAGAATTGGCCCCAAGACGCTTCCTTGTGGAACACCTGAGAAAACTGTCTTATTTGATGATTGAGTGTCTAAAATATTTACATAAAAACTCCTATTTGACATATATGATCTTATTATTAAATATAGAGAGTACGTCAAATTAATTTTTAATTTATAGAATAGCCCAGTATGCCATACCTTATCAAATGCTTGTTGTATATCTAAGAAAGCTGCTGAACAGTACTTTTTTTTCTTCTAGTGATTTATTTATATAATGGACAATTCTATAGGTCTGCTCTATAATCGAATGCAATTTTCTAAATCCAAATTGGTATTGAGGTATCCAAATGTTATTTGATCAATTTATTGAAACGTTAAAAAACACAAAATGAAATAAAGTCGCATTTCCGTTGATCTCGTCATTAATATCAATTTATCCTCGCACAAATAACATTTCTCGAGATATCTATCTATCTATCTATCTCTCGGCAATGTTCACTTGCCATGCGTTATGTAGTTACATCCCGTCAAATACTGCGAAGTATATATTACAGCACGTCCCGCGTCCGTAATTTATATTCGCCCGCACATGTTAGATACGTGATATCGGTTATTCCGAACCGACAGGATTTATTGTATAGTTAAACAACAATACTCACACACAATACTCGGCTATGTTCTACTTCTTTCCGACTTTTCATGTTTGTCGAACTACGCAAACGATATTTTTGTTCTGCTTCGTCATGTTCGTTTTAATTATACATTTTCATGTAAGTTGCAGAACGAATTGATGGCTCTGTATAATAAATTATCAATTCTGAGTTGAAATTTGACAAATCGCAAAAAAATCTAAAATGAAAATATTTGCACATCTTTACGTTTCAAAGATTTCTGAACATTTTGGCAAACTATGTTATGTATGTATGTATGTATGTTTGTTTGTGGAAAGCTTTTTTGTTTCAATTTTTAACTTCCCGTAGAGTAAGCTTGGTCATGTTCATTTTAATTGTACTCGTTTATGTAAAAACGAATTGATGACTATGTATCATGATTTATTAACTTCCCGTAGGGTAAGTTATTGTAAGCGTCCAAAAATCAAAATTGAAAATTGTTACATTTCTTCACGTTTTGAAGGTTTCTGAACATTTTGGCATACTTCAGGAAAAAATGGATGTGTGTGTGTATGTATGTATGCATGGATACAATTTTTCGTCCACATTTTCGGGCGCACAAATCAACCGATTTGAATGGTTCAAAAAACATTCGATTCCTATTGATAGGGAGATGTGCTGATTAGTTTTTGGAAAAGGCAGATCCAGCCGTTTCAAAGATATGGAGCAAAGAATGCAGAAAACAGAAATAGAGTTTTTGAGAGAATGAAGTATCCGATTTAAATGGTTCAAAAATCATTCAATTCGTAATGATGGGAAGAAGTGGTGATTAGTTTTTGGCAGGAGCAGGTCTCAACTTTCCTGAGATACAGAGCTAAATTTGTAAAAAATGGCAGTTTTTGAAAGAACTAAGCATCGGATTTGAATGATTCAAAAAACATTGTGCTTGTATTGACGAAACGATTTTTTTTGGGGGGATTTTTTTTTAATATCGCAAATAATCGGATTTTAATTATAATTCTAGCTACTTTCTCCACCTAGGATTAATTCAATGGAGGAATCCTAACGTATTTATTTTTCCTATTTTGCTTATAATTATATTATTTGTATTTATTTATAATTTTTGTTTTTGCATCTTTATTATTGTTTATTTTAATTACTTTAATTAATTTTTATTTTGTCTATACGTAACACATTAACTTATAGGATATGTGCTCTGATTTGCTAATTATAAATAATTAAATAAAAAAAAATCTAGCTAAAGTTCTAGAGCTCACTTATATACTTCGAATAAATAATTTTAATCGAGCAATTCAATTTACAAATTTCTTATAAATATTAGATAATGTTCTTCATTTTAAATCCGATTGATTTGGTTTTGTTTATTTACTTCTATGTAAACATATATAAAAGTCGTCGTCCAATTTATAAGCTCTTATATTTTGTCGATAAAATAAGATCAATGAAAGCTACAGTATTTATAATAATCTATTTGAAAGCATTTAATATTCCTCGAATATTTCATTACGGTACGGAAAGTTTCAGCAATTTGCCTTAAGACACGATGCCATACACCACTAGTTAATATGATTTTATTTAATTAAAAATAATAATATAATTTAAGCAATAGTTAATTATGATTTCAAGTCGGGAACAATATATGCAAACTTAGTAAATTACAAAATATAACTGCGTAGATGAATATAGTTGTCATGGAGTAATTGCAAAATTTTGTGTTATGACGAGTATATCATATCAATTTTGTAAATAAATAAAAGTCTTGATTAACAAAAATTAATTATAACAAAAAAAAATGACGAGTATATACGTCATGCGTATAAAACACTGATAAATTTTTCAATATAAACCCGCTTTTCCATTCCACATCTCACCAGCGCAACATAATCTCATGACGAATATACACGTCATGAGCTCGATTCGTATGACACAAAACTGAGACACGTAATGACGCGAAATACAACTTAACTGGTTAATTACCCAAACATTTCATCCTGTGTTACATAACACCATTTTCCCGAATTCGAAATTTTCGTAATCGGCGCGCATGAATAAAAAGGATCAAGGAAATAAATAGCGTTTAAAACATAAACCAACTTTCCCGAACGCGATAACAAATTTATCACGCATAACATTCGTATTTTCGTTCGTTTTCACGGTTGCAATGAGAAATGTTTATTTTTGATTCAATGAGAGAAGCCAGGTGCTACGGGGCGTAGGATTTAAGTGTTGTATGATGGCGTAGTAATGAGAAAACAAGTCAGACTCCTCTCGAACTCCAACTGTTTTCATCATATGAGTGGGTCGGTATAATGTGCGCATCATTTTTAATTTATGCAATTTTCAAGACTATTCTGTGTGTTGTTATGTTGTGAGTAATGGGCTGAATAATGATCATTATGAATATTTCATATAAAAAATTAATTATCCACATTATCAAGGGGGCGTCCATTAATCACGTGATCAATTTTTTAAAGATTTTTAGATCCCTCTCTCTCTTGGTTATACGTGGTAATATTCAAAATTTCCCTCTTCTTTCCCCGCCAAACATCACGTGATTTTTAGTTACGAGAAAAACTGTATTTTTTTTAATGTTTGGATTTAAAAAAATTTGGTAAAAAATAAATATACGTGATATCTTACTATACACCTCCCTCCCCTACGTGATATTTCATGATTTTTTGTTAAACTTTCCCTCCCCCTAATGTATGAAGTTAATTTCAGAAAAATCTGATAAGTATACTATTTACATTGACTCTTGTTTAACGTCTGTTTCATGTTTAATTGACTTGTTTTAAGTCGTCCGAATCGAGCTTATGATGAGTATATTCGTCTATCACAAAGTACGTTGCGTTTATCAAATATCGGTTGAAAAATATATTTTAAATATATGGGATTATTTTGCAAAATTGAAAATGTTATTACTTTGTTTTACTTATTTCTTAACATAAGTATTTATTACATAAGTATTAAAATCAATATCTATTAAATTCAATAAAGTGTTATAGATTTAAAGACTAATTTTTTATGAAAATAAATAATTAATAGCAAAATAAACAATAGAAAATGTTATTTATACATCGAAAACTAAAATCCTATTGATTAAGTATATTTTCCCGCATTTTGAGAAGTTTATGCAAATTGTCTTAAGGTAAAATGCCACTTACAACTACTTATTTTATACAGTCATAGCCATAAAATATTCTAAACAACTTGACATAATATGTAATGTTTTGGAAAATGAAAAATTCTGCATATCTTTACCTTTCAAAGGTTTTAAAAAAACTTAAACTAAAAAAGAAGATTTTCTCAGAAAAAATATAAATGTATGTGTGTGTGTATGTATGTAAGTGTGGATACAAATTTTTGTCGATAATTTCGAGAGCACAAATCAACCGATTTGAATGATTCAAACAACTAAACGAAAAATTCCAATTTACTCCTATTTAACTTATGGAAATCGAAAATCAAATATTAAGCATACCTTTACGTTTAAAAGGTTTCTAAAATTTTGGCATACATATGAATAAATGGTCTATACATGTGTATATGCATGTGGGGATACAAATTTTCTTAGACGATTACGAGAGCATGGATCAACCGATTTGAATGATTCTAAAAAAACGATTTGTTTTGATAAAGATACATGCTGAGTAGTTTTTAGTATAAACAAAATGTATTATAGAAAAATATTATAAAAAGCGCATATCATCTTATAGCACTTCTACTTATGACTCCGTCTACTAGAAGATTGAAGAGAAAAATTCCTTTGGATTTGACATAACATAGTGAGCTGTTTATTGGAACAGTTTCACGGATTATTTAGTTTATATTATAATTTTACCTTTAGTTTTAATTATGTTATGAGTTGTAATTATTATTATTTTTATTTTAATTTTTATATATTATTTTAATTATAGTTTCCTTCTTATATCAGCTCTGTAATGAAAAAAAACGCATATTTTGATTTTAAATAATGTTTAGGAGAAAATGTGCATTAATTACTTGTGAACGTATTATATATAGTTAGGTGATAAATTTAATGAGTTTGACATAGTTCCATTACCAATCTGTCTCCAATTATTTACTTCCCATAAACAATTTTTAGATATATCTGTTTGTTCGCTTTGAAGAAAACAGAATTTTATTGTGAATTCTAAATATACCAATGATTTATGTTCGCAATATAGTCGCAGCCCGACGGCGTTTACTGGCATGAGCACACAAGCAAAATTCAGAGTAAATGTTTTCTTGTGCATGTCGCCAGCAATAATAAATCATAGAAGAAAGTTCCCAAGGAGGAAAGATTGATGAACGCAGATAGGAACATTGCGAGTTTTATATAATAATAGTATAAGAACGCTGATTCGGGTCTCGAAATGCTAAATCAATTTATTTTTCAATGCCGAAAGATCAATATGATCTGTGAGAGGAGAGTTCTCAGGCGAAGAGAAAATATGAGCGATGGGAGAATAAATTAAAATAATGAGCAAACTTTAAAAATGTTATATATTCGAGTTAAAAATGGCTCTTAAATTAGTTGGGAATTGTATAATATAGTAGGGTTAATATTTAAGCACAATAGAATGCTCAAATATTGATCCTACAGCTCGATTAGAAAGTCTATGTTATTTATTAAGCTTGAAATAAGAATAGTAAGGGTTTCCACTATTATCTGAAGAACAAGTGAAGCTTAGCATTTTTTAACAGTACTATTTTGAAGTAGAGGGCAAAAGATTAGTTATGTGGCATCAATTTAATTTGTACGATGAGAAGATAAATGGCCATGTATCAATATTTATAATAATATTATTTTTTCTGGTTAGAGGGCATCCACTAGTCACGTGATCAATTTTTAAAGATTTTTGGATCTTTCTATACCCCTTGGTCATTCCTGTAAATATTCAAAATTAGTCCTTCTAGATCCCCCCCCCCCCAATACCAAATGTATTTTTAGTACCCAGAAAAAACGCTGAATTTTTAGAAATGTTCAGAATTTTTTTTTATTTTTAAATAAAAATAAAAAAATTGTAATTTTCTGTTAAATCTCTCTCTCTTTTTAAGCCTCACATGATTAATGAAAGCATCTTTAGTTGATTTTTTGGTTTTGAGCACTGTTATTTAGTTTATGACACCTGAATAGAATTTTTAAGTATACATCCTCATTGTATTGTTTTATAAGATAAGATGTATTGTTAATTTTTAGTTAGATTCAAGTTTTTTTTAAGTAACTTTCATAAAAGCTTACTTGTGGTCGGGGTAAAAATGACCAACTGAACCTTTGGCAAAGGTGTAAATAATAAAAAAATAGTAAATAAAAAAATAAATTCAGTCAAAAAATCAATTTTGCAAAATAATTATTAATTCAATCAAAACAGTTATTCCAACTCTGCTGATGAATATTTCTGACAAAATACCAGATCAAGGTTGTATACAGTGTTATATCTACAAAAAGTACCCATGAAATTTATATTTGCATTAGTTGAATAACGTAGCTATTATTTCGTAAAATTCATTTAAAATTGAAAATAAGTTTTTGGATCTGTTTGCACCCTGGTTGTTCCATTTATACGCCTATGAGGTAAAAAAACCATGTGACAAATTTTTGAAAAGCAGCAAAATACGCATGTCTACAATGATGAATTATCTGGGAGTTTTACTGAACATAGTCAGATAATTGTTTGTTTGATACGTGTTATCTGTTGTGATGTAGTTCATTTGATATAGACAGCAAAATTACTGAAACTTAAATTTGCGTCATATTCTACACTACTTCTTTAATCAAAATATTTATCACATTAATCTATTTCTATAAAATATTATAAGTCACAATTAAACCTCAGGACTAAAAACCCTGAATCATTTATTGCTCTATCTTTTATAAATATCGCAATCAACCGCATTTTCCATTTTGTTACACAATAATTCAACAAAGAAAATATTTATTTAACCGCGAACGTTTCCATGGCGCGTATTTACATCAGCATTAGAGGCGCACATTTAATGGAGAGTGAAAATTAAAAAAAAAGTGCTCGTATTTGAACAGTCACAAGATAAATATTTCTGCGAAAGTGTTAGTCTCCCCCATTCGTCGTTGTTGAAAAGTATAATTGGGTCAACAGACTAAACATACAAACTACGAAACGCACATGCCTCGTAGTATAAATACGAAAACACTCTGAAACTCATATAAAATATCTGAGGAGCTGGTAGGATATTACCAAAAAATAAATTTGGATTCTGGAGAACATCAATTGAAAAGCGTAATTTTTGTAAAAAAATTTTGCTAAATTAAATGAAATTTATAGTGAGGTTTCTGGGAATTGATAAAGGAGTAGATGATTTTTTTGCAGTCCCAAACCTTCGTTATTTGACTTCCGAAAGACGTATTTGTCAGCGAATCCGACTTGCAAATTTTTTTTGACCACGCAAGTTATTCTTTGATACAAAAAAAAGTATATGCTACCTATCATTTGACCTTTCTTAGATGTTTTATATAAAACGACTGGACCAATTTAAAATTTGTTTAATTTTTCTATAATCATAGAATTTTTTTGACAATCTTGATAAAAGATGATCTTAACAAACATTTTGAAATATACATAAATAATTATTAAAGTTTGAAATGGTGAGCCACAAACAATTTTTAAATTCTATGCCACTGTTTAAAAAGTAGCTTAATTAGGCAAAATGTCAATTAGATTTAGTTATGTCTTGTTTTTTTTTTATTTTTATCTTCATTTAGAAAATTTGCTCTGAATTTATCAACCTTTGTTTTAACATTTATAACATAATTGCTAGAAATTTTTAACAGTATATTTTTTCTTTATTCAATTTTTTACGTTCAAGTGGTATTGTAGTCTAGAAGTTTTGAGGATTCGATTCTTTTATATTTCTAAAGTTTTTCCATTCAAAAATATGCGTACAATATTTTTTTTAAATTTGAATTACTTTCGGAGATATAGCTTTTTGATCACGATAATCCTCCTGAAACTGTTTTTTCGATAATGACACCCACGATTTTCCCAACTTTTACTAAAATGATTTTCTTGAAATTTTTACAGAGTCTTCTTAATATATAGACTTCTAAATTCTCATCAATGTAAACTTATGTGAAAATGACAATTTTTGTAAAATTTGAGAATATCAAAAAAATCGTATTTATTTTCTCTAGACAGTCGCTATTTTGTGGAAAAATTGTTGACATTTTTGTGAAACCCCCGAGAGCCTCCACTATATTATCTGCTAAAATTAAAACTTTTTGACTGTTCTAAATTTGCAATTTTTTTCTTTAAAATATACCTAATAACAGAAAAATAAATGGGTAGTAAAAATATTGTTTGTCCCTTTTGCTTTCTTTCGAAAATCACATAAAATTGATAACATTTATTATTTTTGATCAAATTATGTCCAGAGCAAAAATCAGGGGTATGGTCACGTGACTGTTTTTTGATACTTTCCACATTATCACCTGCAAGAATTAAAACTTTTTGACTGCTAAAATTCTCATTATTTTCATTAAATGAAAACTTGTAAAACATTTTTTACTTGTAAAAAAATGGATAGTAAAATTATGGTCACGTGACAGTTTTTTGAAACCATTCATTTTATCACCTGTACAATTAAAACTTTTTGACTATTTTAATTTTTAATTTCTTTCTGCGTTCCTAAAAAAATTCCTAACAATCTTTTCTTATTTTTGATCAGATTATGTCCAGAGCTAAAATTAGGGGTATTTTAAAAAACTATTAATTAATAACTTGGTAAAATTCATGTCTCTAGACTAGACTTCTACGGTATTTTGGCAGTAGAAGACAATGATTTATAATTCCAGTTTATCGCGGAAAATGACTATCAATTCCAGTATTAAGCATTAATTTTATTTCATTGTTTTTGTTATTTATATATCTTCTAATTATACTTTTCTATTTTTTACCGGCTCTGTTATTATTAAGTTCAGTTCGGTCGGTGTGTTTTCTGTTGACAAACCAATTTATGCGCCCAGAAACAGGATATACGACAGTTGACGACATGTGGCTTCCCTCCAGGGGTGTTATGTTGTTCGTTCATAAGATTACTTGAATTACATATCTTGTATTTCTTGTTATTTGGGTTAGGTCGCAAAGGGCGAGCCACACAATGTTGTATTTTACTTGCCAACTAAAGCTGCGAGTGCGAGTTCGAGTTTATCTTGCAAAATAGCTAAGATTGCTGGCAAACAATAATCTCGTTTACGGAATTAGACAAGCTGATTAATTTCTGCTTGAGGAATAGATTACATTACAAGGTTTTATGTAAGATCATTTATCTTCTGCGCGCTCTATGTGATTTTACGTAGGATTATACGATATCGAATCATATTTTCATGTATTCTCAAGCTGTCGGCTGCTGGATTTTAGCAATAACGCCAAAGTTTGCGTTTGGACGTGTATATTCTTCATGCGTATATAACTATTTCTAAAAGCTCTATAAAAGCTCGATTCGTACGACACAAAACTACCTATGTGCCATGTTCTACATGAGCTCCACAGTTAATTGGTTAATCCATATAGTAGTTTGAACCATCTAATTAATAAATTCAATTTCCACAGCATCTCTGAAAGTGCATATAGCATAACATTTGACGAAACAAGTTATGATGATCAATTTTTTGCTGTGAAATCGCACGTCATGCAAGAGAAGATATGTGACTAACCGAATTACGAGTGACGGAGTATAAATGTGTTCCGTTGCATATGTAATTCCATTTCTCAAATAAAAAAAAATTTATACTGAACCAAGGCGAACAAAAATAGAAAAACCTCCTCGGTAATAAATAAAAATAAATTTGAAGTATAATTTATTTATTTTACATAAGGCGTTTGGTGTTTTTTTTATTATATGTCAGTAATGTAATTGAAAAAAATGTTCCACAGAAACCATCCAAACAAAATATCGCCGACCTGTTATTATTCATTCCATAAATATTATTAGTGAGATAAATGTGTTTTGTTTGTAAACTGACTAAATATATTTTTATTTTCGAATGATAAGAGATACAATGAAACAACACATAACAATTCCATAGATAGCATTGTAATAAATATTGATACAAGACTCGGAATGCTAGAATATGTTAAACAATAGCAGGCTGCGGTTTATTTGATCAAGAATGAGAAATTTTTTGGTTTGGTTGGTAATATAAAAAAAATTCAATAGTCTATGTTATCAATGTGGAATTGTTTATATATTTTTTATGGTAATTAATACGAACAATGGATTTGTAAGTAAAGTTTTATCGGTCGACATTCGATAATTGTAGGAATGCGAGCATAATCGTATTTCAGAATAAGGACTAATTAGTTAATAGTTTATTTAACTAGTTAACTGTAAAAATAACAGAAAAATGTTATTACTAAACTTCACTTCTCTGATAATTATAAGCATATATTTAAACTTAATGAAATATTTTACATATAAAAATAAGAATGTAGGAGTGTAATTTGATGGAAGCAAATACTGTAGAAAAGTAGAAAATAATATTTAAATAGCCAAATCCTAATTCTTGTTGATTGGGTACCGTCTATTAATCACGTGATCAATTTCTAAGGAATATTAGACACTTCTCCACATTAGTGATACGTGGTGATATTTAAAATTACTTCCTTCTCTCGCCTAATTTTAAAACCTAGAGAAAACCATTTTTTTTTTGGAAAATTTTGGATTTTTTTATAAAATTTAGGTAAAAAATAAAGACAAGTGATATCTTACTAGACTCACCTCTCTTCTACGTGTCATTTCGTAATTTATGTCAAAGCCCTCCTCCCAGATTATTGGAGCTTCTGATATTTACGCATTTTGGGATATTCATGCAACTTAAGGTAAAATTCCACGCACAACTTTTAGTTTATACAGTCATAGCCCCAAAATATTCTAAACAACTTGGTATTTCAGAATAAATTTTCCAAAAATTTTAATTTCAATAGCAAACTTCTACATGACAAATATATTTGTCACTCACAGTTAAATGTTTAAATTATAACCTAAAGTACTCCATCAAATGCTCGACCCCTACTTGAGAATACCAACCAAAAAATTAAACCGTCCGCGTTCCATTTCATAAATAAATATAAATCAGATGATCCCATTGTACGTCATTTAAGTACGGCCATCAGTCTGCCGAAGTCGTGGCCTGACAGCAAAATCCTCAGGCATCAATTTCGTGCTTTTCGATATATCTGGAGATGGACACCCCGGCACGCACGCATCGATCAGAGACGAGAGCGTCGCACGTGGGGCGACACGCCGACGGGCGACTCCCGCCGACAGGGAAATAAGTTAAGCCTCGAAGTCTCCGAGGGCGACCGATTCGTTTACGGAACGAAATAATAAACCTTGTAAACGGCGTCGGTGACATAACTTTATTTGGATCATGTTGATTAGACGAGTGATGTTATTATACGTTATTATCCGAATCACTTTCAATCACTTTTCCACTATTAATAATGTCTGACTCATCACTTTCACTTATATTGTTTTCATCCCCAGATAATATATCTGCATATATCTCACTATTATCATTGCATTCAACACCCTGTTGTTCCATTATAAATCACGTTAAATAGTCAATATTTCAATATATAATTAATTAAAAACTTCAAAAGCGATTCTTTGATGACCGCACAAGCACTAAGAACGTACTACTACGTCACCGGCTACAGCAATTGGAATACGAGTGACGTATTACTACGTCGGCGGCTATTGGATAGCGGACAAACAATGACGTAGTACTACGTCAGCGGCCATTGGCTAGCGGACAAATAATGACGTAGTACTACGTCAGCGGTCATTAAAGAGTTAATACATTTTATTTTGAGCAATTTTCATACTCTGAAAAGCGTAGACCAAAATTGATATCCGAACACACACGTTTTCTCTAAGATATGCCAAAATGTTCAGAAACCTTTGTGAAGAATTGCGAAAATTTCCTTTTTCGATTTCCGCATTGACTATGATATACTCTACGGGAAGTAATTAATTAAATCATGTACTTTCCTTCCGCACATTATTTTTTACTACTTTTTAAAAAAGAATCATTTCAAATACATAAGAACTTTTATTAAGCTCTTGCATACAAGATGATACATTATCTATGGTGTAAAAATATAAACGCGTAAATATACAAAACTTAATATATGATTACCTGGATTGGTAACAAGACACTCTATTTTCACAATTGACAGTTCGAAAGATATCTTATGGCGAGGTAAAATTAAGATTACTGAAATGACAAGATTATATATCATAACACCGGTATTCAAGATTTGTATAAAATCTATAATTTTGATTTTCTTAAAATGAATTTAACAATTTTCAATGTTCGTAATATTATACAGTATAACTTATATTCTATTTTTGTTATATAAATCTGCATCTGATATTAAAAGAGTTAACTGTTAGTTTTTGTTGAGATTCAGTTGATTTGGTTTATTTTAATATTTGAACAATTTAATTTGAAAACACTCCTAAAAGCTAGAAAACATTTACTAAAATGTAGTAAAATTTGTATACATCTGCATAATGAAATTTTGACTAAAACTTGTTGGAACATTTTTCGGGTAGTATACCGAACATTTTTTTAGCAATATGTGAATTTTGGACATTTTTATACATTTTTTTGAATACCTCGTAATTTTTGTTTGAGACCTTTAGTTTCATAGACATCATTAAAATCTGAATAAAATTAACCAAAATTTGGTGAAAACTTTTATTTACGCTTGGATATTAAAATTTTGAGTAATTCGTAGTTGGAATGCAAATTTTGGTATTTTGAAAGTTTGTAATATATGGATTAAAAGATTTTTTTACTTTTAAATAAGTTTTAAGTTGCATTTTGCACGTTTTGATTTATTTACCTTAGTAAAAACTAGATAAAATATTCTTAAATTTCGTAAAAATCATTATTTACACTTGCATACTAAAATTGTGAATAAAACTTGACAGAACACTTATTTTCCAGTAACATATTTAGTAGTATGTAAATTTTGGACATTTTTATATATTTCTTTGAATATCTCGGCAATTTTGATCTGACTTCTTTGTTTTATATAAATACTACGTTTTAAATAATAGTAAAAACTAGATAAAATTGACTAAAATTTCGTAAAAACTGTTATATACTCGGATATAGAAATTTTGAATAATTCGTAGTTGAAATGCGGACTTCAGCATTTCCATTAATTGCATTATATGGATATTTGCATTATATGGATTTAGATATTTTTTCAACTTTTCGTCAAAAAACTTTTAATTTTTACTTCGGACATCATAATATTTTTACAATCGTAAAATCTAGATAAAGTTGACTAAAATCTCATAAAAACTATTATTTACACTTGGATATTGAAAATTTAAGTAATTCGTAGTTGAAATGCGGACTTTAGTATTTTGATAAAAGGCAATATATAGATTACATTTTTTACTATTCTTTAAATAATTTCCAATTTTTTACTTCGGACATTATAATATTTGTACATTTTCAAAAACTAGAAAAAATTGACTAATATCATGTAAACACTGTTATATTTTGGATATAGAAATTTTGAGTAATTCGTAGTTGAAATGCGGACTTCACTATTTTGATAAAATGCAATACATAGATTAGAATTTTTTTTTTACTTTTTTCAACATTTTTAAATTCCATAATAATTTGTTTACACTAGTAAAAGCTAGATAAAATTTACTAAAATCTAGTAAGAACTATTATTTATACTTGGATATAAAAATTTTAAGCTAAATTAGTTGTGATAGAGGCACTTTTATGTTTCGATTGGGTTGTATATATAAATATATGTATATATATATATATATATATATATATATATATATATATATATGTAATATTCATTTACATCTCCACTTCTCTGCATGGGTCTTACATCGCCTGGACCCCTTGGGCGGCTAGGCTTAAATTACTTTTGTAAGTTACACGAGTCGTTAAAATCATCACCACGGTCGGCGTTATGTAATGTATACGATGATATGCATAGTTGTTGAAATAAAAGAAAATTAAAAATAGAAACTCCGTGATAATGTTAAAAGTTGTTAGGCAATAAAATATGCTTCGTAAACGCCGGCATTTTCACATGCGTTGATGCGGAATAAGACGGTTGAGTAAAATAAAATTATTTGACTTGTGTAAAATGAAGTTTATCCGAAAATTGGCGCCTAAACTTAACGTTTGGGTAATATTTAAAATTTTAGCATAAATTATCTACTGTATTTACAAAAACCTAAAGAATTCTAACTCACAATGTTCGCGAGCGATCCCAAGCTTGCTTTTATCACATGCGCAAAAAAAATCCCGCATAAATTAGAATTGAGTTCAAAGTTTTTGCAATTTTCTAAGTCTTCACCATAGGTCCTTTACCATTCCCTCTTCATATTAAAATGAAGGTGTTCAGTGAAATGCAAAACTTGAAACGGGAAAGAAGGTTAACCTTCCTCCGTCGCAAAAAGCACGAACACTTGAAAAGCGTTTTTACCGTTCTACAAAATATCGACAGATGGTTTACATGTTGTTTTTCAAGATGGATTTCGTATCGCAGTTTCCGTTTCGTTCCCGTATGTACTTACAATAAATATAAATAATACACTACGTGTAGTACCTCAACTGAACTGCACAAGTGGAGCGAACATAACTCTAGAAATGGTAGAGCGATTCCCAAAATAAAAATATAAAATGATAAAATTTTATTCAATAATTATCTGAAATATTGAGATAATAGTAGACATGAAATTGATTGTCATTCAGCGAAGCAAGTAATAAATAACCCAAATATTTGTTAGAAATTCCATTGGTTTCTATGGTCCCTATATATTTTAATTTACTTAAATAATTTGGAAATAAATTGAAATATTAACATAAATTATATTAGTAAAATATATAAATAGTTTTTGATATAAACAGTAAGTTTACAATAAGATTTGAGCTTTTATTTTATTTCAATAATAAAAATTGGGTTTTTAAAAAAAAGTTTTCAGGCGCTTTCCGGGCGCTTTGCATTTGACCTGAAACGACGTGTCGTTCCAGGTCAAATGCAAAGCGTCGCTCGGCCGCCGGACTTTTTAAGAATTGCTCTTGACATTAAATATAATTTTAATTTATATTCTAGACATCAATAAAAGATATTTAATGATTCATAAAAATTCATTAAAATGTTTTGCTATAAATTACTATTTGTTATTTTAAAGTTGAGAATATTCTGTAATAACATAAAAAATATCGGCAAATATAGTGTGATTTAAAGCAATTTTAAATTTTTATTATTTTTAAATTCAATTAAATTTTATGAATATAAAACAAATTTATTTGAATATTAATTAGTATAACAAAGAAGTAATCGTTGATTAGGATTAATTAACTTTAAAAATGATTATTCGTTATCTTTTATGATAGTGAAAGAAAAGAGTTCGAATAAATAAAAATATTACTATATTATAAATATTATTCGTAATTCATGCATTATTTTTACATATGAGAATATAATTTTTTTTATAATAGTGAAAGTAAAGAGTTCGAATAAATAAAAATAATACATTTTTTATATAAAAAACTTTTGACTTTTAATTAAATAAAAAAAATATTAGAAACGTAAATACAAAATACCAATTTCAGTTCTAGAAACAAACAAATTTCCTAGTATATTCGTTTTCGAACAATTTTAATTAATTAATTTCAAATATTTAATTAGAAGCGTCTTTTGTTTACTCACAAAATTTTCCGAAATAAAAAATACTCTTTGTGGCTAAAACTCTTTTCAAAATTAGAGTAGAGCAATTTACTCATTCAACAAGAAATCGCATTGATCTAAATTAATATATACATTGATATAATAATCTAAATCATTATATACATTAGACAAAAAATAACGCAGAACCTTTCTAAGAACTATAACAGATTAATTCCAAATTTTATCGAATCGATATGATTACAAGTATCAAAACGCTTGATTCCATGTAGTATATTTGTCATTTTCCATTTATATAGTAAAAACCGGTTTTTTCGCTAAAAAAAGAGTTCTCAAATTTCATAATTTTCGTCAAAATGCCGGTTTTTAAATCCGACAAGTTCTAGTCTCTGTGATACCTATATATTTTAATTTACTTATATAATTCGGAAATAAATTGAAATATTAACATAAATTATATTAATAAATTATATAAATAGTTTTCGATATAAACAGTAAGTTTACAATATGATATGAGCTCTTATTTAAATTCCATAATAAAAAATTGGGAAATAGCAAATAAGTTTTCAGGCGCTTTCCGGGCGCTTTGCATTTGACCTGAAACGACGTGTCGTTCCAGGTCAAATGCAAAACGTCGCTTGGGCGCCGGACTTTTTATGGATTGCTCTTGATATTAAATATTTTTTATATAATAATAATTTATATTCTAGTCATAAATATAAGATATTTAATGGTTTATATAAATGCATTAAAATGTTTTACTATAAATTACTATTTGTTTTCTCAAGGTTGAGAATCGTTGTACCTAATACCAAAAAACCATCTTACAAATATTCAGTTACGAAAAGCATTTCGAGTACACAGCACTTTCGTATGTTTTATGTCTATATCTCAATGTGCAGTTCAGAGACGAGGCTTAATGTAAATATCAAAGAAAAACTTAATATGTATATGTAACGTAGTACGTACAACATGAAACATGCTCACGATGCACGATAGACGATGGGTATGCATTTATTTCTTAATGTCATGAATTTATAAATATTTAGAATGCGAGACCAACATAAAATGTTGTAAGATCGATTCTAAACAAACTTTGTACACGAAATTTGGCTTTCAACATTGTTCGAAGGAATAATATTTAGCTAATCCTGGAGCGATTCTTTATTTTTTATTTTTAGTGTACTTATTAGCTACGTTAAAAATCATTTTTCATCGCCAATTATTTTTATCTCTGTGGTAGGTATCCGTTGCCTGTTTATTAGATAAAATCCCTTATCTCACTTAAGAAATTGGGCTAAACTAGTTCCAGAGAATCGACTCTGTTAACAAGTTATCCCACACGGTTCTCAAAAAAGTCATCATATTAACGACACAAACATTCCTGCTCATATTCGTAGAATTCTTGTGAAATATACTCGAGAAAAACGTTCTTCTTATTATGAGAAGATTAACATCTGCTTTGTGTGAACGTTTTAAATGAAACATGAAAACAAAGCTAAAGGGCATGTGTTTGAATTAAGGATCTAGAATTTCAAAAATGCATTAACGGCATCCCCGTAAAAATAATATTTACAGAAACTTTTGTAAACTGATAGATGGTAAAGGAATCTGTATTGGAAATATAATTTGTCCAGACGTTAATTATTTTTCATCATCAAATTATTATTCACATAGTGTTTTTTATGAATTTGTTCCTACTCCGCAATTACAATGTGTTTTACGTGCGTGCGTGTTTCATTTTTTTTTTTCACAGAATGAAAGTATGAATAATTTATCACAGTTTGCATTTGACAATGACGTTCATTATATTTTTCTGTAGAACATGTATATGTCCTCCTTGTTTTTTTTTCCACAATGTCGCACGGATCAAAATTCAACATTTCACAAAGTGTTATTTGAATAGGTTTTTGAGTTACATCACAATGGTATCATTTACATGATAATACGTTCGAGACCTTTTATGTGAAACTCTCTTTCGACGTGGAAAACGACATGATATTTTATTATTGAGATTTAGAAAATTTAGTAACTAGAGATAAAATATAATGGTGAAATTGTATGGTATTGTCCAAAATAGCAACATTATTTGTTACAAAGTAATAAATTTGTTATATGATTCTGAATTGTTTGTAACATTTTAGTCCCACTTAACCTTATTCTATTTGATTTGGCAATTCGAAATGGCGTTGAAATTAATATAAAAACAATATATCCAATTTTCAACACAAATTTATACATTTCTACAAAGAGTGATTCATAGTAATTGCGAAAAAAATCAAAAATCTTTTTTTTGCATATCTTTACGTTTTAAGGTCTTCTGAACATTTTGGTCATCTTAGAAAAAATAGATGTCTGAGTGTGTTATCAACCAATTATCAATAATAATAATGGTAATTGATTTTTTGAGAGAACGGCGCGCCCCATTTGTATGATTCAAAAAAAATTATTTATATTGACGAAATGAAGAACCGATGAAATTTTTGGGAAGGCAGGTCTGGCGGTTTCAGAGATTAATAATCCGTCATTTAGCGGACAAAAATGATCAATAGACATATGCACATTAAATTATCACATATTTCATAGATATTTCAATATAAAAAAACAAATGTTGTTTACTTTTCTATGGGTTCCGTACCAATATCTATACGTATACTAATACTAATATCTTAATATTATTGATTGACAAAACATATACTACACAAATGTTAAAATTAAAAATTATAAAAAATCGTACATAACAAAATACGCGGACACAAGTCTTTTTCCTGGAACAATTTTCATCTACTTCAGAAAATAGAAATTCACTTAGAAGTTATTTTTCACAACAAATTTTAATTTCATATTCTTGAAAGACAATGGAATCTTCAACAATAAAGTTTTAATTTTTTTATCAAAATAGCAAGATGTTTCAAAATATGAAACTTACAAGAATTGGAGTTAGAATAATTATTAATTTAATCTATCTCTTGCAAAAATTCATTTTTTAACTGATTAACTTCCCGTAGGGTAAGTTATAGTAATCGCAAAACCATCGAAAATGAAATTTTTTGCAAATCTTTACGTTTCAAAGGTTTCTGAACATTTTAGGAAACTTCAGAAAAAATGGATCTTTGTATGTGTGGATAAAAAAACTTGTATGTATGTGCGGATAAATTTTTTTCTCGACGATTTTAAGAGCACAGATCTTCTACGTTTTCGATAGTAGGAATCAACTGGCGGAAATGGGTTTCAAAATTTTCAAAAAATTTCATTTTTTTCCAAAAACCGAAATTATTTAAAAATTTCAAAATTCTTCAAAAAATCTATTTTATTTAATTTTTAAAAAAATCTAGTTCAAAAATTAAAAAAAAAATATTTTTTTCAAATCTTAATTTACTGTGTGGAATTTCCAGCAATTTACCTTAAGGCACGATGTGATGGCTGCTTACACATCTTTCGCCCTACACTTCAAAATAGTATTAATTCTTCACTTGTTTTTGAGATAATTGCGTTGGATTATAGTAGGTTTTGAAGCTTATGGATTATACTAGGTTTTGAAAAATATCTTCTTATGCTCTACGTTTATTATTATTACAAAATAAAAAATGCTTACAAAACTACAATGACGAAGGACATGATACAGTCACGATCATTCGTCATTTCCGTGACTGCGGTTTTACGTTTCACGCCCGCTCGAACCGTCGTGTGTAAAAACATCGGCAAATGAGGCAAAATGCGGCGAATACGGTCTCCTGGTCGTAATTTCTACCATTAGTAGAGGAAACCACGTATTATTTTAATTATTTCTCGGTCATATCATTCTAACGACGATAAAAATGATCTCGGGAAAAAATCTCACGTGAGCGATTTGGCTTGTGCAAGATTAACTGTGCGCATTTGTACCGGGAAGGAAAAGTTGGAAATTGAAAAAAAGTAAGTTAGGAAAAAGTCACGTTGGGGTCACTAATGTGGAAATTTATTTTTTAGTGTCTTAATACAAATTTCTGGAATTTCTCGTACTCAAAATTTTTTTTTTTTAAATATTCAATTTTCTTTTAGAACTCTGAAATTATCGATTTTTGAGATTTTTAAAATTTTCGCAAAATATTGACTTGGAAAATTTTTTGAATATATTGAAATATTTTGGAAATTTTGAACTTTTTTCAAAGAAATCGCAGTTTAACGAATGTTAGGTAAAAAGAAAAAAATTGAAACTGATAATAAAATAGAGAACCTATAGGCCGTTTGGTACCTCTTACTCTTACAATATGTTCTATGAATAAACCGACTACCAGCTGATTATTATAAAGTCGGTAGGCAAATGTTTGCTCTCTCTGTAATTATCAAAGTCATCAAGAGTCGATTAGCCGCTATTATTTTAACCGTTTTTGAAAGGCACGAGCAATGAGTCCCTTGCATTTAGTTAGAAATACCACTTAAAGCAATAAAATTAATTAAAATGTTCATTTGGAATCAAATACCACAAACCTAAAACCAACTGTAATAAATATGTGTAATTATAAAATGAATTTCTTTTACCAATTATTTTTGCTTCTAGATACCGTGCACATTTTCTCATTTCGTTATCTCTAAAACTTTTAGTTGGCCCTCGTAAAACAATGGATCGTTCATATAATAAGCGATAACATTCAGAAAGATTCGGCCTTTGTTATTCGATATCATTTCAAAATTATCTCACACTATTCATTTCATGATGAAAATTATGAGCTGCGCCGTTAAATAGGCTATATAAAACGTAATAATAATAGTTGTATAATTTTATAGCTTGCACCGAAGATAAAACACTGATAACTGCTGTAATTTTAACAAGCATTTTTTGTGTCACTGATATTTTTTAATCTCTTTTGATAAAAATAATGGATAGTGAAAAACTATTTGCATTTGTATACTAATTTCATGTTCGAGGTAGGAGCTTATCTCTGAATAAGAGCTTTAGTTTTTAAAAAAAGATTTTAGATTCGATATACATATTTAACAGTCTGATATAAAGCAGTAGTTATATCGGTTTCCCAGTAAAAATAGCATTTACAAGTTACATGCCAATAATTCTAACGACAAAATTTTTTCATTTGTCAAAGTTTATCCAGAATTGTCTCCTGAAATACTACCCGATTTTAAATTTGATTGGTTCTTTTTTAATAAAAATATAAGGATCAACTATTGTGTTGCTTTAACAAAATTTTCACAAACACACATGTGTTATTTCACGATCATTTGTTACCTTTAAATACACAAATGTCAAAACTTAATTAAATTTCCAAAAATTTCTATATTAACTTCCCGTAGGGTAAGTTATAGTAATGGGCCGAAAATCGAAAATTAAAATTTTTGCATATCTTCACGTTTTGAAGGTTTCTGAACATTTTGGCATACTTCAGAAAAATGGATGTGTGTGTGCGTATGTATGTATGGATACAATTTTTCGGCACGTTTTTGGGCGCACGGATCACCCGATTTAAATAGTTCAAAAAACATTTGATTCCTATTGATAGAGAGATGTGCTGATTAGTTTTTGGCAAAGGCAGGTCTAGCCGTTTCGGAGATACGGAGCAAAGAGTGCAGAAGATAAAAATTGAGTTTTTGAAAGAACAGAGTATCGGATTTGAATGATCTAAAAAACTTTCTGCTTATATTGACAAAACAATTGCTTTTGAGGATAGAAAATTATTACATCTTTTTTTATTTTCCATAAAATATTTTTGTAATTTTGGATTAAAAATTCAAAAAATTGCGCAGGCTAAGCACAGTCTAAGCGCCACTCTTGTACAAATGTTTACCCAAGTGCGTTTAGACTGTTTATGTACCTACTGGAGAACTTTTCCAATTTTGTGAAAACTATTGAAAAATGTAAAAATGCTGCCAAGTTAAGCACAGTATAAGTGAAAATATCGCACAGAATTATTTGAAAATGCGTTTAGACTGTGACTATACGGGAGCACTTTTTCAATTTTGTGTAAATTAGGCAACTATTTTTTTTTAAATTGAATTCGAAATGAAATGACGATTGTTAATATTCTGGAGATAAATTGATTTATGATTTACATTTGATTTGCTCAGATATAACAAGATAGCAAAAATAATGAAAGTTACAGTGTTTGTAATAATATATTGGAAAACGTTTAAAATTTATCGAATATTTCATTGCGGTACGGGAAGTTCCAGCAACTTGCTTTAAGGCACGATGCCATACACGACTAGTTCTGAACTAAGCATCCTCGAAAAAATATACTTATTTTTTTATTTTTAAATATTGAGCGCCAAAGATAAAAAACTGACACTTATGATATTTATCTGAATTTCTACATGATTTGTTTCTACAAACAATATATTTATAATATCCGCATCGAATAGGGTAGCTACATCAATTTATCTCTGGATAAAATACTAGAGGCAATTAATTTTTTCCATAAGTTGAATAATGATGAAATGAAAACCGAGTACAATTTTTTGCTCATTTCGATCAGCCATCGCCATTGCCATTAAAAGGCAAGTCAGTCAAAGAAACGAATTGATTGTGAATTAACTTAATGGGAAACCTCGAGTAATTATCAAGTATTTTTTACCACGATTCATTATTCCGGCTGATTATTATTTGATAGAAGGTTTTCATAACAAAAGGAAAGGTTTCTCGATAATAATGAAGAATGGATGTAGAAGCGTATTATAATGGAAGGTATCATTAGATTAAAATGCCCGATGCCGGGGGAAAACGCAATTCTGTATATACTTACAAATACTAATTTGTAGGTGATTTACAAATAGCAGCAACTAATTTTTAAAAGGTGTTTCGTTTATTTATGTTTTAGTCGTTAGAGCAAAACTCGTTTGTCGATGCATTTTAGTACTTCGCATAGTGGATTTTCGGTTTTCGTTTAAATGACGTAATAATTCACACCACGATCGATATATATGGCTGTTCCTGGTGGTAGAGACATGCAGTTATTTACTGTCCACCAGCGCCGACGATTTCGCCCAGTTTGGAAAGTAGAAAATCATTGGCGGACAAGATTGTAAATAGACACATAATTTCCAATAATTAATCATTTTTGTTTACAGATAGTCAAAATATTACTTCCACTACTTCTTGATAATACAATGCAAAATTTTTTACCAAGTGTTAATAATTATTCATATAAAAAATTTGACCTAAACATGTGCTAAAGTAGTAAAACCCTTACGAAGAAGGTTATTTCTGCAGATTTTAAAAGAGCTAGTAAATCCCTTTCGGTGCCACGAAAATGTCATACCGTCGACCGACCATCCATAGGTCGTTTATTTTTCTTTTGCGCCTCGTTTTGCGACATATTTTCGCATGCTCTTCAATTCGTGTGTTACGTGCCCGACGTTTTATATCCGGGTGTGACAAATGTCGTTTTCTAGAAAAGCAGCCACCGAAAAAAAAAACTGTCTGCTCTTTATCCTGCTCGTATTAAAATATCTCCAAACACTTATTGTAAAATATTACACGACTTTATAAAATTTACCAAAAATATGGTTTATGTAGTTTAGATATCACTCTAATAAAAAATAATTTTATACACGTTCAAATTATATCATGTCATGATTCATTCATTCAACTAATGGCTTGTAATAGTATCAAATACATTTTTCAATATAATAGTACACCCAGGCCTCGCTATACGGCCGCTCTTTATACGGCCTTTTGCTATAACGGCCCTCTTTAATTAAGGTACGTTTTCGATATACGGCCTAAAATGTTTCGCTATAACGGCTTTTTTTCTCTATGTCGATATATTGCGCAATCTCGGTTTTGAAGATTTAAACGAATCTGATGTGCTGGATCTACTTGCAACTGATAGGGAACCCCTTTCATATGAGGAACTCATTCAGTTGCAAGCAGAGCCGGCAATTGATGAAGATACAGAACCTGTTGTATCCAAACAGCTAACATCAAAAATCATGTCGAGCGCTTTTTCATATTTTGAACAAGGAATAAACATCCTCCTTGAAAACGATCCTGACGTCGAACGTAGCGCTAATGTCTCTCGAGGAAATTAACTCAGCCATTAGCTGTTATAAATCCTAAAGTAAGAAATAGACAAGAAGGCAAAACAAACAAGACAAATTTTTCAACCCACCAGCGCAAAATGATGGTGACAGTGATCTGTAGGTTTTAGTTGTTTCATTTTTATTTAAAAATTATGGAATGTTTTTGAAGTTTTTTATTTTATGTAAAATTTATGTTCTTGTTAGATATGTTTATAATTTAAACAAAATAAAAAAAATAAAATGCATTTTGGATGAAACCATATTATATATTTATTAAATTTGGAACCGATCCCATTGAATTTGTATGAATACGTATTAGAATAATTGATTCGTTATACGGCTTTTCGCTTTACGGCCAAGTTTTGCGGAACGTATCTAGGCCGTAAAGCGAGGCCCCAGTGTACTATTTATCAGATTTACTTGCTAAGATTAATTTGTAACGATTTTTGAGAGCACGGATCAACCGATTTGAATGGTTCAAATTCAAAAAACTCTTGATTCCTATTGTTGGGAAAACGTTCTGATTAGGTTTTAAGAAGGGCAGGTCCAGCCGTTTTGATGAAACGGAGCAAAAAGTGCAAATAATGACAATGCAGTTTTTGAAATAACGGAGTGTTCGATTTGAATGGTTTAAAAAAAACATTTCACTTATATTAATAATTAATAGTATAAAGAACTGATTAAATTTTTGTGAAGGCAGGTCCAGTAGTTATGGAGATCCAGATTTTTTTTTTTTTGAAAAAATGTCATTTGGCGGTCATAAATGATCAATAAACATATGCACATCAAATTATCAGATAATTTATAGAGATTTAAATGCTAAGTTTTATTTTTATTTCCATTTCTTTGGGTTCCGTACCAAGATTCATATGCTAAAAGTTTACTTATATAGTTTAAACAAATTTTTCTCGTCATTTTTGACAATATTGATCCAACTGACTACAATGGGTTCAAAATATTCACAACATTTCTTAAATTTCAAAAAGGTCGCAATTTTTTGACTGTATGAATACAACTGACAAAAATGGATTCCAAAATATTCACAACATTTAAAAAAATTCAAAAAAGTCGCAATTTTTCAAAATTAAAAAAAGAACGAGAATTTGCCAATGCACCAAAATAGTTACAACATTTAAAAAAATTCAAAAAAGTCGCAATTTTTTGACAATATGAATCCAACTCAACAGGAATGGGTTCCAAAATATTCACAAGATTTAATAAACTTCAAAAAAGTCGGAATTTGCCAAAATTTAAAAAAAATCCAGGAATTTTCCAATGCACCATTATTAAATTTAAGTGTGATCGCTCATTATAATTAGGAATGAAATTATCTGGTTTGTTATTACATTAATGACAAAGCAATTATTTTTAAATTTTAATAAATTTATCTCAGAAAGTAAATTTGATAAATGATATTTTATTAAAAAATGTGTTTGATACTATTACGAATCATTAGTTGAATGAATGAATCATGGCATGATATAATTTGGACGTGTATAAAATTATTATTATCTGAAATATGAGTATTGAACAATAAAAAACAGCATATGTGTGAATACTCTTATTTATATATTTCTCTCAAATATATCACTTGTATAAAAAAGCAATGCACTCTGCTCTCGCAAGTTCCCAGTTTTTTCATGAGCAATTTCACACGGCTTCGCTACATTTCTCACATATCACTTAGAATGCTGCAACGAAATCGTAGAAACTTTCAAATCCTTCCTAATCCTATTCGTTTAAACCCATTCAGAAACATTCCGTAATATAGCTGAGAATATACAAATATAGATTTTGTGAAGGTGCGCCAGGTAAAAAGTAATAAAAAAGTCTGCAGCTCGTGCTAAGTTGTAAAGATGCAGAGAAAGAATTTTTAGAATAGTTTTAGTTAGCAAAACAATTATGGAGCTTTGATATTTTTTCTCCCTTTGCAACAAGACTACCCTGGTGAGCATATATGCTAAATCGACCTCGGCCTTTTGAAAGATTTTATCGGGATAACGATTCACAAGATTTATTCCTTGTGAGAGTAAACTTCAGATTAAAACTCAGACGACCTACAACCCCTTTTGTGTACTGACAAAATAGCCATCTGAGACTTTTACGATTCTTGGACAAAAACCTTCCCCTTATCTGCAAAAGAAAATCACGCAATGTCCTATTTATAAGACACTGAGATATATATGATTTTGATAACTTTATGTCACTACCTTTAATTTTAAAAAAAATATTTTTAACAAAATCGAATTTCCAATTTCAATAACCCATTATTCGTTCCGAAGGTGCGTCACTAAGAAAAAAAATTACCGGCCATATAATAAGCTTGACGCATAAACCAAACATTGTTCGTAAATTTTATCTGAAATAAGTGTATATATTTATTTTTCTTGAAATTCAATGTTTGTTATTCACATCATAATAACGTTCGCAAATATACTTAATTATTTGTGTTGTATTTAATCTACGCCAAGGCATTTGGAAAACAAATAGAATTATTATTATCGAATTTGTATGCGCATTGATATAATTAAAATAGATTCTTCAGGAGGAAAATATTCTATTCATAAATAATATTCATCATCATTATAATTATACTATAACATAAAAATATTTCAACGTTTACTCAGCACTGAGTTGCAGCATAATAAAATTCTTGCTTTTATATGTTATTTTAAACATAAATTTTATTGCCACTAGCTTAAGATAAACAAGTTGATATTTATATCAGAGTTGACTCAATATACAATTATTGTCATCAGATAATCATAATAATTTATCCATGGCTTTACTATATATATACCTAGAGCTATTTGTATGTTGACTCGTACATTAGATTGCACCTATGTAATTTTCCAAAGGTAATTTATTTTTGCAATTTTAACAGCAATGGCAATAAAATTAAAGAGTTATTTTATTCTTTCAGTTAATGATTAAAGTAATGGTTATTATTATAATACGACAAATCTGTTATATACAAGAATATATCTTGAAAATATTGACATATTTACACATTTCAAACATTACTTAAGTCTATTAATATAATATAAAAAACAAAGGCACAATATTTAACATAGATTTTTAAAAAAATGCTAGTGTAAAAAATGTTAATATTAATTATTTAACAATTACTATACCAAATATAAATGATCCTTAAAAAAACTAATATTAATTCAAATACGTTATTTGTACAAGTGAAATATACATGTAATTGAATATTTTAAAAGTATTACTAACTGGCAATTATAAGTACCCATATAAATAATTCTAATAAATAAAGCAAATGTAATTTATTTAAAAATGTTTCTAAAAATTATACACAGAATAATAAAAAAAGCGAATTAGGAAATTCAAAAACAACATTTACATAAAAATATTACTGAATTACTAATATGTTAATACCAAAAACTTAAAACAAACCAAACAGAATCTGGTAGAAATCTTAAAACAAATAGCACTTTCACCAATAATGTCACCAATTTCATCAATTGCATACAACTAAATTCATTAAAAGAAAATAAACTTTGAAAAGACTCATCAATAGATAATGCTGCTTGCAAGAACTTTGTGAGATCAAAATGTTCCTATAATTTATTTATAAATTTTCACTATTGTCTACTTTGAAAAGTTGAAGGGATAGTTTTTTATTGTTAGAAGGCTTCAAGTAGGGTGGATTAGAAGGTGAATCAGAAAAACGCTCCATATACCTTTCCAAAAACAAGTACAATATATAATTGATAGATAAGTATAGAATTTATTAAAAATTAAATTATACAATTAATAATATAACAATTTTCGCGAGCCCATTTATATTTGCTCAAAAATTGTTTTTTTCAACATGATCGAGTTTCGTGTAAAATCTTATGCAATAGCATCTTAAAGCAGTTTGTGTCATACATTTTCAGTTTCAGACAAACCACGGCGGCACATAACGAATACAATATACAGAAATTGCGTTTTCAAAAATATATACGAGCTCGTGCAGGCAACACGTGAAAGTTACTATTACTAGAGACAATACAATAGAACCCCAAGCCCAACCCCATGCGGCGTGCACTAAGTGCGCCCTAAAAACACTCACAGCGAGCGCTATATTTACATTGGCGTTCGCCTTTATTATTGCGGCTATACATTTCATCCCCTAGTTGCGTTGCAGGGGACATTGTATGAAAGGGAGATAGATAAAATAGACTTTTTTTTTAAAAAAAAAGGCTGCTGAAATTTTTAGAAATATCTGGAGTCTTATGCCAAATCAACCTAATCAATAAGAATTCAGATCTAGCTATTTGGTATAATAATGACCTAATTAGATAATCAAAACTAGTTGAAAGTAGTATTTAGTCTTAAGGCAAGTTGCATGAACTTCCCGAAATGTGTAAGAATTGACTTAATCAATCGAAATTGAAATTTAGATATTTAGATAAAATTTTCAACTGATTATTTCAAAAATAAAGTTATCGCTCTCAATTAAATCTATTGATTATTTGATTTCGAATAGAATTTTTAAATTAACTATAATTATATTAATTATATTGCACAGACACGTGCTTGTATGCCCTTAAATTGTAATTTATTATTTTACATTTTAATAAATTGACAATGTTTGACTCATCACATCATAAAAACAACTTTTGGCACAAATTTTGACTATAATATTTCCTCAAACTTTGATGAATTTTTAACATTAAACTATACTTTTCCTAAAAACCTCACGTGATTAATGGACGCACTTTAGATATATTCGAAAATTTAAAGTTTTGCGAAATTATAAATTTTATTTTATAAAATCATGTCATTCTCGGGAAGAAATTTATAGTAATCGCAAATAATCATTTTTGCTTTTATTTACGTTTCCAAGATTTCTGAACATTTAGGCACACATTAGAAGAGATTGGTGATTTTTGTGTATGTATGTTTGTGCGGATACAAATTTTCATCGACGGTTTTGAGAGCACAGATCAACCGATTTGAATGATTCAAATTCAAAAAAAAATTGATTCCTATTGTTGGGGAAACGTTCTGTCTAGTTTTCTGAAAAGGCAGGTCCAGCCGTTTCGTTGATACGGGGGAAAAATGCAAAAATGACAATTCCGTTTCCATAGAACGGAATGTCATTAAACTATTTGTCGTAGGGCCGTTACATTTTAATATGTTTTATAAGACCATGATATCTATTGCCAAAGAAAGTTTCAAAAAATACCGGCAAAAAAATTTTTCAACCGTTAATTTTAAGAAAAAGGCTCGGTAGATTTTCACCTAAAACTAATCAGTATTATTCCCAACTAATATCTTTCGAACAGTTTTTGATTTTTTAAAACCGATGCAGAATTGAGAGCTAAAACGTGGACGAAATGTTTTTCACATTTCTGCTATTTACAAAGAAACGGCTCAGCCGATCGTTGCACGAAACTGAGAGAAGATAATCCACATCGAAATACATCGATTGGCTTTTAAATTTTTGAAATCGGTTGAGGCGTTTTTAAGCGAACGTCGAAAAAATTTCTAATTTTGACAATCGTCAAAAAACCGATACTAATTTTTGCAAACTTTGAAGAATTTTTAAAATTAAGCGACTTGTCGTAGGGTCGTAATGTTTTAGTATGATCTATAAGACTATGGTATCTACCGTCAAAAAAAATTTATAAAAATCGTCGAATAAAAAAAAATTTCACGCATTATTACAAGATAAAGGCCAGGCCAATCTTTAGCAAAAACTAATCAGCACAATTCCCAAACAGTATCTGTCGAACGGTTTTTGAATTTTCAAAATCGATTTAGTGGACGAAAAATAATTCATTTTTCTGCTATTTACAAAGAAACGGCTTTGCTGGTCGTCGTGCAAATTGATAAACGCTAGTTTTTCCCGAGATACATCAAATGGATTTTAAATTTTTGAAATCGGTCCAGCCGCTTTTGAGAAAAAGTCGATTTACGGCAAAAAATCTGTTTACACACACACATACTTACTTTTTCCAAATTTGGTCTCATTCGAATTAGAATGGCTTGAAACGTCGAGAAAATATAAAATTCGCGAATCAGATTTTTTGATGAAAACAAACTTCTCCTTCGGAAAGTTTGTGACGGAGGCGCTGAGTAACATTTTTTCTGGAAAGGGGGCGGTAGGTGAAATAAGTTTGGGAATCACTGTGAACATTTTACCAAATAGCTTGAACTGAATTGATTAGGTTGATTATGTATACTATACATAATCAACCTAATCAATTCAGATCTAGCTATTGATTAGGTTGATTATGTATACTATACATAATCAACCTAATCAATTCAGATCTAGCTATTTGGTAAAATGTTCACTTGTTCTATCACCATAATATGACCAAAGTTGTTGCATTACAATTCCCTAACACTATGTATATGTATATTCCGTTTTCGATTATTATAAACTCTCCTAGAAGCCATTCGAGGCGCCATGGGACGACTTCCGATGACCGGCGGCTATTTCGTGCGAATTACATTCAAAGAGCGTCCTTTCCTACATAGAGTAGAGAGAAGTACCCTGTTACCTCTACCTCTGCACGTATTTGTGCGGCCGAGGCATTCGCACACACTCCATACAAATTACATCGGCCCATTAGTAATTTCAGTCGCCCCCTTGATTCCTCGTCGTCCACAGTCACGAATAACGAATTAATACGCGCCGTTCTGTTCTGTGTGAGATATGAACGTTTGATTCAAAACGTAAACGTAAACGCATTGTCCGTTTAATGATCGGTTGTCAGATATCAGAGGATGGAAAGGTCGCCTTTTGTAACCATATTTCAATTGCATATGGAAGACGAAAGTTGGACTAACAATCATAAGAATTGTATGCCATTGGGCTGATCATTAGTCACGTGATCGATTTTTAAGGATTTTTAGGCCTCTCAGTCCTATTTGGTGATAAGTGGCGATATTCAAAATGAAACTCCCCTGCCCGCAAACATCATGTGTAAATTTAGTACCTAAAAGTTGTGGATTTTTTTAGGAATTTTTTGGATTTTTTTTAAATTCAGACAACAAGTAAATACCCGTGATATCACTCTTAAAGTAATATTTGTCCAAATCCCTCTCGCTCAATTTTAAGCGTGATTAATGAAGCCACTTAAAAATATTTTCTGTTTCATTTTCAAAAACCTGGAATATTGGAGCCAACCACATAAAACCTGACCTTCTCCAATTGCCTCAAACGCCATAATTTTGAGTTTAGTTAGACTTCATATGCGTTATCAAAGTATCATAAGAAGGTTGCCCTTATGATAAAATTGTTATTTGTGCCTTTGGAGATTAAGTTTTATATTTCGTTTGATCAAACAGCAAGAACATAGACATTCCGATTAGTTATTTTTATGTTGTCTCGACATTCTATGGTCTTAAAGAACATATTAAATGTCTTAAAGAACATACTAAAAAATCTGTTTGTTTTACAAAATTTTGAAAGAACATTTTCTAAACTAATTACATCGCATTTTAGTAAATACACTCAAATACTACATACTTGAATTACGATATTCTGGTGCACATGGTATAGCCTGAAAAGCTCATCAAAAAGGACGCCTAAAATATCTTGTTCAAGAAAATAGTTTACACTCACTTGTAAATGTGTCTAATTTGCAAAATTTTGAAACAAAAGTTTTTAAATTATGTACATAGCATTTTAGTACCTACATTCAAATACAACATTATTTGAAGTACGACATTTTTTTAGCAAACAGTATAGCCTGAAGAGCTCGTTAAAAACTATGCATAAAATATGATTTCTAAAAAAATTCTATACACTTGCTCATAAATCCAACTAATTTTCAAGATTTTGAAATAAAACGGTGAAAAAGATTCGTGAAAATAGTCGGGAAAAAACATATCTTTTCAATGATGTGTACTAAAATGTAGACAAATAATTTCATACCTCTCTGTTAATTTTCAGAAAACGCCTTGGCCGATTGTTGCCTAAAACTGATATATGCTAGTCCTAATCGAATTACATTTTTGTAATCGGTTCAGTCGTTTCTGAAAAAATTGAAAGAGAAATTGACTTACATACTGTTTTCAAGTTTGATCTCATTGGACTTAAATTAGCTTAAACATAACCTCCTCCTTCGGGAAGATAAGAATAGTGAGTAAATTATGAAAATAAATTATGAAAATTTGTTATTCAAAATTTATAACTTTTTTTATAATAATAGACGAGTTACAAAGATCGTAATTAAATTTATCCTTGCGTTTAATGAAAAAATATCCCATTTCTGAATTTTTCCGCCAGCTTTTAGTCTAGGTCTCCGAAAGCCCACACAATAGAACTATGTATTCCCTGTCGCCCCATTCTTTTCCGAACACGTATCTATTTTATACACGCCGCAGGCAGTAGTACAGAAATGCCTCGTGATGGATGATTCAATATTACGCATTGATTGTTGCTTTTTGTTATCGGAGAATCGTAGGTAGTTTTTTGGGGAAATGAGCGTGTTCATTGAGAATTGTATTTTTTTTGTGTTTCGTTACATTGCCTCGGGCCTATAGGACGGGACGACGAGTTCCGATTACTGTTCTTTTTGTACGGCTGCTCTAAATTGAACCTTTTGTAATAAATTATTTTTATTATAAATGAACGGTTTTATATTTTTATAGAATATCGATGGATGCCATGCGATGGTAAAAGATATATAACTTGGTAAAAGGAATTTGAAAACGTATTCGTACAAAAACATGCGTGGTTGACTATTTTGATTTCGATACTTTTGGTAGTATGTTTAGTTCGAATAATAATAATTTAATGATAAAATTTATTTATAATTAAACAAGTGTAATAATATATTTCCCAAAATCCATTAAAATGACTTCGTTTCTATTTCTCTATATGATTTTTCGTTCTGCAACTTATGTTTTTAATAACCGAAAATGCAGCAAGTGCAAATAATATGCCCCTGCAAAAAGTTTCGATATATCGAGAAGGCACAAAATTACATTTAGTGCAGACACTTGGAAATGATCCGAAAATCTCATAATATTTTTATTGCTTTGCCTTCCCAAAATCCTCAACATAGAATCTCGTAATGCCTATTAATCATGAAAACGAGTTTTTGTATGACGAATCAAAAAGATGATCAGGGACGAATGATTTATTTTAATTATCAGAATAACTAAATATGTCACTCGTGGAAAATAAAGATATTTTACATTGATATTAATAAAGATAATAATATTTAAGGCAAAATTAGAAAATGCAGGATTTGTGCTTTAGAGACAAAATTTGCTGATTGAAGCAGACAGTACACTTTTAGTTGCCCATACCGTCAATATAAGACACATTTAAAAATGAATATCTGCTTAGTAGTAAATAGTTAATAAAAGAATTTTTAAATCAAATAGCTTTAACCTTATTAATTTATTTTTAACCAGTTTAAGTTTTTTTAATTATTTGTGAGAAGAACTAGATGTACAATGAACGGACTAATTTTGCCTGTGACTATTTTAATATAATTAATTAAGCAAAGAGATTATTAGGCGAGCTAAAATTAACTACACGACAATGTAGAGTTTTAATTAATATTTACCCATAATTCGGTCCTGTTTACAATCGTGCTGAAATAATCCTGAACGTTGGCTTACGTACAAACCGTGCAATATTTTTATATAAAGACTTATCGAAATCGCATACTTCGGCGTACGGAATAAATACCGAGCCTCTTCGAAGCTCTTCAATATATATCCCTTGTCAAATTACATGAGTACTCGTATCACGTTTATACGTACATATAAATATCTGCGAGCTTTTTTCCATCAAAAGGATTAACAATACATCAGTCAGTTGCACCGAGGGATTACGAACAAAAATAAGTTTGTACGTGTTTTTTTTAAATTCGCGATTCTTGCGATATTGTTGTGAATCAAATAAATAATTCAATAGGGATGTTAACAGCTGCCGATTTTTGAATTTAAATCTTTTTTTTCAATTCATTGTTGTTAATCATAAATTGAAAGTCTACAGGTAATAAATATTCGTTCGAAGTTTACGACTCTTTGTAATTTTCTCTTTGTATGCATTGATTGAAATCTAATGCTTAGAATTATGTAAATGATTTTAATTTGCATGACATTTGTATTGAAATAAAAATATATAAAATTTACTATTATAAATTGAGACTTAGAAGAACCAATCTAATGCAGTTATTAAACTAATGCCTAATAATATTATAGATGTAAATTTTAAAAATAAATTTAAATTTAGAAGAACACTATTTTATGTCGTTCAAATCGAGCTCATGACGTGTATATTTGTCAAGCATAAAATAAGCTGTGATGGTAACATATCGGATGAAAAATATGGGTTTATTTTACAAATGAAAAAAATTGATTCTTACATTTTACATCTTTATTAGCATAATCATATATTACATACGTATTATACTAAAAATGGATTGAGTTTATTGAAATATTAAAATATTCCGAATAACATGACATTTCTGAATATATTTTGTTTTTTCAAAAATTTTCATTATTATTTTCATTACACAAAATTTTACCACTTTTCCATGACGACTATATTCGTCACAGTTATCTGGTTAACTAAAAGTCGATTAGGTAATATTTTTTTTATGTATGATATATTTGAATTGAGGATGCTAAGTAATGACTAGAAAATACGAGTTTTGGGAATTTGGAACATATGGAATGACATTTTATTTTTAGAGCTTCAAAATATACTTTTAAATTTGGTAGAAAATACTAAATAAAATCAATACTTTTATAATATATATTATGATTATATTCAACTTCCTGTAGAGTTGGTTATACTAATCGCAAAAAAATCGAGAATTAAAAATTTTGCATTTTTTTAAGTTTGAAAGGCTTTTGATCATTTTGGCATACCTTAAAAAAATGCATGTATTTATGTGTGTGTTTTTGGATATTAATTTCGGCTACGATTTCGGACGCACGGATCAACCGATTTGAATGATTCAAATGTACATCAAATTATCACATATTAAAAATGAGTACTAATTCTATTAGTTTTTTTGGGCTTTGTACCAAGATTTTTAATTTTTAAAATCATTTACACCAATTTCAAAATTTTAGTTTTTTAATAAATTTCTAGAAATGTAGAAAGTTTTATACATTTAATATCAATTTTGAATTTACAATTCAGTTTAACAATGTATATAATTTATATGCATTATTCTAGGAAATATAGGATATCCTCAGATGGATTCATTCCGCATCTCTTGTTAATGTAAACATTCTTAAGCGTGATAATATCATTACTCTTTAATATATGAACAATAAAATATATAGTAATTATAACTATCTCTCTGAAAATATTTAAAACGATTGTTATTAATTATAAAACAATATTTATTGATGATTATTTTGTCTCCAATATTTAATTTTGGTACATGAAGTTTTAGCAATTTGCCTTAAGGCACCATGTCATGCACCGCAAGTTTAAAATTCAAATTGACTAGGTAATATATTTTTATGTAACATTTATTGATTTTGTGATATAAGGTGCTGATATTATAGAGAATGGATTTTTGGACACATGGAATGGAATACCTTGTGGTCCTATTTCTTCTATTATTTTGATTCGATTACATAAGGGATTTTCTTGTTAGTTAATATTTATCTCATATTACAACTATGACTAGGAATTCTCTTACGTCACTGTTATTTTTATCATTCATATTTTCATATCTTGTTGATTTTTTTTCTTTCCACAACCAAATCTTGATTTCATTGTCGTGTCGCGCCAATGTCCGTTCCTTGTGTACACAAGGAGCGCCTTGAAAAATCAATTTATGCTTATCTTCATTCACGCTCTCGTATTTCACATAATGGGATCGGTCATTTTTCGCCTCGAGTTTCCTTGAAACATGTCGGGAAACATTTTAATATCCTCTCCCTAGTAAAGGAGCTTAAGGTCATAAATGCCACAAGTAGTATATCAGCTGTTTTTCTGAAAGATCCCTGCAGTAGCTTTGTTGTGCAGTGACTATTTCCATGCACAAGTATATATGTGTGTTTTTGAATTTTTATGTAAATACAAATAAAATTCTACTGACCATTTTCCATCGACTCTAAGTCTAATTCTACTACCGTATTGAGCTTTTTCTTCTCGGGTGTATTGACTTAGGATCTAGGTCGATTTGTCATCCTTCGAGGTGTGGCAGTGCTAATCTATTTGTGTTGGAAGCCTAATAGAAAAAAACCGAATGGTCAGCTTAAAAACAACTTTGTTGCGTATCTTTATTTATGCATTTACGCACCACGGTCTCTGTAAACAGGATTGACGAGGATATTTTTTTATTTAAAAGCTTTTATATAGTTGCTCAATATTTATAGGATTTGAGTATGTAAAATCATACAGATCTAAACTATATACTTCAAGTTAATAAAAATAAATTTGATTTTTATATTATAAATAAGTACTATATTATTTAATTTTATTGTTGTAGATATTCCTCGGCATTTTTTTATTTTTTTTTTCAAATAACTTTTAATTTTTATTTTGGGCATTATTGTTTATTTATATTAATAAAAACTAGATAAAATTTACTAAAAGCTAGTAAAAACTATGTTATTCACTTGGACATCAAAATTTTGAGTAATTCGTTACATTGGCATTATGATAAATAAATTAATATTATGGTATAGAACATTTTTTTTACGTTTGTTCAAATAACTTTTAATTTTTATTTTAGACATTATAATTTTTTGATATTAATAAAAACTAGATAAAATTTCCTAAAATTTACTAGAATATTTTTTATACACTTGCATATTAAAATTATAAATAATTCGTAGTTGAAATTTGGATTTTAGTAAATTGCTAATTAGCAATATATGGGTTTAGACCATTTTTCACTCTGCTTTAAATAACTTTTTAATTTTATTCTGGATATTACAATTTGTTTATACTAATGAATACTAGATAAAATTTACTAAAACCTAGTAAAAACATTCACTTGGATATTAAATATTTTAATAATTCGAACTTTAGTATTTCCATAATTTGCTTTATATGGATTTAGAACAATTTTTGTTTTTCTTCAAATAACTTATAATATTTATTCGGGACATTGTAATTTGTTTGCATTGGTAAAGCGTAAATTTTATTTTTGAAATAAGCATTTGAACCTAGAAAACCAATTATATATTTTTGACTAAATTTGGCCTCCTATTAATAAAATAAATAAGAATACTTTAATTATCAAAGTACTTATCCAAAGTGATATGTTCAGCTTATGCATAAACACAAGGATAAAACAATCAAAATTAATTATTTGAACCCTCATTGTCTAAAATGACACTAAAATATCCCAAGGACCTTTAAAATGAAATTCATGTCCGCACACTAGAAACATGTGCAATTAAATTTAATATTCCCCACTATACACGAGGCATATGCTAAAGCTCCGTCAGCCTTGAGCTTTCGAGAGCTTTCATGGTCACAGACCGGCGAATTTATGTTTGAATGTGTGTTTGTGTGTATCTGGCAAGGAATCCGTGAGGGATTTATCGAGGGAGAAATTATGAAGGGTTGTTTGTTATCTCTCGCCGAGCCGTAACTCTTACGAACGCAGTAATATATTTTTTTGTCGAGAAAGGTTTTCAACTTGATAGCGCTTACCTCGGTGCTTATTGTTGATCAAAAGTGGATATAAATTAGAGTGGAGTTTATTTATGATAGACTCGTACAGTTTTATGAGTTTTATTATCTCGAAAAAACAACGTACTTTTATTTTAATCATCTAAGTATTCTGTGAAATGTAGGTTCAAGGCATCCTGCCTTCTTTCCTTGACATGTTTATCTGGGACAGCAATTACGAAAGAAATTGCGCATTCAGGGGGGTAGTACATGTTTTGCACACCAAGAAATTTGAAAAAGGAATTATAATGTCTGGAATAAAAATTAAAAGTTAAGAAAAAAAAGTTAAGAAGTATTAAATCCACATAATGCAAATTATCAAAATACTAAAGTCTGCCTTTCAACTACGAATTATTCAAAATTTTAATTTCTAAGTGTATACAAAAGTTTATACTCCATTTTAGTATATTTTGTCTGGTTTCTATTAATGCAAACAAATTTCAATGTCCGAAATAAAAATCAACAGTTAATTGAAAAAAAATAAAAGTATGTTTTAATCCATATATTGCAAATTATCAAAATACTAAAGTCCGCATTTCAACTATGAATTATTCAAATTTTTAATATCCGATTGTATATAACAGTTTCTACAAGATTTTAGTAAATTTTATCTAGTTTTTACTAACACAAACAATTTTTAATGACTGAAAAAATTAGGATTTATTTGAAGAAAAGCAAAATTATGCTATATGTTGTAAATTATAAAAATACTAAAGTGTGCGTTTCAACAAAGAAATACTCAAAATTTTAATATCCAAGTGTATATTACAGCTTTTACGAGATTTTACTAAATCTTATCTAATTTTTAATAATGCAAATAAATTATAATATCCTGAATAAAAATTCAATTTCAAAGGAGAGTAAAAAATATTGTAAAATAATTTATAAAAACTCTTGAGTCCACATTTTAACTACGATTTTTTCAAAATGTTAATATCCAAGTGTATATAACAGTTTGTAAGAAACTTTAGTAAATTTTACCTAATTAATTAATACTGTTTTCAATTGATGTCTTTCAAAAATACTACATCCATTTCGTGTTCTAAAAATGTATTTTATTTACTTAAACAAAGATTAGAAATTTGCAATTTGCACAATAAAAAGGCATATATGCTGATTATTCAAAAAAATCTTTCTTATATAACAGAGGAGCTAAAGACATAAATTATATAATTTCATTATTTTAATCCAATTTTGCATATTAGAAAAAACAAAAACTAGAATCATTCATTCTAAAATAACAAATAAAGAATGAATTTTATTTTATGGGAAATACGCATAAGAAAACTTCGGACAGACAAGTAGTTTTTTGTAAAAAGTGTATCTCATTTTTTGAGCCTGATGTTTGCTCGAAATATTAGAATTTGAAAAAAATCGATTTTTTATATCTTTAAAGTGTAGCTATTCAAGGATATGTGTACAAAAATTAAAAAATAAAATTAAAAATTATTATAAGAGATATAGATTTTGACTATGACAATCTTCAAACGCATTTTTCTCGAAACTGTCTTTTTCGACACGATACCCACGATTACTCAACTTCTACTAGATCTTTTCACTTAAAATTTTTTCAGAGACTTTTTTATAGTCTTCTCTTCAGTTTGCACCTCGTTCATCCCTTAATCCCGATTTTTAATATTTAAAAAAAATCGAAAAAATAAAAAAAAGTGGCAAGTATTTTTCAGACAGTGGCTTAAATATATGAGTTATTGTATTTAAACCTCGGAACCTTGTTAAGGAAAAAGTATTCCCCTGACCCATTGTTACATTTAATGTAAATTTTTCACGGCTTGATTTCCTATACAAGAAGCAGCCTTGAATTATTCAAAAGGCCTCCGAACAATTATGGTCGCGAACTCAAACTTACACGCGCCTTTTCGGATTCCAATACAATTCATTTAATAATAATACAATGGTCTCAGCTTTTGTTCCATTGAAATTGACAATGTATTAATAAATATTCAAAATTAATTTAAAATCCATTTCGATACGTCAAACAAGTGAAATTAATTATTTGACCAAAAAGGTAATGGAAATAAATTGCATACTCATTTTATTTAAATAAATAATTTTCATGTTTTACAAAATTAATTTTAATATATGGGTGATGGTTCAAAAATTCTTTAAAAAGTTTCTAGCCTAAAAATTTCACAAAACTTTCATAATATTGTTACACACCTTCCTCAAATTTTATATTGTGAATTTTAATATGACTGGCATTTTTTATGCATATTATTTTTGCCTACATGTTCATTAATTTGCATTTTTCATATTCCATAATTCAATCTTATACTTCAGGCCCCTATGTTCCATAAATTAAGTTATTTTTTATGACTCACGCATTTTTATTGATGTGTAGTCGGAAATTCTTAAATGAGGTACCATGATTCAGAATATATTAAAATTAGGGGAATCAATTTGTACTATATCATTCAATTATATATTCAGATATGATTTTTTCATTAAATTCGAGCTTGTAATTTTTCTTGAATAAAATCATTGAGGGCTTTGAAATTTAGATCCAGTTACAAACAGATGTATCTCATGAATATAAACTTATTCGAAATCATTTATGATAAATTGCTTTTCATTTTACAACAATTCATTTTGAGTTATTCTACCTTGACCTCTCTTATTTGCAAAAGCGCTTTATAAATATTGATGCTGGAATTTTTTAATAATATAGATTTATTTCTGTTTGCATTGGCTCATGAATGTACGATATTAAAAGCATAATTTTCAATAATGTGCTTTTTGAATTGCGAATTTCATTTACTGGCACAACTTTTGTATGAAATATGGGTCGTGTTTGTATTTGTCGTCTATAAAAAAATTTGGGAGTTACGATATTATGTTTTGGGAATTTATTTTTATATATAATTCGTAAATGTATTTATTTTTATAAAGAAATATATATAGGCGTATTGTATATTTTTTATAAATGTAGATTCTAAACTGTTTTTTGTGAAGTTAGTATGGTAATAATTTAGAACATTTTTCCACTTTATTTCAAATTACTTTTGATTTTTATTTCGGCCATTGTAGTTGAAATGCGGACTTTGCATAATTTGCAATATATGGATTTAAAACATTTTTTTCACTTTGTCTCAAGTAGCTTTTGATTTCTATTTTGGACCTTATAATTCATTTACATAAGTTAAAACTAAAAAAAATTACTTAAATCTAGTGGAAATTATTATATACACTTGGATATTGAAATTTTGAATAATTTGCATTTGAAATGCAAACTTTAGTATTTCCAAAAGTTGCTATTCATGGATTTCAGTTCATTTTTTTATTTCTCTTTCAATAACATTTGATTTTTGTTTTGAATATTATAATTCGTTTACATTATAACTAAATAAGATTTGTTAAAATCCAGGAAAAGCAGTTATGTAATCTTGGGTATTAAAATTTTGAATAATTTTTGACTTTAGCATTTCCATATTTTGCAATATATGGATTAAGAACTTTTTACTTTTACTCAAATAACTTCAGATTTTTATTCTGGACGTTATAATTTGTTTACATAAATGAAAACTAAATAAAATTTACAAAAATCTAGTAAAAATTGTTATATACACTTGGATATTAAAATTTTAAGTAAAACGCAGTTGAATTGTACTCTAGCATTTTTATAATTTGCAATACAAGGATTCAAAACATTCTTTACTTTTCTTCAAATAACTTTAGATTTTTATATAATTTATTTATATTTAGAGTAATTTATGTATTAACAAAATTGCCGTCTGAGTGAAAAATCATAAAGAATTTGTATAAAAATTTATACGAGCTTCAAGGCGTGTATGCCTCTAATTTTATTCACGGCTCATCCCAGTTTCGTTCCTCTTCTATGATTTTTGCTATCTAAAAATCTACATATTGGCGGTGCTAAATAATGGTTTAATCTCATCTGCCCGTACGTGACAGGGCTGTGTAGGGTCTGAAGGGCGCACACGGCCGGCCCTTCATCCCCGGCGTTGATTTTGATGCAAAGAGCTGATATCGCTCCGAGGGAAAATTGAATGCTTTTGTAATGTAATTTATGCTTTCATGTTCTCGGTTTATGGAAGCTACCGAAGTGAACGAGCTCGGGGAAAAAATAGTTATCGTCGATAATTTAATACAAAATTCAAAATGGTGTGATTCTTTTAAGACAGCTTATAATGAATTTGCAGTCATACAGATTAATCCATATTTTTATGATAATTAAGATAAACAAAATTGAAAAAGTTTTGAAACAATAAAAGTTTTAACTAAATTTTATCTGGTTTTTACTCATGTAAATGAAAATAAGTTATTGGACAAAAAGTAAATAATGGTCTAAAGTTATATATTGCAAACAAAGAAAATACTGAATTCTATATTTTAATGACAAATTATTCAAAATTTTAATATCCAAGTATATATAACAGTTTTCACTAAATTTTAGTAAAATTTATCTAGTTTTTACCAATGTATACAAATTAAAATAAACAAGATAAAAATTAAGAGTTATATGAATAAAAGTAAAAAATGGCCGAAATCCATACATTGCATATTATCAAAATACTAAAGTCCGCATTTCAACCGCTGATTATTCAAAATTTTAATATCCAAGTGTTTATAACAATTTTTCACTAAATTTTAGTAAAATTTATCTAGTTTTTACCAATGTATACAAATTATAATGTCCAGAATGCTAATTGAAAGTTTCTTGAAGAAAACTAAAAAAGGTCTAAATCCATATATTGCTAATGAATGAAATACTAAAGTCCGCATTTCAACTACGAATTATTCAAAATTTTTATCTAAAAGCACAAGCAATCATTTTTACCAGATTCTAGTAAATTTTATCTAGTTGTAAGAAAATTATAATGTCTGAGATGAAAATTAAAAGTTACTTGAATAAATGCAAAAGATGTTCTGGATCCATATATTGCAATTTATGGAAATACCGAAGGCTGTATTTTAACTACAAATTATTCAAAATTTCAATATTCAAGTGTATATGCAATTTTTATTTTTTAATTTATTTTAGTAAATTTTATCTAGTTTTCACTAATGTATAAAAAACATAGTGGCAGTAGAAAAATTTCCAAGATCCTTAAAAAAATGTAAAAAATGCTCAGAACTCACAAAAATGTTACAAAAAGTTTTATTAAGAACTTTTATTTGTAAGTGTTTATAACAGTTTTCACTAGATTTTTGTAAATAGTTAATAAACATAGTGGCAGTAGCAAAATTTCCAAGATATTTAAAAAAATGTAAAAAAATGCTCAGAACTCACAAAAATGTTACAAAAAGTTTTATTAAGAACTTTTATATGTAAGTGTATACAACAGTTTTTACTAGATTTTAGTAAATAGTTAATGAACTACTTTTTTATATTTCCATCAATCTACAACTGCCTATATAGAATTCAGTGATTCTTATGACTAGATTAGTAAATTACTAGCTCGGTTTCCATATAACCTTGGATACCAAAATTTAATCACAAAAATCAAATTGATAAAAATTTTAGCTCCTCGTGGCAAGTTCATGTAGTTACTAATATTTTATACAAAAATCTTTATATAAATATTTTTATCCCTTGAGTAAAATATTCACAATCGACCTTGCACTATAATATTCAAACTCTGATCGAAGATCGAGAATTTGATATTAGATTTTACTATTATTGGAGGCAATTCTCGTATCTTAATGTCGCCATTTGGCGCCCGTCGTCGATTCGAAACGATTGCAAGGAAAAGGAAAAGAATCGGATTAAATTCATTACGGGCACTCTTTTCAGTAAATGTTTATGTGAATTTTTTTCTTCTTTTGTCCGACATAACCGTTAGATTCAGCGAACTTGTTCTTAATGTCTTATGAGACAAAAGGATAGCAACTGAACTTGCAAGATAAATGACACTTACAACTGCAAATTTCATACAGTCATAGCTTCAAAATATTCTCAACATCTTGATCATTTCAGAATATATTTTCTTTCCTCCAAAAATTCATTACAAATAGCAAATGGTCACTGTTTTCTGTGATTTTTGTCAACCACAGTTAACACTGGTTATAATTTCTCATCGTATTTCATTTACTATTTGGCTTAAATAAATTGGATCACTGGATACAATATTTTTGCATTTATTTACGAGCATGTTTATTAAAATTTGATAATTACTATTCCGTCGATATTGCATAAAATTTCATATCATCAGTAATATATTTGCTTTGCAGGCACGCATGTTGCACACACATTGTAACATGATGGATATGCGCATATTACAAAATATTTTAATTAAATCATACTTCAGACTGGGAGCTAGGATATTGTTTGCAAATACTATTCTAGAAAAAAATAATAGAAATTTACATTTGAAATATTTTGAATTAATTTCTGATTGTACTGAAACTGATCTAACTGATAAACTCAAATAATTTCGAAAATAGTTTAAAATCTATTTCCAAATTTTATTTGTCCAAAAAAATTGTTTTGACGATTTTTATAGAACTTTTTTTGACGACAGATCTCATTGTCTTAACATACTGGAATATTACAGCCCTACGACGTTAAGTCGTAAATTTTAAAGATTCACCAAAAATTAAAAAAATGACCAGAGTTTTTTTTCAAATTAGACATTTTATCGACATTTTTTCAAATACTACTGAATCAAAAATTCAAAAATTATTCGATGTAACTCGATAAGGACTATTGTTTCTCATTTTTGCACAACGATCAGTCAAGTTTCTTTGTTAATAGCAAAGTAATAAAAAATTTTTGACCACTTTGTAGCCAAAAATTCTGAATCGATGTTAAAAACTCAGAATATGTTATTTGGGAATCATGCTGATTACTTTTAGACAAAGATTGACTGAGCTGTTTCTACATAATTACTGCTGAAAACAAAAATTTTGATAAAACTTTTTATGTTGATAGGAATCATGGTCCTAAAGAACATACTAAAATATTACGGTCCTTGTAAAAGTAGTTTAATTTAAAAAAATTATCAATATTTGAAAAACATGATAGTCCAAATTTGTGCCAAAAGTTGCTTTTGTGGTGTGATAAGTCAAAATTTGAATTTCACAAATTTAAAAGCTTTTGCAGTACCTTGATATAGAAAAGCTGCTTAAGTTTTGGAAAAAATAGGCCAAGCCATTAGAATTGGCTTTGGAATTAGCAAAAAAGTAAGTGAGCAATCTTTAAAACTTATCTATTTTCAATTTAAATTTTAAAATAATATCAAAGACGACGTACTTGATATACGTGAGAGTGCCAGAATTTTCTTATCGCAGTAATTTATCAAGTTTCTCAAAAAAATATTTTGTCGTTTTTATTGAAATTTAATTTATTTCAAGTTCATGCAGTAAAAAGTCCAAAAGTTGGTTGAATTAAATAAATTCATTAAAATTGGAATAATGATTAATATTTATCAATTATCAATTACCGGCCCACCTTCTACTGGCAATATGTCACTCACTCCAACACAATCTATCATAAAGTAATTAAAAACTACTGTCATTATTATTTTATCTGACAATGTATTATGTGGCCAGTAGGATAAAAAAGGGGCCGAGCCGTGGTTCTGGTGTCCATGCCATATTTCTGGTTGCAACACATGCGAATGTTGAAACCCGAACTATGAATATGGTCGGCGCTAAACAAAGTTATAAATCGTTCATGTTATATATACATACGATACTATACGCGGAGTATAATTAAAATACAATAACGTTTGTTTATTCTGCATCCGAAACTGAAATGCCTGGTGCAGCTTTTTGCACACTTACACGGCTTTGGTATTTAAAATTTTTGTTTGCTATGCGAATCAGAGTTATTGAGATTTTAAGTTAATCATGAACTGTTGGGATGTATTTTTGTATTATTATATTGACCATGAAGGCACCGATTTTCATGGAATTGAGCTTTTGTACCGGAAGGCTGCCACACCGAGGTCTCATTTATGAAAGACCTTACATAGGTTATTGATCATGAATATTTTATAAATAAAAGTAACAATCGACATCATAAGGTTTTCAGTTAAATATTTATTTCACTGTTAGCAAGTAAAGGGTACTCGGATCGAATCCCGACAAAAATTCAATATGTATATGTTGAAACTAGTAATTGGCATTTTGCCTTGAGACAAGTTTCTTGAACTTTGCGATACGTATACATAATGAAGTTAGTCAATAACAAATGAAATTCAGTTATTTTGGTAAAATGTTCATCTGGTCATTTTGAAAATATATACATATATTTTTCAAATGGTTGAAGACGAAATGGGTTTGTTAGTGCACCAGTTATGCGAATAACTCATATGTGCAGTGAAGTGGTGGACGCCGTTTTCATATTATTTCATGTGCATTATTGATTACTGTAATTTCACGGACGATGGGCTGCGGGCATTGTTGGCTAAAAGCTAAAACCGTTTACTCATATACATACACACATTCATATACACACACGTACATATATGTACATTTTGCACATTTTGTAGATATTTAATCACGACGTTTTGGAACTAGATACGTTCCATCATCAGAGGTTACTTCAGTTAACTGGTACATTTCAACCCATGTGAAAATTCTACCAAAGCAATTCCTCGACTATAATTTTCCATGTGCCATTTTTCACGATGCAATCAACGAAATGTTAACGTCCGCATTATCTGCCTTATGTTCTTTTTCAGTTACCGCGATGATTGCAGATACCGGGGATTAATTTAAAAAGTGTTTTTACCATAAACGTGTAGAATAATAATTACCTACGAGAGGTTCAACAGCAACTATTCACAAAGCGAGACCTTATCTTAATGGATTTTCAGACAGTTTGTATATACATATAATCTTTTCAAATACATTCACGTGCCCATAAAAACGCATGCATATACAACCTGTTATTTATAGAGTTTTATGCGGGCACCGAATTCGAAAACACCCATGGGCATAGATAGTTTGTCGATATGAAAATACCGAAAGAGGCATGTGAATCGATACGAATTATTCTATATGCAGATATCGAGAAATTCCATCGATAGTCAGATATCGTGTAATTTGAAAATTTGATCTTACAATGCTGAAGATAGCATGGAAATTGGTTAACTGGTTAAATCAAGTAGTTGAGATTCAAATTCAAAGCATAATATTTAGTGTTACTTTGGATGAAAAATTGGCTTATGTTTTATCGATAATATTCCCATAAATAAATAATCCATTATCTCGTTATCCAGAAGTACTGTGAGTTATTACAGATATCTCTATTTGCTTTCACGGATTACCAGCTACTTCAAAATATATTCATATCATTGTACAAACACAGGAAATTAAGTATTTTATTGCATAATATTAGAAAGCCTCGTCTGATAAGAAATGATAATGAATTAAATTAGGCAATGTTAGAAGTGACATTATTTGATAACGCGTTGAGAATTTTTTTCTGATGCAGATAGATAGTAGTAATATATCAAATATGTTTAATATAAGTTATCAGAAATCACGAGAATGTTGTGATTAATCGAGAACAATTTTTTTTTTGGTTTGAGTGTTCCATATACCACTTTTATAGATTTACAGAAAGAAGGGTAGGATGGGGCCTGTAGGTCCAATTTGACTCTTAGCAATTATAACAAATGTCAAACAAACAACTATCTAACTATGTTCAGTAAAATTCTCAGCTAATCTATCATTACGAAACAATTTTTTGCTATTTTTTAATTTAATTTATCTGTAATAAAATTCCCTTTTTATCCGTAAATCTTACTTTTTTAATTATTATTTTAATATTGTTAAGATCTTGCCAGTGTGAAGGTTCAGGTGGTTTATTTTACGCTAACTACATGATTGGTTATATAAAAAAACGGTCGAAACAAGTTCATCTTATAAAACAAATAACATCATACTTTAAAATTATAATGAGGTATCGTAAACTAAGCAACAGTGCTCAAAAACAACAAAAAATACGTATGCTACAAATTTAAAAGTGTGACCGTTTGTTTCCTGATTGCGATATCGCCCCATTTGAGATTGGTCACACACTATTTGCCCTCTACTTTAAAATAGTATTGGTTACTTTAAAAATGATATACTTTCTTTGTTTTTGAGATATTGGCAGTCGCCGTTTTTAGCTGCGGCCCTTTAAGCTCCTAAATTTCAAAAAAAAATTATTTTTTGCACTTATACGTTTATTACCTTTTCGTAAGGTAAGTTATTATAATCGTTAAAAAATCGAAAATCCAAATTTTTACATATCTTCACGTTTCAGGAGTTTTTTGAACATATTGCATACTTCAGAAAAAATGAATGTGTGTATGTATATGTGTGGAAACAATTTTTCAAAACAATTAAAAAAATATTCAATTTGTAATGATGGGGAGAAGTGGTGATTAGTTTGTGGCAAAGGCAGGTCCAGCCGTTTCAAAGATACGAAGCTAATTGTGTAAAAAATGATAGTTTTTGACAAAACTAGTCAAACAGAGTAAGTTGAAACTCGTTTTGAATGCTTTTGGGGAAAGAAATATTCTTATTTCATTTTTTTTCAATTTCTAAATAAAAATTTCTTTTGAATATCGAAAATATTTTGGATTTTAACTCTAATTCTAGGTAAAATTTTAAACATCACTTTTATACTTCAAATAAATAATTTTAAGTTTGCAATTCAGTTTATATAATTCTTATAAATATTAGACAAAGTCCTTCATTTTAAATTCGATTGATTAAGTTAAATAAACGTCCTCGTCCAATTCAAAAGCTCTTACATTTTGTCTATAAAATACGAATAATGAACAAAGTTACTTATATAAGTTAATTGAAACAAATATATATATGCAAACAATATTATATTATGATAGTATAATGATGTTCCCAGAATAGATGTATACAATTTGTATCATTATGTAAAAATCAATGAATGTGTTTAAGACAAATAAAGCAAATTTTCAAATTCAAAAAAAAAAATTATGAACAAAGTTACAGTACTTATAATAATCTATTTGAAAAATTTTGTATTGCTTGAATTCAATATTTCAGTATGGTACAGCAAGTTCCAGCAATTTGCCTTAGGGCACGGTGCCATACACCGCTAGTTTAATTTAGTTGCGTGAGTCGAAATGCACGTTGGGAATAACTTAGCCTAATGCATGCGATTCTAAAATCTAGAAATATGACGGTATCGAGCCTGAAAAAAACTAGCAATAAAATTGATTTGTATTTATTACCATCGCGGTTCCTGTAGCGAAAAAACTTGTTCAACAATCAACGAAGCAGCTTGTTCGAATTACGTTCAAAATTGCTTTGCTGTATGAAATCAAGCGTTCATGAAAGATAGGATAACATAACGCCGCCAGACGGTAACTAATTTTTAATATACGGCCGTCGTTTTGTCACTGCCTGCCGGCGAAACTTGTCCGATATTTCAGGCTCACTTCATAAAAGGAACTTGGTAAAGATCCACAATGCATCATCGCCGATTGTGAGCGGAATGAATAGCCCTCCGAGAGCCCTCCGAGAGCCCTCCAAGGGCGCTAGGGCGATCTCGACAATGGCTTGTTTATATATTTCACTTCAAGCGATTCCGAAGTTTCCAATTGAAGGAACACGTTTCTGAAATATGATGGAGCAATATGCAATTTTTCCTGTGCGTGACGTAGATGGGTGATTGATAAAAGGAATTGCTCAGTACGAATATTCAATTTGGGATGTAACATTATTACAAATTTAAACTTCCCGTAGGATAAGTTATAATTGCAAAAAAATAGAAAATAAATTTTTTTGCATATCTTTACGTTTTAAGGCCTTCTGAACATTTTGGCATATCCTATTGTTAGAAATAATAGATGTATCTGTGAGTATGTGTATGTGCACAAAAATGTATAAATTAGTATAAGTTACACGATAAGGGCATGATTTTTATTATTTCCATCCAGTGTTCTCATGGTGCCTTTCACTTTGTTTGTATCATAAAAAGCTTTATAAAGCTCGCCACAATTTATCTTAATCCATCAAAGTTAAGCTCTTCTGTTATGGTTTTGATAAAACTACCAGATACTGTTGATGTATGGGAATGATATATCGAGCTAAAAGTGTCACAATATATTTAGTACGGCGGGTTTATTGATCGGAACTGATAATAATGCACGGAATCGAAGTCATTTTATAAAAATAGATATTGTGTGGATAAAACTTTCCGATCTAAATAATATTAGATTTTTTATTCCTTACTGAGCATTATAATTTTATCACTTTTCAACTATTAATCATCCGACTGCGAAAAATAGCTGATGCATCACATAATTCGTGAAATGTTTCTTGACTTTTCCGATAAGTTTGAGTTATTGATAAAATTGACGTCGAGTTTTAGCGAATACAAGTATCTCGTGTTATCTTTTGCGAAGTCAATCGACTAGAAAACTGGTATTGAAGTCAGGAAACACCCTATATTTTTGGCTTTTTGGCGATATATATGTTATTAGGAGTGTGCGATGCTGATAAGTGATAACACCCGTGTTGGCCCTTGTGATTTATTCGAGGGACATTCAGAACAAGTAATATTTCCTTAGAAAGAATACTAAGAAATATTAGAAAATCACTTTTGAATAAAAGTCTTTGATGTCCTATAATTTCAAGTGGAAATTTGATAACACTACTGCTTGATATCAAGCTGACCAAAGATGATATTGAACACGTTACCAGTAACCTTAATTAATCCATATTAACCATACAACCATAAGAAAGATGTCTGTATATATGTATATTCATATAAATAAGATGTAAAGACAAAAGAACTTAAAACAAATTAGGAGGCGCCTGGAAACTGTAAAGCAAAAAGGACACTTCATGACATCTATATTATTTTTTTAATTTCTGGTGAGTATCTTCTTAAAATACTTGAAAATCTTGATGATTTTACAGAAAAATCTAAAGATGACTTATATAAACAATCTCTTAGTTTAGTCTCATAAAGTCATATAACAATGATAAGGAAACCAGACACCATAATAACTGTCTAAAAATATCTCTTAGTATTATGAAAATTTGGAGACAATGACCACTTAAAGTACTTCTAGATATTCGAATCTTTCAAATATATATATGTATGTGCTTTTGAGTGTACTTCCTGATCGATTTTTGAAAATAATAAGTTGGTTTGTTGAAATAAAAAATATCTTGTTATAATATACTCTGAATAAATGTGAAATGTTACTATGAATATAACCCTTTTTATCTATGCTAAGCACTGATGCTTACATTTAAGATTTTAATTTCATTTAAAATTTTAAGATTTAATTTTAAGAAAATAAGATCTTGAATTCTTATTCAAAATTTGATCTTGAACTTAAGATTTTTTTAAATGCTAGTTTAATCCAACCAGTATATTTGCAGATTAGCAATTTAAAGTATGATGGCAAAGAATAAAACAATTTTTGCTAAAACTCCTATTCTAAAATTTCATTCCCACTTTCAAAAAAATCTACCCCTAATGAACTCTTACAAATTTCATAAAATTTTAGAATTACCCAAATCATACAAGCAGCTTTTTTTCCTACTATCAAAAGGTAAACTCTGAACCCACGTTGATCAATTATAGATAACAAAATGTACATAGGTAGGTATATTGCCATATAAACTTCATAGCACCTGCAGATAGAACCCTAGTTAATAACCTTCAACCCCTATTGCAAAAAGGATAAGGGATATATTTCAAATAGTATCCCTTAATAAAGTTACGGTGAAAACCTATGCATGGCTAAACAATTTATGACTTTTATAATAGTAATTTCAAATCTTAAAAAAAAATGCCTTATATAGAAACGTATCTCTATTTTACATGGACAAATAAAAATTATATTGATTTTTATATTCATAATTTTGAATTCCAAAATGAGAGATAAGCATTTTATTCCTGAATATTTGTGTAATTTTGTAATAATACAACAATTGGTGTCGAAAATTTTTATCTATATCTATTATTTATACACCGCAGATTATCCTTCAGGATATTTTCCTACTAAGACACATTGTTATTAGTAACCACATAATATATGATATATATATATATATATATATATATATATAATGTAGAAAAATAATCTTTTAAATTAGTTATTGGTGCATGACGAAGTTTTAACATATTGCGGTTTTTATTATGATGGGTTCAATAACGAGGCGAATGCATTTGCGGTGCATTCTGCGGTTTTTTGCAGTATGATCGTGCAAAAATCGATGAATTCGGATAGATACTTAATATTTTTTGAAGCATTATATACATGATGCAGATGTAATAGTATGAACGGTAAAAAAATTGGAAAAATATAATATGAAGTGTATACCAAAATAAAAGGTAAAATGCAAAAACGGTCTCCATGAAATGCAAGGCGTCCGATTTGATTTGGTCTCACACGTGTCACGTTTGAATATCAAATCAATAATAAATCTTGATACACATCCGTTTGGAAATACCACAACAATACAATTTTTGTTTTCGATTACAAATTAGATATTTCTAACCCTAATAATTTTTTTTATCATTGCATGCCTCAGGCTGTTTCCAGCCGTATACAACTACAACCTACAAAGTTTCTCTATACAAGTCATGCTTAACATGTCAATCATGTTTTTTATTGTACATTATTTTGATTCAAAATTTATGTAATAAGCCTGCGATATATGTAATAATACTATGAGGCCGCCGGATGGGCTTCGGCGAGGATGTAATTTGTGTTCTTCATAAAATACCTGTAATTTCAAATATGCATTGAATGCCTGTTGCACAATACAATGTTTCATATTATGCTATTGCGGTCTGACCTTATAGAATTATTGCTTCGGAAATTGGCATCTGTAATCGTGTTCTCATTCGCAGTAATAATAATAACGAATAGACGGAGAACTATTTTGAAAACAAAAATACTGGAAACTGAAGCAGATGATATACTCCTGTTACAATAAGCCCCTAGCTTCCATACAATCTTCTGTACAAAATTATTTAGGATTTAGGTCATAATTTACAAGAGTGCAGATCATCTCTCATATTCTACTTTAAGATAATTGTTGATCATTGAGATGATTGGCCTAATCTAATTAATGCCTAGTGGTATATTTAGCAATATATGTGAATTTTGGACATTTTTTCACATTTTTTTGAATTCTTCGAAAATTTACATCAGTTAAAACTAGATAAAATTCACTAAAATTTCATGAAAAATGTTATATACACTTGCATATTGAAATTTTGTATAATTTGCAGTTGAATTACAGACCTTAGTATTTCCATTTTGCAAAATGTGGATCTTTGACATTTTCTTTCTTTTCTTACTTTTCTTCAAATAACTTTAAATTTTTATTTCGAACATTTTGATTTGTTTACATAAGTAGAAACTAGACAAAATTTACTAAAACTTGTTAGACACTGTTATATACACTTTAATATTAAAATTTTGTATAATTTGTAGTTGAAATGCTGACTACAGTATTTCCATAAATTGCCTTTTGCAATATATGGATTTATAACATTTTTTCCTCTTTATAAAAAAAAATTCTAATTTTTATAAAGAACCTGATAAGTTGTTTACATTAGTAAAATATATATGAAATTCACTTCAATTTCATAAAAACTGTATTCACTTGGATATCAAAATTTTGTATAATTTGCAGTTGATTTACAGACTTTACTATTTCCATTTTGCAAAATGTGGATCTAAATATTTTTTTTTACATAATTTAAATTTCTTTGCTATTCATTTTAATTAAAGATGCATAATTTAAATTTAAAAGAGTTTATGCTGAACAGGAGTTTTATACAAAGTAGAAATTCCTGTCAATGAATTTGCATGAAAGTAAGAAAATTTTAATAAAATAGAGTTCATGTCTTCTATTATATAGTTTTGAATAAACACTTTTAACTTGTCAAAAAACTGTGTTTTATGACAATTTGTATGATTCTGAAATCCTTGAGGTAGATGCTCACAATGCATCTTCTGTCTCAGATCTGCATTTTTGATCAAATTGTTCTGTGACGTTCGTGCATTATTATAGGTTAGGTTAGTCGGTCTGCCATTGATTGTCATTGAATACCATATCCAAAATGCAAATCAAAATCGTTTATTACAATAGAGTCTCTTTTCCCATGTCACGTACGATGTCTCTAATGTCCGTATCACGTTTTATGCAGCCGTTTGCGGTGATATCGCAACTTCCAACTGACTGATATTCTAATTTGTACAGTTCTGAAATCTTATCTTATTATTCCATTAACACGCCTATCATAATTCCCAATCGGCAAACGTGAGCACGGCCCATTGAATCGCGAGCTTTGAATACTGAAACGACTCTGAATAGGAAAAGACCTAGATGTACGTATGCTCAGAAAATTTACAATAATAAAGAATTTTTTAACTTCGCTTCATTTTGATGAGTGTATAGATCATTTCTCATATTCCAGTTTAAGATAATTTCTGATCCTTGAGATATTTGTTATAATGTTTTAAAGTAATTAATGCATCAACATATATTTCGGTCCGCATTTCCAGACAATGTGAAACAATTCCAGTATCAGAATGCTATTCTCCCAGGAACAAATGCCTTCGCAGTACACTTAGGAGATATTACTAGAGCGACGTCTCAAATTGCTAGTTGGGTTCAGTTAATTAATGGATTAACTTCTTACGAAACGATGAAGCTATTAAGAACATGCCGAGGTCCGTTTTAGTTTCAATACAATAGAAGATCATAGATCGATCGATCTCCAAAGACTAAGGCAATAGTTAAGGGCGAAGTCTTAATGGGAAAATTACAAATTCAATTGGAGAGCGCAGACAAATTAATGTTTATTGTAGTACATCCTCCAATAACACTAATTGGAAAGTGAGAAATTCAATTACATTTGATCAGTAACAGGGTACTAGATAAAAAGTTTTGTGCGAGTTGCAAGACTTCACTTGGATTATTTGCTTGTTTTTTTTATATACAATTACTAAGGACAAGCGTGTTTTTCTTGCAAAAATACTAAAAATAATTTTAAAACTAGTTTTGACAAAAATCCCGTTAAAAATAAATTCTAGTTTTTATCAACGTTTAAAAAAATTGTAAAGTCTGAAATAAAAATTAAAATTTATTTAAAGAAAAGTAAAAAATGTTCTAAGTCCATATAATGCATGCAAATTATCAAAATACTAAGGTCTGCATTTCAACTATAAATTATTCAAAATTTTAATATCCAAATATATATAACAATTTTCACTAGACATTAGTAAATTTTGTCTAGTTTTCACTGATATAAATAAAACCATTTGACTATGGAAAAATTTTCAAGATATCTAGAAAAACGAAAAAAAAAATGTCCAGAACCCACATATTTCTAAATATATTACTAAAAAAATGTCCCAACTTGTTTTATTCAAAATTTAATTATGCAAGTATATAGAATAGTTTTCACTAAATTTTAGTAAATTTTATTTAGTTTTTACTAAAGTATACAGATTATAATGGCCAAAACAAAAATTTTAAGTTATTTGAGCAAAAGGCAAAAATGTTCTAAATCCATATAATGCAAATTGTGGAAATACTAAAGCCTGCATTTCAACTGCAAATTATTCAAAATTTCAATATATAAGTGTATGCAACAGTTTTTACTAAGTTTTAGTAAATTTTGTCTAGTTTTTACTGATGTATACAAAACATATTGGCTTTGGGAAAATTTTCAAGGTATTCAAAAAAATGTAAAAAATGTCCTAAATCACATATAGCTCATTATCAAAATACTAAATACAACAAAACACTAAAATAAACGACGAAAAACTAAATCAATTAATTTAAACAAATTTACTATTTTTAGTAAATTTTGTCTAGTTTTCACTGATATATATAAAACATATTGACTTTGGGAAAATTTTCAAGGCATTCAAAAAAATATAAAAAAATATCATAAATTCACAGATTCCTAATTATTATAATACTAAATACAACAAAATGCTAAAATAAACGACAAAAACTAAATCAATTGAAACTAAACAAAGTTACCAAAAAGCTCTTTCAATATCATATATAGACCGATTTTAAACTTAGTAATATTCATAAATCTAAATATATCCGGAGCAAATGAGCACCAGTCCTCAAGGCAGGTATTTTTTATTGCCTACTTATTGTTTGTCATTAGCATTTTTTTAAATGATCAAAAGAGGTAAATAAATCACCAATGGATAATATCCTAATCTAGCAAATTGTTTAATGGAACAATAGTAAATCATCAAAATATGTTAGCTAATTTAATTTTTTTTGTAGTATTATTATATTATTTTATTATTTACTATTATTATATATTATTATTATTATTATTAGTTACTATTTAGTTATGTTATTCTCTTTATTTATTCTTATTTAGTTTATTCTTTTTAGTTTATATACATAAGCAAAGCAGCCCATAGAATGTAATTACTGTTCTGATTGCTGTATAATAATAAATGAATAAAAAAAAGAGGTAATATACAGTGTCTTTACCTAAGTTTTGCCTAAGCTATAATTAATTATTACTATGTTATGTAATATTCGGAACGCAAATCAACAAACATAATTAAGCAGATCAAAGAAATCTTGCCTCGCCTCGCCTCGCCTCGCCTAACATTCGATACTTGCCAATAATTCATCAAGCAAATTAATTCGCCGTAAGGTACCGTTTGTTGTTGAAGAAATCTAATTGTTTTCCTGCTGCCTAGAGTAGAAACCTAACAATAGTGCGATTTAGCAGGCTGATGCCAATTAAACTTGTAATTCCATTCCCTGTTCCCTGGCCCTCGACATGGGGTCTGCCCTTTGTATCGCTTCAACGGCGACGACGGCAACGAAGACAATGCGTACTAGTACGATTCGCAGAAACACGCATATAATGTTGTCGCTTTGTTCTGCATTTTGCGAAAGCTGGCAATGAATGGTGTTGGCAGGGTGCACCGGCAGAGGGACTGGTAACAGGCGCCATAAGCAAGGCAGAAATAGGGATGAAAACTAGCTGTAAGTGGAATTCTGTCTTAAGGCAAATTGCTGGAACTTCCCGTTTTCAAAAAAATTTAAAAAACTCTAAAATTTATTGAAAACTAAAAAACATGATTTTTGCAAATTTTGAAATTTTTGTAAAAAATTGACTTTTTTAAAGAAATTTAAACATTTTTTTATATTTTGACAATTTTGGAACCCATAGGAATGTAAACAAAATTGGTATTTATTATTAAAATCTCTAGAAAATATCTGATAATTTGATGTGCATATGTCTTATCGAGCTTTTTTTTACTTTTTTCATCGGATATTTTGAAACCGCTAGACCTGCCTTGTCCAAAAACTAATCAGCACGTCTCCTCATCAGTAGGATTCAAATTATTTTTGAATTATTCAAATCGGTTGATCCGTGATCGCAAAATCGTCGACAAAAATTTGTATCAGCACACATACACATTCATCCATTTTTTTAAGGTATGCCAAAACGTTCAGAAATCTTTGAAACGTAAAGAAATGCAAAAAAAAATTATTTTCGCATTTTTTGCGTTTCTTATAACTTACCCTACGGGAAGTTAATCAATAAATAGATATAAGTAGCATGAACTTCCCGAAATATGTAATAATTGACTTAATGAACCGAAATTGAAATTTAGATATTTAGAAAAAAAATTAACTGTTTATTTCGAGAATAAAGTTTTAGCTTTCAATTAATTCTAAACATTGCGATTTTCAATTGATACGCATTTGTGCAGAGACACGTGCTAGTTTGCCCTAAAATTGTTGCTTACTTTTTCAAGTTTTAATTTCATAAAACACGTCAAAACATTTTTTTAAGATTCTTAAATTATTTGGTGAAATATTAAGCTATAAGAAAATTCTGGCACCATTTACATATAGCGTGTACGTAGTCCTTGACATTTTTTACTTAATCAAATTTATCGTCACTTTTTTTTAACAATTAAAATTATTAATCAGTACGATTTCCAAATAATATAATACACGAAATAATTTTATTAAAAAAAAAAACTAATACAAAAAACTGAAAAAAGTAGCATTAAAATACAAAATCATTTCTGTTGATTTTTTGGCTGCATAATACGATTCGAATGTATATATTTTAAAAGTTACTGAAGAAATATTTGAAATACATAAATAAATTTATATCTACAAAAATTCTCATTTCATTTGGCTAGTTTGTATTTCAAAATTTAATGATAATAATATTGAAATTAATAGTTCAAATGTTAATAATACTAACTTGTAATTAATTAAAATATATATTATTATTATTACCAACCCAAATTATGTCAGGATTATTATTAATAGAAATAAAATTTTGTTAAAAATGTTTCTGAAGTATTATTTCCAAAAATTAAGACTTGCACGATAGTTAAATTCCACGTACGATTATTTTTACATTTTGGAGCAGATAAAATAAAATATTTAAATAAAAGTTATAAATAAAAAGTATTACTATCGAAATCTAATACATATCTGTCGTAAGTAGGTATTGCATAATAACTGACTTATATTAAGGACTACTATTAAAAATATTTTACTAAATTTAGTTGTTTAAGAATCTGAATAGCAATCATATATTCAATTAATATAAAGTACGTTGCCGAATAAAAATTAAATATTTGTTAAAAAATTATGTAGTTAAAAATGTCTAGTAATTTATTTAAATCAAGTGAATTTTATATCTTATACGAGTTTAATTTATTTTTTTAAATTTTATTAGAATTCATACAATTAAATTAATTAAATTTGAAATTAAAATTTAATGCTATTAAAAGGTTAGTTGTGAAATATGTGGTGGTTTGTCGTTTTATTAAATAAAAATTATATTAATAGAAAATATATATTTTGTATTATAAATGTATTTAATCATTAAAATTTGATAGTTATCCTTTTAATTTTTCCTCAAATTTTGTTAAAATAATTAGTTTGATACGATTAAAACTAAAAGATTAGATTTACGATTAAACTAAAAGAAATATGTGGTGGATGTATTTATATTACCGAACAAAAATTATAAAAATATAAAATATATACTTTGTAATATAAATATAATTAGTCAATAACATAAATATACCTATATATTTTTTTACAAAATTTATGTTTTTTATATTATAATTTCATTATTTTTTCAATTAACAGGTGCTGATGCAAGTGGATTTTCAAACCGAGTTCCAAAAAGCTGAAACAATTTTACAATTACAGTGAGTGTACTAATGTTTTTCATTTATATATATATATATATATATATATATATATATATTATAATTAAAAATTTATTAAATTATTATTTGATTGATTCCTGCATTACCCATCAGACAATTACATATGTGAGTTCGGAATCGCTTTTGATATTTTATTTATTTGTCATGAGACAATTACCATGTCCCGTTGTAGTGAAAATGCATATAAATCAATTTCGAATTTCAAATGCTTTTAATACGAATATCAAATGACACACAGTCATTATAATTACATTATCAGATGGAACGGGAGACCCTATCTTTCGATGCACGTGGCGCAGGCTATTTGTTTTGAAATTCGTATCTGTTTGGTATCAATTTTGGGGATCAGAATGTTTCAAAATGTGGCGGACATAGCTCAGAGGTAGCATGTCCGACTCACATGCCGAAGATCGTTGGTTCGATCCCTGGCGCTTCCAATTGTAAAAAAAAAATATCAGAATGTATAGAATTTCAATTGGAAGATGTATGTTAAAAATGATTAGAATGTATAAGATATTAGAATGTATAAAAATTGAATTAGAATTGAAAATAAAAAAATGAAATAGTAGAAAGAAGTAAGAAGATAAAATAAGGAAGAATGAAGTTAAGTTGAACTACGTAAAAGGAATAGGATTTATGTGAAGAAGATAAGTTGAAAGAAAGTATATAGTATAAGAAGAATAGAATATAGATTGAATATGATGTAAAATTAGTATAGAATGTAAATAAATGTTGTAGGTGTCTAAATGCTCAGAGTAAGCGAAGCCAAATAAAAATAAAAAAAAAAAAAATAAAAATAAATAAAAAAAAAAAAAAAAAAAATGTTATAAAATCCATTGTATGAAGCGATAACGTTCTGGGATGATTTAATTGGCGATTTGGCACTATCGAAATTGGTTTTGGAATAAATATTTACATGGACGTAATATATTTTTTTTTATTTTTTTTTTATTCATTCATATTATATAACAGAGTTATTTACATACCCTATGAATTATATGGCTAAAAGTATAAACTTGACAAATATTTTAAGTCAGGCTTCATGCGATAGAAGTTTTAGATTCAATTTGGTCTTCACTTGAAAATATAGATAGAAAAATATAAATGTGTACTCTGCCACTTTTTGCGGTGGCTTTTGTTAAAATCTACTGAATATATTTTTTATGTTTTTTTTATAAATATGTTATATTCTTTATGAATTTGGTTGTTCGGTTACATAATATCGTAACTTCAATAATTGCAATATACTTCAATAATTTTTTATTAAGAATAATTTCTTTGCAAATTGCCAAGAAATATTTTATATTTGGAACTGACATATTTCACAATCTATATAACGATTTTTTCATTTTTATATTTTTGATAATTTTTTTAAAATAAATTTTGATACAGAATTTAATTAGTGTTTTTTTTTTCATTTGAATTAACGTTTTTATTTTCAGATTTTTTTAAAAATATATGATTTTTGTCAATTTAATTCCATTGTTTTTTAAAATATTTAAATTTAGGGATTATAAAATAATATATAAAATTATATATGAATTATAAATATGATAACTTTGTTGTTAGATTTTCAGATTTTTCTAAAAATATCTGATTTTTGTTACTTTCATTCCATTGTCTTCAAAATATCTTAAATTTTTAAATTTTTAATATACCAAATATAATTTGAGATTTTTAGTATTGCCTATAACCTAACTTGTATATAAATACATAATGTGAGCAAATAAATTTTAAAATCGGTTCATTAGTTTCGGAGTCTATTGCGGACAAACATCATGACATATGATATATACAATAATATATACAAACAGTAATTATTGGAATACCAAAAATTAGGTAATTAAAATATTAAATGTACAATAATTTGGCAAATATTTTAACAATTACTCGTAGCATTATCAGCATATACTTCCATTTAATTCTTTTAATGCATCTTTTCGGCTATCTAATCTATATTTTTACCACGAGTATCGCATTAAGCGTTGAGTGATCATCAATTATTTTTGTTTGATGTCGACTCCTTCTAAAACCTGACCCTTGCCGGTCGTGAAGCAAAAAACAGGAGGAGGTGATATTAAGGATAAATTCTTGGCTGAAGACGTGTATTGCATTCAGAAGCACTCGTCGTGAACCGGAATATTTTATGCATCGTATTGAGTCATCGTATTTAATCATTGTCTTCGGACCGTTAAACCATATGTTGAAGTATGGAAGACGACGAGTGTTCACTTGAAGAAAAGTATTTGCGTTTATGTAAATAGGTATTCATAAGGAGATGGTAATGGTAAATGTAGATGCACTTACAACTTACAACTAGTCCGTCTAGATCATAGGTTCCCAAACTTGTTTTCGTTTTGTCATGGACCCCCTATATTATGGTTTATCCGGGACAGTTCCGGGTTTCCATCTTTTGATCCGGGTTTTTTCAAAATCAATATTTGTCCCGGATTTTTTAAAAGTACAACTTTAAATCTTAATTAAAATTTTCTTAATTAAAATTTTTTTTTCTTAATTAAAATTAAATTACAACTACTTATCAAATTAATTATGTAAATCAATATGTTTTTTATCTCTTGTGAAACATTATGAATAAGAAAATTTCTGAATACAAAATTCCAAAGGCGAATTTAATTTCATAAAATTAAAAAAAAAGAAAACAAACAAGCCAAAAGTAATTTTTTCAAGTTTATTATGAAGAAAATTGAACAGAGTTTTATAGAAGACTCAAATGCGAGAAAAACATGGTAAAAAATGATTGTAACATATAATCAATTTCTTACTAAAAGTCCGCAATTGTAATTCGAAAAAAATATTTTTGAACAAAGTTATAGTAATCGCGAAAAAATCGAAAATGAACATTTTTATATATAGTATAATAATTTTTGCGAAGGCAGGTCTAGCGATTTCAGAGATCAAGTGAAAAAGTAAAAAAAATGCCATTTGGCGGTCAAAAATAATCATTAGACAAATGCATAGATTTTAATAATTAGTACCTATAAATTTTGTTGGCATTTCTATGGGTTCCGTATCCGTTTTTCAAAACATTTAATTCATGGTACGGAAAGTTCCAGCAATTTGCCTTAAGGCACGATGCCATGCAACCAGTTACAACATTAATCCACGTTGAACAACTGACGGTAGAACTGCAATAATAATCAGAAACATCATTAAGCACTACCAAACCTATAACATTTGCCAGTAAACGTTTCATATAAGCAACTTTCTTCAATAACCAACCCAGAAATAAACTATATCTGTAACACAGCTAAATAAACATAAATCTGTAATTTACTGTCCACCAAAGTACAAAATTACCTGTGTAATTTAAATGTCCAAAAGTTTAGTTCAAAACACTTGAGTCCAAATTCGTTGCTGAGGGGACTAAAATTCAAAGAAAATTTTGTTTATCGAATCCAAATAAGTGGTATCTATATCATTTAAACCTCAATATTTGGTATAAATTCTAAGGGCAAAAATCTTACTAAAATTAAGTTTTTCAACAGCCAGCGTATAGTTTAACCACAACTTGAATGCCTACTTTCACACTTTATATAAATATGTAATGTTTTTCTTTACTTTTTAAATCATTTCTAAATATTGCCAACTATATTAAAAGATTTATTGTAAATCTATATATTATATTATCATTTAACGTAAATATATAGATTTTAACATGGCGTATTGTAATCCACTGCCGTGGACCCCCATTTTCATTTCGTGGACCCCCAAATTTTGTTTTGGGTAATTTTGATAATCTAGACGATTATACATAAACTGCGAGCACAATGTGGTTAATAAATGTTTTAAATTGTCTATAATTTTTCATTCAAATTACGATCACCAGTATAAGTACCCGATGTAAAGTGCAAATGTAATTTTACTATTCTCCCGATGATTTCCGCATAATCTCCTAAATTATCTACCCCGTATTCCCTCTCAGTTTTATCTCCTAATTTTATCTCCGTGGAATCAAACAAACGAAACTAACGACCAAAGTTGCGTGCTACGCAATACTAACGAGGGATAAAATTGACTACCGGTTAATGGCACTCGTTAAGCCCGATATCCGTGCGAGCTGCCTCTGCCTCTCGCGCTCTGCGAACACGGCGCGTGGGCGCCTCCGTAAAACGATAACGGAGACTCATAGTTTTATATACTTCCATTTAATTAGTATTTTTACAATGCTGAATATGTATTTCATGAGTAATTAAGAACAAAATGTGTATTAGATTGATATGATTTTTAAAATATAGCAAAATATAAATGAATACAGGCGCACCTATCTATATCTATAAAAAAATTGTAATTGAAACACAGACTTTATAATATCAAATAACTTGTAATATATAAATTTAAAATATTTTTTTACATTTTTTAGAACGAATTACAATTTTTATTCTAAATATTTTAATTTAGATAGTAGTAAAATCTAGATAAAATTTACTAAAATCTAGTAAAAACTGCTGTATGCAATTAAATATTAAAATTTTGAATAATTTGTAGTTGAAATGCGGACTTAATTATTTTGGTAATTTGCTTTATATAGATTAAGATTTTTTTTTACTTTTATACAAATAATTTTTAATAGTTGTAGGTTGTTATAGTTTTTATATAAACATATTTATTTATTTTAATAACAAACTAAATATATTCTGATCTGTAATAAAAAAAAAATAATTTCATGAAACATACTAATTTCTGATCTTTCAAACTTAAATTCGCTTTTCATGTCCAACACAGCTGCAAAAAATGAAAAAAAAATATGTATAATAATATGAAATTTATCTTCAATGCTTTTAATACAATCAAAGGTTATTTGTTATCTGCGTCAGAGGTCGTAAGACCTTTATGTATACTAAGGGTTGTATTTTTATGAGCATGACATGCTGAAAATGCAAATGAAAAGGGTTGCTCAGAATTCTTTTGCTGGGCTTGCATATTGTGTCACAGGAATAATGATGTTGATTTTAACTGGAGCAGAAATCATGTTTGAATTCGTAATAAAATGATACGTCAAAGAGCATTCTGGTAATGAATTCACGTTTAATGAGAAGGGAAAAGTAATTTTGAAAGATTGTTATGTTGTAAGGGTTGGTTTTTATTTCGAGTTTTAATAGAATTAATATTGTAGCAATATCTGTGAAACTACTTTATACCTTCGTTTTTCAAAAATGCGTTTCCAAGAAATATTTATATTCTTAGTACATATATTTCATCCAACATCAACTTGTTTGTAGTCATCAGGTTTATATTCACATGCGAGTTCATTTAGTCTTCACAAACTTCTTCTATCCTTCCATAAAAGAATTTTCAATACTCGGAAATGTAGGAGAAATGTCCGTCCATTGTGAAAATTGCAAAAAACACATTCACCATATCATCGTAGTAATATGAAAAATAGCCACAGAGCCGAGAACACATTATAGTACAATTTGTAAGGGGCTGCATTTCATGAAGATAAATTACTTCGACCTATTCATATTAGGGTAACAAAGGAAATGCTATATATTTCTTATGTAAACCAATATAGTAGAGCCACTGCGAAAATGTCTGATATTATTGCTAATATATCATTTTAACGACCCAGAAAATATTAATACGCTCTACAAATTCTTATTCGTGAATTTTACATACGTATGCGGTTTTAAAAGCGAGGTTTTCTTATACCTTAAGGCAATTTGCATGAAAATAAAATACTTACAAAAATTAAGATTTTTAAAACTATGTAATAAATTCTAGGTATTCGATGTATTAGTATTATTAGGCAAGTCCAGTATTTCATTATAATTTATTTCCAAGCCCATCGCATCTGCATCCGACATATGTTAATAAACAGAACCCGGTTTTATTGTTTATCTAATGGCCTCTCTATCTATAATATTTTCTTATCCTCACACAACCCGTTCCTCTGTGTCAACAGCTGACATATTGCTCACAAAAAATACATCTTAAATTTCTTGTAAAAATAATATTAACACCTCAGGTAAATCTGGGTAAAACATAACCAAATGGATATGGGATGGGTTTTACGTTTTGCAAACAAATATAGATATTTATAAAGCACTTTAGAAAATGTGGAAAGTATTTGCAGTGAAATTTGATAATATATTTTTGGAATGAAATTGCAGATAGTTTTTGATCAATCATAAAATTTTTAACTTGTGGTTCATGGTATTGGGTTCGCACTCAAAACAAATATTCTTTTTATTTTTGTCTTATTTTTCTAAATTCTATTCATTCATTCATATTATATAACAGAGTTATTTACAGATCCTATGAGTTATATGGCTAAGTTACACATATTAATACAAAAAATCATATTAATAAATAATAATAATCACAGAAAGAAATAAAAATAATGATAATAAGTAACTAAGAATGAATTAAAAAAAATAAATAAAAAATAAAAGAAAGAAAAAAAAAAGATAAATGCAAATATATGACTAATATTAATACAGATGATATTTTCTCAAAAGCGGATTTCGCGGATTTTATGAAACTTGACACACATTATTATTACACTTATCCAAAAGTATGACAAAATTTTTGAATTGGTTCATGCTACAGTTTTTGAGATATGCGAGATTACCTATCAATTGAACATGTTTGGTATAGGCGATTACCTACCAAAGCACTCTGACCTGAAACTAGCTTAGTTTTAGGTTGAGAGCACGTTTGGCCTACCGAATGCACCATAGTAACTTCTCAAAAATGCGTTGTGCGATTTTGATGAAACTTGACACACTTTGTCACTATACATTACCAAAAATGTGACCAAAATTTAAAGTTGAATCGCTTAATGGTTTCTGAGATATGCGAGGACGATGGGCGGCTTGCTCCGAGCTCAATACTAATATTTAAACAGATGGTATGTTTCCAAAAATGCGTTGTGCGATTTTGATGAAACTTGACACAAATTGTCACTATACTTTACCCAAAATGTGACTAAAATTTAAAGTTGGATCGCTCAATAGTTTCTGAGATGAAAGTCTGCGCTCAATACTCGTCTGAACCCCATAAGATCGTAATCAAAATTTAAAGTTGGAACATTCAATAGTTTCTGAGATATAAATTCAACCTGAGTCTGCGCTTAATACTCGCTCGTTAATGATAAAATTTTCAATACGGTTATGTACCGAGCTTCAATTTTTATGACTTCACCATATCTCTTTTATTTACCACCAAAGGCTCCTTTATTATCATTTTTACGAATACAAATTTGTTCATGCGCTATTAATTGTACTCACCGCGCCTGATTTATCGCCGATCGTTCGTTCTTTCTCTCTTTGGCGAATTTCGAAAATGGAATTTATTGCCGCGGTTGTGTATCAATTAAATTCGCATCAAAAATCCGCGTTTCCGTTCGCCTCGCCTCACATGCGCCTCGTTCGTTCATTTCGCAATTCCGATGCTGCTGGTCGGTTATTTAATTTATTGCATTCGAACGATAAAAATAATTCTCGTTGGTTGTTTGAACAAAAGCGTAATCGAAAACTACTAACTACTTAATAACTTTTCAAAGGAAAACGTAATATCAGAAAATCGGACTTGCTAATTTTGTAATCTTGATTCAAATCATTCTGAAGCGAATGGGAGTATTTGAAAAAAAAGTATGCGTGTGTGTGTTTTTATTTTTATTTATTTTTTTGATTTTTGAGTTCTTTTTTAATTTTTTAATTATTTTTTTTTTATTTTTTGATTATTCGATTTTTTGATTATCTAACTTCCGAAAGAAAAGTTTCTTTCATCAAAAAATCCTATTTGCTAATTAGTTTCCACGGCGTTTCAAGTCATTCTGAATGTAATGAGACTATGTTTTAATAGTTTTTATTTTTGTTTGTTTTTTGAATTTTTTAATTTTGGATTTTTTGATTTTTTTTATTCTTTGATTTTTTGATTATCTAACTTCTCGAAGGAAAAGTTCGTTTTCATCAAAAATCCAATTTGCAAAGTTAGTTTTTAACGACGTTTCAAGCCATTTTTTGATTTTAATTTGATTTTTGGATTTTTTTGATTAGATTTTTTTATAAAATCTTTTTTACTAGAATTTTTTATTAATTTTTTTTACTAGACTTTTTTATTAATTTTTTTACTAGATTTCTATTAGATTTTCATGTTAGTTTTTCTTATTTTTTTCATTTTGGTTAAGATTTACCGTGTAAGAATGTAATCGTCGTCCAAAATCGTTTTTTGCATATATTTACGTTTCAGAAGTTTCTGAACATTTTGTCATGCCTCAGAAAAATTGATGTGTTTGTGTATGCAAAGACAATTTTTTCGTTGGCGATTTCGGGAGCATGGATTAACCGATTTGAATAATTAAAAAAACATTAGATTTTTATTGATAGGGAGATGTGCTGTTTTTGGCAAAGGCAGGTCTAGTCGTTTCGGAGATACGGAGCAAAGACTGGAGAAAATATAAATCCAGTTTTAGAGAGAACTGAACATCCGATTTTATTGATTCAAAAAATCTTTACCTTTTGTTGATGAAACGAATTTTTTTTCTGAAAAATATATGTTTTGAGTAATTTTAAGTTTTTGAGTATAATTTGGATTTTAATTTTAATTGCAACTATTATGTTAAAGCCTTCTTATATACATCAAATAAATAATTTTAACTGTGCGATTCAGTATATATAATTCTTAGAAACATGAGATAAGATCCATTCTAACTCCGCTTCAATTTTTTTCATTTACTTTTTATGTAAACATGAAATTATGCAATTTTCATTTGAGTCCCATATCTTGAATATAATAATTAAGGGCAGTATAATATGAAAATAATTGTAATGATAAAATACTTAGGGTAAAAAAATGTTAAAATAATTTGGAATAAAAATTAAAAAAAGTATGGAAAAATAAATTATTTCATAAACTTTTTAAATGCGTATAAAAAAATAAAAACTTGCAAAAAAATAAAAAATATCAGACCCTTCTAATTTATATTAATTATTTCAAACACAGCATTATACATCATAATTAGTGCAAAGCAAAATTTCCAAGAAAAATACCTTATATAAATCTTCCTTACTTCTTATATTTTTCTTATAATTCTGTTTACGTTTTTCGTGGAAAAAATAAATTTTCATACAAAAAATAAGTGACTATTGTCTGTTCGTAAGAATTGTGAAACTTGTGAGGTCTACTTTTTTTAATATTAATTTCATTATATTTTCTTCTTGATTGTATAGAAAAATGTCGTGCCATTATAAAACTATTATTTTACCCTCACACCTGTCTATTCCTGAAGTTTGTTCGTAAATTCGATAACCACATATGAAAAATAGATAAAGCAATCTTTTCATAAAATCCCTGGTCTTTCTATAAAAGCAATTGCATTGTCATTATTCTAGATTTTAGATTACACTACATATACGATTTGTGTCATAGTCAATGGATGATGGATTGCATCAGTCGTAGGTTTACTATTGTGTATTGGCATATGATAAATGTTTTTGTAATCCATTATGTGCTTGACAAAGTTGAATTTGATTCGATTTGATAGGAAGATTTTATCTCAGTAGGTAAATTTGTAATACACTCTATGTACATATTTAAGAAAAGTCTATTTATAATAAACAAACTTCAAATTTTGGCGACATGCAACATTCTGACTTCAACCTTAAGTAAATTAATTAGTAAGTGTTTGCAAATAAGTGCTTTCATATATTGTTTGACAAAGTTGAATTTAATTCGATTTGATAGGAAGATTTTATCTCAGTAGGTGATTTTCAACACACACACTCTATATACGAGGTCTGTTCAAAAAGTACCGGAATTTTCGTTTTTTCAAAAAATATTTATTATTCGTCTACATTAATGTGGTCCCCTTCAAGTAGTCCCCCCCAGATATAATACACTTATGCCAGCGTTTTTTCCAATTTTCGAAGCACCTTGATATTCACTTTTTGATATGTCCTTGAGCACTCTCGGCGATTTCTTCATCGAGGAAAACCGCCGTCCTTTCATGGGTCTCTTCAACTTTGGGAATAGGAAAAAGTCACACGGAGCCATATCTGGTGAATTTTTGCACTTTGCAACACTTTATTTCATTTTTTACGCAAATTTAATACAAATTCTTTGACTTTTCAATTCTTCCATTGTAAAAATCGCCGAGCTCAGAAAAACACGTCGAACCTTAGCGACTACCACAGACAAAGTAAACAGTGAATATAGCTGAAAATTTCATCATACTTTAGGGGCATGTATACCAACACAATAAAAAAAAATTTTGACAATCAGACACTCCAGACCCGCGAAATTTAATTATTAGAAATTCCGGGTACTTTTTGAACACACCTCGTACATATTTAATAAAAGTCTATTTCTAATAAACAAATTTCAAATTTTGGTGACCCCAACATACTTCTTTTGATGCCTCTCAGGATTGCAATTTGCCAGTAATCCAGTATATTCCGTATTACCAAAAATAATGAATGTTCTACTTAACTTCGGACTTTGACACACTTTCCTAAACATGTATCTTATTTTATTCAGTCATTTCCTATAATATAACCAATGTTGCGTGTCAAATGAGTTCCATCCGCACAGTTTCGCTTCAGAAAACACGAAAGCTCAGCTTTGCTTATTTATGTTATATGGCAGTAATTAACTTTTACGCGCGCTCGGACGCTTTTCGTAATGACAAAAGCTGTATTAATACATCGTAAATAATATTTTCATAACATACGAATTTAACTGCCGTTCTGTAATAACAGTCGTAAAAAAGTACCAGTACGACTATTACGAATTATATTGTATAGGGCCACCTTCCCGGAATTTGGTTCTAATTATTTGTACAAGGCCCTGGACACAATTTGATACATTGATATAATTTTAGTCAGATTTTGTTAAAATTTGACAAATTTATAATAAATAGTATTTATATATTTATATTTGGATTTATTTGATATTTTTGTATTTATGGATTTTTAGATTTTATGGATTTTCGATTTTATGGATTTTCGATTTTGTTAAAATTTGACAAATTTATAATAAATAGTATTTATATATTTATATTTGGATTTATTTGATATTTTTGTATTTATGGATTTTTAGATTTTATGGATTTTCGATTTCATGGATTTCGATTATATGGATTTTTGATTATATGGATTTTCGATTTTATAGTTTTTGATTTTATGGATTTTTGATTTCAGGGTTTTTTGATTTTATGGATTTTGATTCTATGGATTTTGGATTATTTAATTTTTTGGATTTTTGGATTTTTGACTTTATGGATTTTATAGATTTTTTTACTTTTTTTTATTTTTTAGACTTTTCTTATTTTTTTGGATCTTTTGGTATTTACAATATAACCAATATTGGTTTTCTGTTTTGTTTTAGTTTTTATTTTTGGATTTATTGGTTTTATGGATATTTTGGATATTTGGATTTTTTGGATTTTTCGGATTTATGAATATTTTGATAGTTAGTTTTTTTTGATTTTTTGGTTTTATAGATATTTTGGATTTTTGGATTCTTTAGATTTTTGGATTTTTTGGTTATTTGGTTTTTTTTTTTTACTTATTTTGTTTTTTTACTTATTTCGTTTTTCTGGATTTTTTGAATATATTTAGATTTTCTGATTTTTTTGATATTTTAAATATTTTAAATATTTTGAATATATTGGAGTTTTTTATTTTTTGATTTTTGGATTTTTTTTTTTTTCGATAATTTTTGATTTTTTCTTTTTTCGATTTTTTTTTTTGAATTTTTTGATTTTCTTTATGTATTGTTTTTTTTTTTTTTTGCATATGTTGTTTTTTTTTGCTTATTTTGGTTAATTTTTTTTTTATTTGGTTTTTTGGATATTTTGGATTTACGGGTTTTTAGATTTTTTGAATTTTTCGGATTTTTTGTTTGGTTGGTTATTCTAGTTTTTTGGATTCATTGTATTTTTTTAATTCTTTGTTTTTTTCGATATTTTGGATTTTGATTTTTTAATTATTCCATTCTTTGATTTTTTAATTCTTTCATTCTTCTAGTTCTTGATTTATTTTTTTTTAATTTTTATTATTCTTTTATTTTTTGTTTTTTGATTTTTAAACTCCATGAAGGATAAGTTTATGTTTTTGTCAAAAAATCTGATTCGCTTGTTTTGTTTTCTAGGCGTTTCAAGCCATTCTGAATCGAATGGGACCAAATTTGTGATAGTATACGTGTGTATTTGAAAATATATTTGACCTTTTGTCGACAATTTTTTTAAACTGCGTACCAAAAATAACTTTTTCTTCTAACCAACGTACAATGCCTCTTCGAATAAACAACGCTGCTATATTTCAGGGTATGATTTATTGATTCGTTTCCATAAAACTACTACCAAATGCATTTCAATTCGTTTTAACCTATGCAAATGGATACACTTCACACCTACTGCATGTCGTCGTTTTTACGATGCCGAATTTCTGATGTAGTCATAAATGTGTATAAACACAGATAGTATTACCTCAAACTGGAACTATTTTATAACTCTGCATTTGAGTTGTTGGAGTTGGAGTCAGGTCGGCATAACTAAAAGTTAATTACGGTCATATAATATAAATAGGCATGTCCAAAAGTTGTCATGGCAGGAAGGACAATGATAAACCCGAAAACTGTTTATGTTTGCAAGAGTCATTTCACGGAACAATCGGATAGAATTGATTTTTTCCTACACTTTACGCACTTTGACGTCGGTTCTGGACGAACAGTTCTCAATATTTTGAGATTAAGAAGTCGGGAGAATTCGACCATGTATAATACTATTTTTTACAGAATTAAAATACATATATAAATTTGCTGCATGTATGGTTTATTCAAAAAACTTTAGTACCATATAAAGAAATTTTTAACTTCCTGAAGGAGAAGTTTGTTTTCATCAAGAAGTGCAATTCGCTAATTTTATGTTTTCTCGACGTTTCAAGCCATTCTGAATCGAATGAGACCAACATTTGGAAAAAGTATGTGTGTGTGTAAACAGATTTTTTTGCCGTAAATCGACGTTTCCTCAAAAACGTCTTGACCGATCCTAAAAATTTAAAAGCCTTTATATGTATCTCGATGAGGACTAGCATTTATCAATTTTGCGTGAGAATCAACCAAGCCGTTTCTTTTTAAATAGCAGAAAAGTAAAAAAAAAATTGTCCACGTTTTAGCGCACAATTCTGAATCGATTATGAAAATTCAAAAACCGTTCGAAAGATTGTGCTGATTACTTTTTGGTAAAGATCGTCTGGGCCGTTTTCTTGTAATAAGGTGTTAAAAAATTTTTCAACGTTTCTTATGTTTTTTTTGACGGTAGATACCATAGTCTTGTGAATCATACTAAAATATTACAGCCCCACGACAAGCCGTTTAATTTTAAAAATTCGTCAAAATTTGCAAAAATTAGTATCGTTTTTTTTGTCGTTTGTCAAAATTAGAACTTTCATCGACGTTTTCTTAAAAATGCCTGAACAGATTTTAGAAATTTAAAGCCATTCGACGTCTTTCGATGTGGATTATCTTTTCTCAATTTTGTGCATCGATTGGCTGAGCCGTTTCTTTATAAATAGCAGGAAAAAGCATTGGTCCACGTTTTAGCTATTAATTCTGAATCGATTTTAAAAAATCAATAACTATTCGAAAAATATTGGTTGGGAATGATACTGATTAGTTTTAGGTAAAAATCTACCGAGCCGTTTTCTTGCATTACTGAGGAAAATTTTTTTTGCCGTTTTTATGAACCTTTTTTTGGCAATAGATATCATGGTCTTATAGAACTTACTGAAATGTTTTGACAAATAGTTTAATATTAAAAATTCACCAAAGTGTGAAAAAATATTATAGTCAAGATTTTTGTCAAATGTTGCTTTTGTGATGTGATGAGTCAAAAATTGTCAATTCATTAAAATTTGGAATGATATGATACATTTTTAGGATATACATGCACTTGTCTGCGCAATATAATTGATATAATTACAGTTTTTAGAAAATTCTATTTGAAACCGCAATGTTTAGATTTAATTGAAAGTGTTAACTTTATTTTTGAAATTTTTATTTAAATATATAAATTTTAATTTCAATTGATTAAGTCAATTATTTCGGGAAGTTCGGCATCTTGCCTCAAGACAAAACGCAACTTTCAACTAGTAAGATTTGTTTACCCATTTATTCCACGGATCACTGATTTGGAACCACTGATTCCGGCCGATTGCTTCCCGAATTGTTATTGCTCTGTCGTAAACCATATTTACCTCATTTCTGTGGCTGCAATAAAAACATTTCCATTGTTACCATTTGCTAGATGCGGGATGCCAAGTGCCTTTTCATTGTAAAAATGCGTACTTGTATGTAAATATTTATACAAGGATTCCGCGGAAGGAAAATCGACTATGAAAAATAATTTATGGCGCAGTCGCAGCAATTTTATTATCATTGGGTATATAGGTACCCATCCATTAGGAAGTTTATTATCGAAGCAACCAGAAGATTTATTATGGAATGAGCAAGAGGCAGATACAAAATAGAGATGAAACATGATGTCATGAGCAATATTTTCGAATTCGCAAGACATCGCCTATTATATGTTTCAACAAGCATTATAAAAAAATTAACAGTACAAAAGAATCATTAGCACTTGGCTTGAAGATTTTTATGAAGCCTCGTAGTAAAATGATAAAAATTAATAGTTCAGGCGACTAAAATGATGTCCACAGTTCTGGCGGAGAGCGGAGCAACCAGATTTTACCTGAATATTTTGCCAATTTTATGAGACCATAGTCATAAAATGACTAGAAACGATACCTTTTTTCGTAAAATACAAAAATATATTTTCAAAATCACGTAGGTAAAAATATGTAGGTGAAATTTTATATTTATTTGTGCATAATATTAATATTTATTTATATTTGAAAATTATTATAAATCCATGCGTTTCAGATAACATCCTTGCTTTTATTCGGTTAATTATACAGTCAAGAATAATACTTTATCTAAGTAAACCATTTGAAATAGTTCAAGAATAAAATAATAATAATAATAAACTAATCTAAAATTACTTGAAAAGTGCACTATTGCAAAATATATATTCAGATATTACAAGTAACCATACAAATAAGCATGAATAATATTTATTCTAAGAACTATAAATAATGAACTATTTATTTGTACGTTTCGACACAGTGTGTCACCATTCAGTAATTTTTTTAAAATATTTATACAGTATAACACCAGGAAAAACAATCCCAAAAATTGAAACAAACATTATTGAAAAATAAAACATAATAATTTTTTTACTTAATTTATTATGTTTTATTTTTCAATAATGTTAGTTCCAATTTTTGTGATTATTTTTCCTGGTGTTATACTGTATAAATATTTTAAAAAAATTACTGAATGATGACACACGGGCCGTGTCGAAACGTATAAAAAAATAGTTCTTTTTTTTTTTTATTTCAACGATTGGCTGCAAATATTAACATTCAAGAAATATGTCTCAACGTCGAACAAAAAATCTAAATCTTATATTAAATGTATGTCAATAATGCAGTAATTGCTTTTTGTTAAAGCTAACATTTCATTTAATGGATTAATTCTGAATCCAGGTATATTCGAACCAAAAATCCCCAAACGAATTTAATCTGATTTTTCCAAAACCCGAAATTCTATAAATTAACCGTTAACACCTTAGATCGTAAAATCCATTTCTTGCTCTGATTTCAATGATATAAGAAAAATATTAATTTTTTTTTCTTTAATTAATTAACCAAATTTCTTTATATATTATAAATAAAATCTTAAAAATGAATATAGTAAGAACGGCAATGCGATGTGTTATCTATTAAAAAACTTTTTATATACTACAAAAATTGATTATACTGGGGAAATGCATACATAAAGTTTTACACATTTTATTCATATGAATAAAAAATTGATTTTTAATTCGTTTTTTTCTTTCAAAAATAAATATAATATTGAATTTGTTTTAAAAGTTGTCCGTTTTTAATTGCACCTCGAAAAATATGAGTCATTGGTTTGGAATTTAATTCCACTTATGAAATCCACACAAAGGTCAGGTTAAAATTAGGTTCTAATATAATGTAAATCGTGAATAATTTGTTATAACGGCTATTGGTCTACGTTTGAACAATATTTTGAGCTATATATTTGTAGCAAAATTCATTACAAATTCATCTGTTGCAAATGTACAACATTAATTTTATATGATTGACTTTAATATGATTTTTATATAAAAAATAAATGTTTAAATAAAATGAAAACGATCTAAAATTTGCAACAAAAGTCGATTTTATCTCATTTCACGTTCTAAATATACATACTTTTTTCTCTAATGTTCAAGAAATATGAATGAAATTTTGTTCGATCGCCCGAGACACCGAAAATTTTTACAACTGGACATTTATTGGTCATTTGGTCATAAATTGCTCGGTTGCCTGGTGGCCTAGTGGATGGGTAGCATATGAATTATTACGTAATCCATGGTAAAAAGAAACCTATTTTAGAAATTTGTGTGTGAAGCTAAAATACTAATATTACATTTGTAGAAACACAACATTCAACAGCATAGTGATTTTTGCAGATGGTATGTTTTCGTCAGAATGCGGCGCCGAGTATATAACATCCACAGAAAAGATTAAATTTTGGAAGCATTTCTTGGCCCTTGTTTTCATTGCAATACTGACATCAAAAAACAAATATTTTGACCTTGAATCTATTTTCCCTGGAAAAAATTCTTGTTTCATTTATCGCTTTCAGCTCGAGAGATTTCTTGCAACATTGGGAACTTAACGCGTCGTAACATTTCAAAGTTGTTTTCATAAAAAGTATCTTTGATCTTAAATTGAAATGAAAAGCATTTAACAGTTCCAATGCCTTTTACACGAAGCAAATGTAAATTGAAAACGATAGATCTGTAAACAGTTCTACATCAACATCAGCGAATAATGGTTGTTTGAACGAAGTATGTAAAATTAAAATATTAAATAAGATTTAAATCACTGACTTTAAACTCCATATCAAAAGTTTCCGATAACCTAATTCCTGTCTCTTGTAACATGTGGCGTGAAAGCCGTTTTTCATGTTTAAAAAAACATGACAAGTCGCCTTATCTGATAACAGATAAAAATAATAATAAAGATTATCTTGAACATAACGATACGTCATTTGAAGAGATATGATCATTTGAATTTTTTTAAATGGTACAAGAAATCTTGAGTTTGTAACTTCTTAGAAATGATTCATCATAAAATTTAACCTGTGGGTTAATTTTTAAATTTTGAGAAGTGCATGCAAGTTGTGTTAAGCTAAAATGCCATTTACAACTACTTATTTTAAATAAATATGATATTTCAGAATATATTTTCAAAAATTTCAATTTAAATAGGAAATGGATACTATTTTATAAGCATGACGCATATGCTCGTCAATACACGAAATTTTGACACTTTTCCGTCACAAAAAAGAAATTAAAAGATTTTTACCAAAAATTTATCAGCTCGATTTTCAGACAATATATTTCGAACAGTTTTTGAATTTTTTAATTGTATTTATGATTGTGGATTGAAATGTGGACGAAAATTGTTCCTTTTTTTTGGAAATTGCAAAGAAATGGCTTAGCCGATCGTTGCACAAAACTGGTAAACTAGACTTTCTAAATTTTCTAGAGCTACATCGAATAGCATTTAAATTTTTGAAATCGGTTCTGCGGTTTTTGAAAAAACGTTAATGAAAGGTCTAATTTTGTCAAACGTCAAAAAAACGATACTAACTTTTGCAATCTTTGACAAATTTTAAGTTTAAGTTAAACGAGTTGTCATAGGGCCGTAATATTTTAGTATGATCTATAAGACTATGGTATCTGCCGTCAAAAAAATGAACACTACTTTGACACTTTTTACAAGAAAATGGCTCGGCCGATCTTCACTAAAAACCAATGAGGTCGATTCCCAACCAATATCTTTGGAACGGCGTTTGAATTTTTAAAATCGATACAGAATTGCGGGCTAAAACGTGGACAAATTATTTTTTATTCTTTTGTTATATGCAAAGAAACGGCTTGGCCGATCGTTGCGCAAAATTGTTAAACGCAAGTCGTTATCGATTTACGTCGAACGACTTTTAAATTTTTGAAAACGGTCCAGCCGTTTTTGAGAAAACGTCGATTTAAGATCAATAATCGGTTTACACACACACACATACTTTTTTCAAATTTGGTCTCATTCGATTCAGAATGGTTTGACACTTCGAGAAAACAAAATTACCAAATCGGAATTTTTTAAGAAAACAAACTTCTTCGGGAAGTTGATTATGACTCGTTCAATCTTTCTATCTCAATTTTTCTATCATCAATGACTATTTGCTCCTAAATCTTCTAATAAAAAATTTCCAACACAAAACAAATAAATCTTTTCAAAACTTTTTTATCATCATTTGTTTACCTAATCCTCCATAAGCTTATTTCGACCAAACTTGCATTGAATTTACGTCACAGGCCTCTTTTTAATCTGACGTCTTGTATAATCCCATTCATGGGAGATTATATTAGGCTCTTTCACGCATAATGAATTCAAAACAATAAAATAAAAAAATTGAATAAAAAGTGCTTAGCATCTTCTTAAAATGTCCACGGTTCTTATCGCCAAAGTGTTTTGTTCTTTGAGAGAATTAATTAGTCATACAGGTTGTAGATTGTAACATGATTGATATTATTGATAGCATTGGTATCTTTATGAGAAATGCCAAATAAAAAAAACATATTTTTTAGAATTTAAATGTTATAGGATGAGGTAATTATTCTGGTGGCACACAAAATGGAATAAATGTTGTAATTGCACTTTATTAAAAAAATATTTATTCTTCCCACATGTTTGAAAAACATCAATAGGAAATTGCATTGATTTTATCTAGTAAAAGCAAAAATTTTATTTTTGAAATAACAATTGAACATTTTCCTTAAGTAACTAAATCATAATTCTTATTGATTAAAATAATTACTACTACTAGGTAAATTATCTTTCCTGGAGAAAAACTTTTTGAGTATCTTTAATAAATTTATTTACCAAAAAAGTTGCTTAAATTACAGGCCTGGTGCCTGTTAAAAGCGGTAATAGATTTTAAAATCATTATATAGATACTCATAAACACCATTACTGAAAACGAAATAACAAATTAATGATTGCCGTTTCCTTTTCGTATAAACGATAGGGGAAACCGGGGTAATCAGGACGTACAGTGAATTATATGACCGGATGAATTCAAATTGGAATTTTAATGGACAATCTGTTAATTATATTATGTAAACAAAATTTTATAGGATTTGGTAATACTACTTAGGTAAATACAAAAAATCCCAATTGATATACTTTAATTTTTGATCTATTTAGAATTTTGGTAATAACAAAAATATTCAATTTGATTTGATTGACTAGAAAACAAAGTCATTATGATTAACAATGTCTGAAGCAAAATTTAATTTGATACAAATTCTGATGATTTATGTATTTATATCAATGCTAATTATTATAAAAAAAAATAGAAATATAACTAGGGTTAATGATCTACAAAGCAAAAATAATGTATATTATATTTATTTATTTAAATTGACCATGTATGAAAATTTGTGAAAAAATTATCAGAGCTATTTATTTATTTGTCAATGAAGTCTACAAAATTGAAGTCCAATTATCAAAGGTGACAAGAATTATTATTATTATTTTTTTTATTAAATTTGTGACATTTACCCGGTTTTCCCCTATAACAAGCAAAATTTCAAAAGGTTTATAGGTACTATAAGACCCATGGAGAGATTTTAATAAGTTTATAATCGAGCGTTTAGATTCAGATAGTCCTCATCCATCCATCGGTCGATGGTTCCTCTGTAGATTAAAATTAAAAGAACATCTGTAATTAGTTATTTTAATGATCTTGGGAATTAATTGGTTTTCGAAAGAATTTACAAAACTTCAATTAGACTTGATCGTTGAAAATACCTGAAGGAACGAAAGTTCATAAGGTGGATTCGCAAAATGATATCAAATTACGGTTTTCTCGTTTCTGTAATCCAAAATTGCATTTAATTTTTTTAATATGCAGTTTCTTTTGTTGTGTATAATTTTTCAAATTGATAGGAGTATGTGAATAAATTTTAAATAAATAATATTGACTTCAAAGGCACCTTAGAAAGTTAACACTAATTGCAAGCAAATTATATATAATGACACTCAACATATGCTTTTTGGGATTAATCCATAAACCGATCTTTTATAAAATTTGGTTCCAAGATTTTTTAAAAAAAACAATTTGCTCGTATAATTCAAACCAAAGAAAAATTAACAGAAAATTTCAACAATTTGCATTTCAAGCAAAAAAATTAACAGAAATTTTTAATGAATAAAAGCTTTTTTTGGCTAAAATGGTTTACTCCTCAATTTTATTAATTATTAGTTCTTATCAGTATTTTTTTAACCGGTTTCAACAGGTTTCGAAACTTGCGTAAAAATTGATTAAACATGTTTGAAAATTGATTAAAATTGTTTAAAAATTGATTAAAAATATTTACTGTTAAATTTTATTAATATTATTTTTTTATGACCAGGTTTTCATTGACCAAGAGAAAATAACTTGAATAGCAATTAATTATTAGTATTTTATGCATAGTTTTTACAAATAAGGTTGTAAATATTTTTATAATAGTACAAAATGATTTGCAACAGTGTTTTCATCAATCTAGTTCATTTGGCTATATTTTGCATTTTCAATTTTCATCAATTGAAAAACGGTATTTTTATCATAAAATTGGAATTCAAATACAATAATTTTCTCCTAGAAACCAGTTTTAAAAAACCGACAATCCCTTATACTTATAAAACAAATCTAATTTTTTTTCTTGTATATCTGATATAATATTCAACTTTTTTTATATATATTTTATATATTTTTATTGGCTTCCTCTTATTATACAATTAGCCATTTACAATACATTTTAACCCAAATAATATTCAACATTAGATTCTCAAAAATAAATTTATTAATAAAAGGAAGAAAACTGATGCATTATTATTGTATATATAATTACTTATATAATAAAAGTTAATATTAAAAATTTGTAAGCATAAAGTTTAATACAAAAGCATTTGAATATTCAACTATTCAGTTTTATCGATATTGATCAAGTTTTAATATCTATAAAACATACAAATTTCATTTTATCTCTTGATATTCATTCATTAATTTATAATCTGCTTTGACTATCAAATTATGAATAATAAAAGCGAAATAAATAGCTAAATGCGAATTTGTGGTTTTTGACATTTTTGGGAAATATACGAATAAATAATTTTCTATCGGATGTAGTGGCTTTATTATTATTAATTTATGAATTTATTGATTTATGAAATATGGAATAATGATTTTAATGAAAATTGACTATTAATATGTGGAAAAGGAACTAATAATAGTCACAGAAATTTCTGAATAATAAATAATAATGAGTAGTATTGCCCTAGGGCAGATCCTTGAGGTAAATCAAACTCCAACCCGATTCAGGGAAGAATAGCCATTTCGCATTTTTTTATCTAATGATATCAGGTTATCCAGAACACCTTGAATATGTTTAGTTAAAAATATATTATTTTCTTGCTTGACTTTTTTTTGCAATATTATACTTCCTGATTCCGATATCCAATTTCATCAAACCTTTATCCCTTTACCCCAATAGTTTCTAAAATATAAGTCCTTTCCGTGCTTATAATAATAATAAGCACAACGTGTCAAAGTTTATGCCGAGAAATCCGACAGCTCTCAGTTATTATGAGAAGGGTACAAAAATGCCCTATCAAAATAAATATCAAAGGGAGGGCGAAAAAATATATTAATGGTCTCACTTTTGCGAATCGGAGGAAAAAATTTATTTCTGAAGTAATTATCGGCCGAAATTCGATATGGCTAAAATATCGATTCGAGACATCTGCCTCGTGTAATAAATACTGGAAACGGAAATAATTGTGTTATTTAGATTGTGATTTTTTTAGAGGTACTATGAATTATTATTATTATTATTTTTATTTATTTATATATAAATTATGTACTTTCATATCTCAGTCAGACAGAGGTGCCTGGTATGAGAGATTATGAAAATGATTATATATATTTATAATGTATTTCCCAGCATAAATTGTAGAGAAATGTACCTAAATTTGAACCTCAAAAACTTTTTTTTATTATTTCTCAAATTATGAAATAAGTGTCATAAAATGTTGAAAGTGTCATGAATTAATTTTTTAATTTATTCAATGAATTTGTCTTTTTGGAATGCAGTTTGAATAATTAGCAAGTTCTAATTGCCCCTAAGTATGTCGATGCTACACTTGCTTCGTTGTAATAATTAAAAATGCATAATTAAAATTACATATGGATTTTATTACTTTTTGAAATTTATAAATATATTTTTTCATAGTTTCAGAAAAGCTAATGTGAAATTTTAAAACTAGTAGACACTAGTTGTAAGTGGAATTTTAAGGAAACTTGCATGATTACGTATATATAAACAATTCGATCAATACGAAATAAAAATTAGTAATTTGGGTAAAATATTTAAGGGGACGTCTATTAATCACGTGATCAATTTTTTAAGGATTTTTGGAACCCCATTCTCTTTGGTGATATTCAAAATTAACCTCCTCTCACCCACCAAACATTACGTGCATTTTTAATTAGGAGTTAAAATTGTAAAATTTTAGATTTTTATTTTGAAAATGCTTTGAGTTTTTTTAAATCAAGTAAAACATAAATACACGTTAAATCTTACTATACCCTCTCCCCCCACGTGATATTTTGTATTTTTTGTGAAAACCTCACGTGTATAATAGACGCCCCGTAATTATTTATCCCAAAAATACAATTTTTGCTTTCACTAAAAGTTAACAAATATGATTTTCGATTGATAGCTTTTAAATATACTTATATTATTTGTTTTTGTATAAATTATATTAAATTATTTAACACATTTTAGTAAATCTATTTGGAGCATACATATTTGCTCGGCATAGATTCTAATTAGAATTAGGCGCAGAGCAATTCTTCTAAATTTTGTTGATTTTTGGTAATTGAACCGCTTATCGTAGGGCTATAATATTTTAGTATGTTATTTTAGACTACAAAATATATCATCTTACAAAGTTTTATCAAAATCGTCAGAAAAATGCAACAAATAATTACAAAGAAACAGTCGGTTAGATTCTTACCAAAAACTAATTAGTACGATTGCCAACCAAGATTTTTCAAACAGATTTTTAATTAAATTATTTTAGTATAATAATTAATTTAAGTTTATCATTGAAATCGGTTGAGGATTGTGGATGAATAAGTAGACAAACATTTTTACACTTTCCTATTACATAATTTACGTAATTATTAAGAACGACTCGGCCGGAGCAAACTTTAGTCAATACATGGAGTTACATGGAATTATTTGGAAATTTTTCAGAAAGGTAATAAATTGACTCATATACACACACAAACACACGTTTTCCAGAGTTGATCAAATAATTCTGAATGACTTTGACACATCGAGAAAATTTTATATTAGCAAATCCTTAAATACGTCATTTTTCTTAGGGAGCAAAAAATGTCATTTAGTGAGCTTTATACAACTAATGACATATAAATTAGCAATTCATGAATACCATGCTAATATTCGTCGAAACCTGAATTCTAAATACCTCTCCAATAAATACAGAATTCTGTATTATAAATCAACACACAGAGAAATATTCCTCCCCTCGTTTCATACAATTCATTCAAAGTATGCGAAAACTCGAACGCAATTCAGGCAAACCAATTTCTTTTGTAAACGATTAAAGTACGGCTACAATAAACATACTGAATACCCCGGAGTCACGTTATGTTATAACTTTTCTTTCGCATTTGTATGAAATCTTTTGTTATTATGAAACTTTCCCTTTGAACGACGTAACAATTTTTCTCTTCACGGCAATTATACAAGAGCGAACTTTGCTGATAATGATATTTTGTTCGAGATGAAAATATTTGGGGAAAGGAAAGCGGGGAAATATTAATTAAAGTAACTGAACTGATTTATTTCAGGTAGTAAAGGAAAATCTATAGCAATACATTTTTGAAGAAATCAATTAAAAGTCAAATCTATGGTTTTAACTTGATATTTTCAAATTGCATAAAATGTGTTGTAAATTTTGAGATTTCATTGCCTATGTCTTTCGGTGGACATCCTTCAGTCTAAAGTAAAAATCCGGCTCAAGTTTTGAAGAATTTAGAAATATCAGTAATTTTTGACCATTTCATAACTCATTTTTCCATCTTTCATCGTCGTCTGCATATTTTAATATCGTGTTCATGTGCAACTCCTAGTTGTATGTAAGTGAGTCGTAATTAATTTTCTCTTAAATTTATTGCCTCGGTATATTACCGCAATTCACGGCATTAAGTATTCTTTTATGTGCCGTTATGCTCGTGTAATTTTTATTGTGCTTTTGATATATGTAGGTGCCTTCGTATATATTATATATATATATATATATATATATATATACATACTCATATGTGCAGAATGGAATTTTGGGCGCAAATGACAAATGGCCAGTGAATATTGTATGAGACGCTTAACGACTGGAATTTCTAAAATAATGGTAATTTTATGACATGCTGGGGTCAATATGAAAGTCAGAGTGTATAACTTATATATCAAAAGTCAGTAGTGTTAGGTAATTTTAATGTTTTTAGGTATGTTGCAAAAACTTCAAAATATTTTCTGAATTGAAATTTAAAATACCTTACTTGCAAGTTACAACTAGTCCCAAGATTTTATTTCAACTAACCCCAGGTGTGATTTGTTTTACACCAATCAAGATAACTATTCAAATAATTTAATAATCACAAAAATTGTTACACATTATCAAATATTAATAAATATAAAACAAATCTAGTGATGTATGGCATCTTGCCTTAAGACAAATTACTGGAACTTTCTGTACCCTAATGAAATATTCGAGTAATATTAAATGTTTTAAAATAGATAATTATAAGTATTTGAAGTGTTATAAGTGATGTATAGAATTTTAGCTAGAATTAGAATTAAAATCCGAATTATTTTTCGATAATCAAAAAAATTGTTTTTGAAAGTTAAAAACAAAGTAAAATTAAAAAAAAATCTTTACCCAAAAGCAATCGTTTCGATTTCGAAAGTTTTTTTAAATCATTCAAATCGGATGCTCAAGTTCTCTTAAACTACATTTTTTCAACAATTAGCTCTGTATCTCCGAAACAGCTCGACCTTCCTTTGCCAAAATCTAATCACCACTTCTCCCCATCATTTTGGCTTCATATCTCCAAAGCCGCTTGACCTACCTTTGCAAAAAACTGATCAGCATATCTCACTACCAATAGGAATCGATTGCTTTTGGAATTTTTCAAATCGGTTCATCCATACGCCCGCAATCGTCGACGAAAAATTGTCTCCACACACACACACACACATCAATTTTTCCGGAGTATGCCAAAATGTTCAGAAACCTCTAAAACGTGAAAATATGCAAAAAATTTCATTTTTGGCTTATTATTATAACTTACCCTACGGGAAGTTAATAAAATAAATAGAAAAAGGACATTTCTATATTGCCTGACAAAAATGATTCACCTGCACACTTCTGTTTATTGGGAAATAATAGCTATGATAATAAACTGTATGACGTTTTACACGTTCTTTAGTCGAGACAAAAAAATATTTTAATATCGTTTAAGATCTTATTAAAAAATCCCTATTACAACTTGCTCAGGTTACAATAAGCCCCTAAATCCCCTATACAATTTTTCTTTATTGTAATAAAAGATCATTTTCTTTCAAGGTTGATTTTGTTTTGTATTAGCGAATTTGAGTTGTTTAAAAATAATTTTGTACTTTATTCTTTTATGCATAAGAATAAATCTGAATGATTTATTGTTGACACACACTTTTCAAAATCCATAACTCAATTTTTATTAGCACGACAAATTTTTGAATGACTAATGGAACTCCAATGCATTTTTGCATAAAACATATAAATTATAGTATTAAAAACATACATGAATTTAGCCAGTAGTTCTAAATAGAAGCAGAAAATATTTTTCATAAATTTTATCAAAGTTACTAAATTGCGGTACTCTTAATTTATTACTTGTCTTAATTATTAATTATCAATCAAGTTGATTGACGTTGATATTTTATCTAGTTTTTCAATCAGAGTTCTCTTAAGTTTGTAGTAATTAATGGTTGTTGGATTAGAATGTCTGATTAATATCTTGAGTTGAAAATCACATCCATTTTGCTTAAAATCATTCAAATTCCAAATAAGATTATAGTCTTTTAAAATCCAATTAATTGATATCAAAATAATTATTATTGGAAAATAATCAAATATTTGAAACAAATTTTGGTATGTTAAGATATGATTATAATTATCTCATTATTATTATAAACATTTATTTTAATTTCCTGTTCCAATATTTTCTGGGTTTTAAAACAAATGCAAAATTTGATTAAAAATCATGTTTATAAATACAGTATTCACCACTTAATTAAATTCCTGAAGTTTTGTGACAAAAACTTGTTTATTTTAATAGATAAGTATTTATTGTCCCATGTCTCAAGATAAAAATCAATTTTACTAATATCCTCTTCTTGTTGAAAAAAATAGTTTTTCAAACCAGGCAAATTATAAGTATTTAAATAATCAAATATTTGAAATAAATTTTGGAATGTAGAGATATACTTTTAATTATCTTATTGTTATTATAAACATTTATTTTAATTTCCTGTTCAAGTATTATCTTTGTTTTAAAACAAATACAAAATTCAATTAAAAATCATGTTTTTAAATACAGAGGTACTTACCACTTAATTAAATTCCTAAAGTATTGTGATAAAAACTTGTTTATTTTAATAGAAAAGTATTTATTGATGAATTCCAAAATAAAAAGTTTTACTAATAACCTCTTCTTGTTAAAAAAATATTTTTGAGAAACACATTGAAGTAGTTTAGAAAAGTATTTTACATCAAACCAGGCAAATTATATGTATGAATGTAAATTTAATATTGTTATAATTTACAAAATTTAAATTTATTTTTAGTATGAAAGTTCCAAAAATGATTCTATTGTCATTGATTTTTTGTAAGACTATCATTATAAGATTTGTAGTAATAATTGACAGTAACAATTACTGAATAATGATTTTACTTGAATAAATCAGTTAATTATTCAATTTTTCAATTAATTTCTTATAATTAAATATATAATTGTTGATTAATGATAAATTATCATTGATATTATTAATATTCATAGTACTAGTTCTAAACCAATAATTTAAATTATCACAATCAAACTGAAAATTTAATAATAAACTTATTTTTATTAAATAATTGAATAATTTAGTAAATCTATATAAAATTTTACTAATAGTTTAAAAAATTAATTGAAATATTTTTAAGTTCCAATAAAATCATTACAAATGTTATTTATTTAATCGCTGTCAATTTATAAAATTTGTAATATTTAGAAAAAATCTTACAATGATCAAAAATCTTACAATTCTTACATGAAACCTTACCAATTGTTTAAGAAATAATTAAATATTTAAGTAAATAAATGAATTAAATGAATAAATAATTAAAATTTGACAATAATAAGTTGATCATTCAATTAAAATATTTAGATTTATTTTGTAGTTGAACTAAAGTCTTAATATTTTTTTTGTAATCTGTAAATTTCAAATTAATTAAATAATTGTATGACAATTAAAGCATTGGTTTGATTATAATAATCATTTTTTATTTCGATTAAAATTCAAATACATGCATAGTTAATTGATTATTTATATAGTTGAAAGATTAATAATAAATGAATAATATTTATAATACCAGTTCTAAATCAATAATATATTTAACCGCAACCATAAAACTAATAAGCTGAAAATTAATAATAGTAAGTTTATATTGAAATAATTAATATTTATAATGCTATTTCTAAATCAATAAAATATAAATTAAACCAAGAATAAATTAAATCGAATTGAAAATTTGATAATAAAATAGTATTTTTAATAATTGGTCTGATTTTACTTTAAGGGGGTATTCTAGTGTAGAAATTCAAAAAAATCGATTTTTATTATTTCATATTTTTAAAGTTTAACTATCTAAGAATATGAATACGAAAAGGTTTTTGAAAATTTGAATTATTTTCGGAGATATAGGCATTTTACTGACTCGGTCTCCATACTGGTTTGGCTTGACGCAAAACTTTAAATGCTTTTTGCTCAGAACAGACTTTTTCAGTGCTGTTGACATGATTTCTAGAGTTTTAATCGACCGATTCACTTGAAATGTACAGAGAGTCTTGTTTATAGATCTATCTATAGCCCGAACTAGGATTATCCCTAAATTCCAATTTTTACTATTTTTAAAAAATTCGAGAAACTAAAAAAAAAACAGTAAAAAAAACATTTTTTTTTTTTTCAAACAGTCGCCAATTTGTAAAAAAAAAATTTTTATTCATCGCTAGTTCGGGCGATTGCGACATGATTGTAGATTAATGATCTTTTTATTTTGTGCATTTCTGATGGCTAGGAGGGCAGAAATCATGTCAAGATGAGGTGCCAATTTTTTGAGACCACCCACTTCATCAGCTGCCACTTTTTACAATTTTCAACTTTTTTATTTTATAATTTTTGTTTTGTATTTTAATAATATTAATAAACAATTGTTAAAAAAATAGATAGTAAAAACATTCATTGCTTTCTTTTACGGCACTTTAAAAATGACCTAAAATTCATCGCTTTACACTAGAATACCTTCTTAAAGTGATGTCAGTTCAAACTCAAGTCAAACTTGAAAATAATAACACTAACAAAATATTGCTTAAATTAAGATTAATTTCTAATAATACTATACGGTTTCTAAACCTCCTACTCAGTAGATATACTAAAACAAAATACTGAAAAAAAACTACGATTAATTTTAAAGGTTTATGAACTTTTAAGTTAGTAGATCTACTGCAAAAAATACTACAATTAATTTCAAGGATCATATGGTTTATAATCCTCCTACTCAGTAGATGTGTCAGGATCATCGTCCTCATCGTCAGAGTCAATCTCTTCCAACATAAGATTACGATCCTCCAAATCGAATAACAATTCCATAATTCTGGAAATCCCTTCTCTCATCAGCATCGGATTAAGGGCCTTCAAACTCAAGGCGTAACTACGACAGGTCAAATCGACAGAATCCTCATTGTAACTGTAAAAGGTGAAATTATACTTGTCACCAAGTCTCATTCTCTTGGTAATAATTTTATCTTGAGATGTAGAAGCGCTTTTGCGCTTTGAGGCACTTCTGGTAACCGGTGGCCCTCCATTTCGGTCAACTGTTTCAGGCCCAGAAGAAGTCCCTTGGTTGGCGTATGATGCAGTTGCTGCAGCAAAACTGCTCTTTGAGCAGCTAGAGGAGTAGGGATATTTTTCGATAGTCACCTGTAATGGTATCGGAATTTCGTCATCTTCTTCGGGTTTCTTTGCTGGGCTCACTTTAGGACTTTTAACGTTCTTCGTATCACAGCGCTTGTTTTGGGAATTTGCTGCATCTGATGAATTTGCTGCATTTGATTGAGAATTTTCTTCCCTACCCAAGGTCAATTGTCTTTCCAGTATTGTCGATGCTGCTTGAGCCAAAGGTTTTAAAACATTGATTTCTTTAAAATCAGCAATAGGTATTTTTTTCTTCTTCAACTGCTTATTCGGGCTAGTCTTGACGTTATCAGTCGTAGTACCTGCATCACGTTGTTCCTTGAATTGAACGCACTTCTTCTTGTAATGAACATGTTTTTCCAAGTTCTTAGTTTCCTCAGTAGTGGTTTCAGCAGGTTTTTTATCAGCTGGTTTTTTATCAGCAGCAGTTCCAGCAATATCTTTAGTGTTTGTAACACTATCTATCTGCTTAGAATCACCACCGGAGCGCTTGTTTCGCCTCTCGTACGTTTTGTTCTTTTTAGGAGGTGTCAAGTCAATTATTAAATCATCTGGGGAACCATCAGTTTCAATAGTATTTGGTTTATCTTTAGCTTCACCATTTTTGCCATTTTCGTTAGACCCAGACATTTCAGCTTTAGCTCTCTCTTCAGCTTCAAGTTTATCTTTCGACCATTGTTCTTCAAAAACCTTAGACCAAAACTCCGACAAGGTATCAGAATCCTTTTCTGGCTCCGTGGGTGTAATTGGTTCAGTAGATGGACCAGGTCTAGACGAATCTGGTATATCAACACGCAATTTTTCTGGTTGAACTTTGCCATCGCCTTCGGTTTTATTAGTGGATTTAAAGCAGTTGGCAGCTGGTGGAGTAAATTTTGGATCATCATAAGTTTCGAATGTTAAAACAAGTTCCGGAGAATTTGGAGCCGCACTTGAAATACTTGGAACACAAGAATTAATGATGCGCTCGACACCATCAGCAAGTTTTTTGTTTGAACTGCGCAAACCTTTCAGCCTGTCTGCGTAATCATCACCCAATATTGTTTTGGGATCCCTGGAAAAATAAATGGTTGATTAAAAAATTCAGAAATGACTGTGACCCCCCAATGAAAAGATTTATACTCGCTTAAATAATGCGTGTTAAATAGTCTCCGGTGCTTGGTGCCGTCCGGCGTTACGGGACTTCCCCCTAATATAAACGTCTCTTCTAGTTTCATTAAATATTCGGAAATAATTAAAAAATAAATACTTATTTGAAAAAAAATCTTATCTTATTAATGTTTTTTATCTTCAAATTTAATCAACATTTGTAAAATATTTTACCAATTGATCATGATTGGATGATCCAAAAAACATTAAATTTATTATGGGGTTATTAGTTTTTGGCAAAGGCAGATCCGCAGTCGTTTCAGAGATACCGAGCAAAATGTGCAAAAAATGGCAGTTTTCGAAAGAACTAAACATCCGATTTGAATGATTCAAAAAACATTCTTTCAAATTTAAACTTCTGGAAAATATTTAAGCAATAGTCGTTTATGATTGATTTTATGTAAATTCAAAATTAATTTGAAATAAAAAAAGGATTTGTAAATCTTAATTTACACAAAAGTTGTAAATTATAGAAATAATTTACTTAGATCTATTACATTATGAATTGTGGATTATGATTATTTATGAATTCAAGTTAATCAAGATTAAAAAAAAAATTTCTTAGAATGGACAATATGGAATTCTTATTAAATTTCATTATTTTATTATTTAATTTTATTATTAAATTTACTTATTGTTAGAATGGACTATATGGAATTCTAGGCTTAACAAAAAAATTATGATAAATATAGCAATAGCAAAAAACCATAAATAAAAATGTATGTATATATTTAAGGTTTAAAGGTTTCCAAACATTTTGCCATATCTTAGAAACGATGGATGTGTGTGTGTGTGTGTGTAGTGCGTACGTGCGTATGTACGTATGTGTGGATACAAAGTTTCGTCGATGATTTTGAAAGAACGGATCAACCGATTTGAATAATTCAAAAAACATTAGATTCCTATTATTAGAGAGATTTGCTGACTAGATTTTGGCAAGGGTAAGTCTAGCCGTTTTGTAGGTACGCGGAAAATGTGCAAAAATTTTGCAATTTAGTTGTTGAGAGAACAGAGCGTTCGATTTGAATGATTCAAAAAACATTTTACTTATATAATAAAGACAGGTCCAGCACTTTCGGAAATTCGGAAAACAGTTAAGAAAAATGCCATTTAGTGGTCAAAATTATCATTAGACATATTTATCAGATATTTTATGAAGATTATTAATAAGTACAAATTTGGTTTACAAATTTATAAAATTTCAAATTTATGACATTTGCGACAGTAAAAATCAACCGACTTAAATGACTTTTAAAATTGTCCAAAAACGTGGATTTTTTCAAAAATTTCGAAGTTTTTAAAAAAATACAAAATTTTCGAAAAAATCAAGTTAAAAAAAACGGAATTTTCAATAAAGTCGATTGTATCAAATATTTCAAGAATTTTCAAAAATGTCCAGAAAAATTCAAAATTTTCAAAAAAAAAATCAAAAAGTTAATTCCAAATTAAAAAAAATTAATGTTAATTCAATTGCTATACGGGAAAAATTGTATACAATTTTTTAAAAAAAAATCCAAAATTGACAAAAAAATTCAAATTTTTTGAATAAATTTAAAACCTATAAAAATATGGAATTCCGATACGCGAAGTGCCAGCAATATGCTTCAAGACACTATGCCATGCACCACAAGTATTGCTTAAAATAGATTTCAGACCATAAATTACTAATATCCGAAATCTAAATTTCAATTTCAATCAAAATTCAAATATTAAATCAGTATTAGATTCCTCACCAAACATTTCCTCCATCGCCTTCGGCCTCGAGTTTCGCCTTCTTCACCACGACCTGATTTTGAAATTTGTTCAAAATCTCGTCAAACATCTCCTCCGTCATATTCTTCGGCAAATCAGCTTGCAAAATCGTCAATTCATTAGTATCTTTTGCCATGGTAAAAGATGATCAAAACTTGCAGTCTTGATAAATGGATGCACTGAATTTGTTCTACTAATTACCGCACAACACCTTGGTCAAAGGCTGAATTATGAATGCACTTATTAAGACATAAGAAATGAGACATCACCTACCGATTGAATTAATAATTCGTCGTTCAGCGAATTTGTCCGATGATTAGCGACGCTTTATCGTTTTTGCGAAAGAAAACAATAACATCCACCAACTGAAGAATCAAATTTCCTTCTTCGACGAGTTGAATTCGACAACCAAACATCCATTGTGCGTTTCTTATCGTAGGATATTGTAACAGATATACAGGACATTAAGAGTTATCATAACACCATTGTCGAATGTTCTTTGGAGATAAAGACAATGGGCGGTGAGAAATTTGAACTTTAGGAGGTTGACAAGTGGTCAACATAACAAGTTGAACAATAGAACCAAGAAAATTATTTTGTTTTTGCGTACTTTGAACCGGAGTTCTATTGCACTTCCCGTCAGGTGTTTCTGATTTGATACTTACCAAGGTCATCCTGATGTCATCCCTTACCTGGCTCAAATTGATTAAATTTATAGAAATTACTTTAATAATTTTAGTTTAATAGTTTAAGATTAAAATCTTTTCCAATGAGCACGATTCCCAATATCTTTCGAGAAGTTGTTGAATTTTCAAAATCGATTCAGAATTTTTGGCTAAAACGTGGACAAAAATCTTTCAATTTGTTCTTTCAATTACTAAAGAACGGCTTGGCCGATCGTCGCAGAAAATTTAATGAACTGGAGTTCCATTGCACTTCCAGTCAGGTGTTCCTGGTTTGATATTCTCCTTGGACAGTCTAGTGTCAAAAGGCTCAAATTCATCAATTTTTACAGAATTGTACTAATAATTTTAGACAGAGATTGGACAACTGTTAAGGTTGCCATTTAATCTTAATGGTAAAATACTTAGTTGCTATATACATATATATTATTGCTCGTATGATGATTACAATTTTTAACTTTCCGCAGTAGAAGTTTATGTTTTTGCCAAAATTTTTGGTTTGCTAATTTTATATTTTCTCGACGTTTCAAGCCATTCTGAATCAAATCAGGCCATTATGTGTGAGCTGAATTTTGACTTATCGTCGACGTTTTCTCAGAAATGTTTGATGAGGAATCAGAAACGTCTAGATCAATTTCAAAAATTTAAAAGCCCTCAGATGTAACTCGATAAGGACTAGCGTTTGTCTCCGATGAAATTTTTTATGTTGATAGACATCATGGTTCCAAAAATCTGTTTTGCCAATTTTATTTTCTCAGCGTTTCAAGCCATTCTGTACCGAATTTAGGTAAAGAATACGTGTGAGTCGATTTTTGACCTTGCGTTGACGTTTTTTCAAAAACGGCAGGACCAATTTCAAAAATTTAAAAGCCATTTGATGTAATTCTATAAGGATTATTTGTAATTAGCAAAAATGAAAAAAATAGTCCTCGTTTTAGCCCGCAATTCTGCATCGATTTTAAATATTCAAAATATATTCGAAAGATACTTGTTGGGAATGGTGTTTCTTAGTTTTAGATGAAGATCGGACCAGCCATTTCTTCGTAATTAAGCATGATAATTTTTTTCCAAGAATTTTTTTATGTTGATGCAACCAGGTCTCAAAAATCTGATTTGCTAATTTTGTTTTCTCGACGTTTCAAGCTATTCTGAATTGAATGAGAAGAAATTTGTAAAGAGTATGTGTGTGTATGTATGTGTGAGCTGATTTTTAATTTGTCATCGACGTTTTCTAAGAAACGGTTGGATGGATTTCAAAAATTTAAAAGCTTTTTGATGTAACTCGATAAGGACTAGCGTTTGCACGAAGATCAGTTCAGCAGTTTCTTTGTAAACAGTAGTATCTGAAATAAATTTCGTTCACGTTTTAGCCAAAAATTCTGCATCGATTTCAAAAATTCTAAATTTATTCGAAAGATATTGGTTGGGAATCGTGTTTCTTAGTTTTGGACGAAAATCAGACGAGCCATTTCCTCATTAATTTTTTTTTCGATGAAATTTTTTATGTTGATGGATATTATGGTCCCAAAAATTCTGATTTGCTCTGATTTCTCGACGTTTCAAGCTATTCTGAACCGAATGAGACCAAATTTGGAAAAAGTATGTGTATGTGTGTACGTGACCTGATTTTTGACTTGTCCTCGACGTTTTCTCAAAAACTGCTGGACAGATTTCAAATATTGAAAAGCCCTTCGATATAACACGATATGCACTAGCGTTTGCCAGTTTTAAACAAAGATCAGCCAAGAAATCTTAGTTTTGGACGAAGATCGAACAAGCTATTTCTTTGTAATTTACAGTTAAAAATTTTAGGTAAAGATTGTTCTAGCCGTTTTCTTGTAATTAACTGTTGAACAAATAATTGTCCGATTTTTATGGATTTTTTTTAACGATATCATGGTCTTATAGAACGTACTAAAACATTACATTACTACAAGTCGTTTAATTTTAAAAAAATGTCAAACTTTGCAGAAATTAGTGTCATTTTTTGAAATGATGGATTTATCAAAATTAGACCTTTCATCCAAGTTTTCTCACAAAATCCTGAATCGACTCCAAAAAATAATAAGCCATTTGAAGTATCTCGATCTATTGTTTCTCAGTTTTGTGCATCAATCGGCCGAGCCGTTTCTTAATAATTAAAAAAAAAGTGAACAATTTTGTCTAAGTTTTAGCCAAAAATTCTGAATCGATTTCAAAATTTAAACTCCTCGAAAGATATTATTTGGGAGTCGTGCTTATTGGACAAAGATCTGACAAGTCATTTTTTTGTACAAAATATTTTCTACGAAACTTTCTGTAAAAATATCATAATCAAAATTTTTGTCTAAAGTCGTTTTTGTGATTTCACAAATTTAAAAACCATTTTTTTGGAATTAGCTGAAAAATACGTGTGGAAAACTTATCAAGTTGTGTATAAAATGTTACCATCGATTTAAATCATTTAAGAGGGCGTCCATTAATCACAGGAGGTTTTTAGGGGAGGGTAGGTTTGATAAAAAATACCAAAATATGAGGTGGTGGAAGGGAGGGGTATATAACTTGATTTTTTTTTAATCTAAATATTTTCAACAAAAATCAAAAACTACAATTTTTTCTCGGAACTAAAAATACACGTGATGTATGATGTATGATGAGGGCGGTAATTTTGAATATCAGCACGTATCACCAAAGGGGAGGGAGGGTAAAAAAAATCTTAAAAAATCGATCACGTGATCAGTGGTCGCATCCTAATAATATCAAGGGCTACGTACATGATATATATAACCGTGAGCTGAAAATTTTGTCTAAATATCTGAATCTCAATTTCGATTATCACAGTTGATTAAGTCAATTATCACAGTTTCTATTAAAATTTCCCAAAATGTAAATAAAATTTATTTTGTCTACCACTCCCTAGCAAAGGTCCGACTACGCCCATGCTTGTTGATATAAAATATAAAAGAATCTCAAGTATGCATTTCGTGAGTCATTCCAACATATCATATTACTAAACATGATTTTTATGTTTGATCATACGATATGAAATATAATGTATCAAATTTTGTCGAAAGAACCTTTTTAATAGACCACATTCGGCTGGAAACGCATGAGGGAGTTCTCGTATTTAATAATATACTACGAAAGGTACATATTTGTGCATGTCAAGCAAAAACACATCATTAGTTCAAATATATCGTTAGGAAATTATAAATGATTGCAGTGGAAGAAGAAATTTGTTCGTATATAGATAGAGGAGACTGGGTACGGTTGTGCCATTTTTTTGGTCAAGATTGATAAAAGTATTTAAAAAAAATAATTACAGTCCAGCATGTTTTGCACTATCATTTTTAATAATGTATTAACGATACAATCTGTATCCTTGTCTTGTTCATATCTCGAACAAAAGATCGACTTTCTCATAGATACCCCGCATCGTATTAAGCATTTTCATTACTCAAGAAATGCGATGTAATTATGGATTGCAATAAAAAGATTATAAATGGCTTTTGATAAAATCAAATAAAACATTACTCTGTTCGTAATTACAAGTCGACTGTGAGTGTAATTATAAATTTACTCTTGCGGTAGATGCGCTTTTTTTTTAGGAAAACCATAACGAATCAACTAATGGTGACGCTGATGAGAGTGTCTTTCTATTTTGTTTTAGGAAACGACTTTTTGTGTTAAGCAATTATAATTAATTTTGTAAAAATTAAAGTTTGTTACGTATGGTGAAATGGAGCTGAAATCATTCACACAATGTTCGAAAATCCATAACAAATATATTTTCTTTCGTTGTTAGTTTTTTTGATTGTGAACACTGGTGTTTAGTTTGCAAGACATTAATATAATTTTTAAGTATACATTATTTAATTGTTCTATAAAATGTATTGTCATTTATTTTATGTTATATTCAACAGTGTTTTATATAAACTCTACAAAAGTTTACACGTTAAAAAAAAAACAAAAAAAATTTACCTTAGCAAGGGTGCAATCTATAAAAAATAGTGAATAAAAAGATGGATTACGATAAAGAATGCAATTTTAAAGGAGATAGTTGTTTAAACTCTGCTGATAAATATTTCTGACAAAATACCAGATCAAGGTTATATACAGTGTTATTGCTGTAAAAAATGCATCTATAAAATTTATATTTTGCATTGGTTGAATAATGTAGCTATTGGTTTGAAAAATCTGTTTGCCCCCTGGCCCCTTCAATTTACCAAGCCTATGGAGTAAAAAAAAACTTGTTACAAATTTTTGAAAAACAGCAAAAAAAAACATTTCTATAATGATGATTTTGCTGCAATTTTTTCTGAACATAGTCAGATAGTTTTGCACGACGATTGGCCAAACAATAGTTTTTTCACAAAAAAGTGTAATTTTTTTTACGTTTTTTAACACACTATTCTCAATGAATTTTAAAATTTTTAAAACTGCTCGAAAGATTCGTGCTAACGACTTCCAGGTAAGATCGGCCGAATCGTTTCTTGAAATTAGTAATTAATTGTTGATAAAAAAAAATTCTTGAAACTTTTTATGTTGATAAATATAATAAATCGTAAAATCGTAAAATCGTAAAATCTTATGGTTTAGAAAAATATGCTGGTCGAAATTTGTGCGTAAAGTCTCTTTTGTGATGTGATAAGTCAAAATTCGAATTTCACAAATTTAAAATCCATTAAAATAAATTCGATAAGAAAGATCCGCGATTAGGTTTGGAAAAGATAGGACATTAGAAATCTGGAAAAAGCAAAAAAGTAAGTGAGCAGCCTACAAAACTTCTCTTGTTGTGTAAAACATAATTATAATAAAAAAACAATAATTTAAATCATTGAATAAAATCAAGGATATGTATCTATCATGTACCATATTATCTATTAGTTCCAGTATCTAGAAAATCTTATAGCAGACGCTTAATATTTCACAGAATAATTTACTAAGATTCTCAAAAAGATAAAGTGCTTGGACTAAACAGTCCTGCAAAATTGTTTGAATTATATAAATTAACTAATTTATATATATAATATATATTATATATATAATATATTTATATATTATAACTTTCAATATATATATATATATATATGTATGTATGTATGTTATCCAATGATTGCGAGACCAAAGTAATTCGTCATTTGTTACATTACGCATCGTGATAAATTCGAAATTAACAAATTACTCTCTGCCATTATGCGAATGTAATGGAAATTCTGAAAACAATTATTGATTGTGAGGAAATAGACACATATTTGAACTATTTATATTGAGGTTTATACTAAAACCGACATTTTAAAAAATAGAATTTGAAAGAGGATTTTTCCGGGACACCGAAATTGACCGGTTATAAAATTTTATAAAACAAACTATTTGCACTAAATTTCAGGCACATTTGGGAAATCAAAAATTTGATATATTATTACTTCGATTTTCATAAATTCAATAATTTTTAATTACGAAATTCAATACAAAATTTAATAATAGTCAAACAACTAGTAATAAAGAAGATCAAACATATTTGGAAAACCGAAATTTTAGCTAAAATTGTAAGAAAACATGACATATATTGCTTCTATTCCGCATATAACGTCTGACTAAGTTTAATAAAAAATCGAAATTTAAGTGCTTTACCGTATTTTTGGTGCAAATTTTACACCATCTTATTTGCTAAAAATTATATTTCTAGATTTCTTAAAATAAAAATCTAGGCTTGATTTGTGTAATTTATAACTCAAGAATGTTACTAATGAATAATTGAGTAATATGGTTTTAAAAATGAAGTTCATTTACACGAGTAATTTATGATATGTTTATAATACCGACATATGGTTTCTAAAAGAATCCTCAAAAGCTATTTTCATACTGACATACGTACATTTACTTATTCATGCATATAAAAGTACACTTATCATACGGAGTAATAACATGTCTTTATGTCTTCCCCCAAAGTTATTACAAACTCCTATGCAAAATACTAGAATTAAGGCTCACGAAATGGATGGATGTAGGTAACTTTTGAAAAATATTACAACTTTCCATCGTTGGTTTGGTTGGATATGTCTGTAGTATGACTTGTCATTGCACGGTTCGATGGCCTCATTTTCGTTCAATTTATAATATCGCGTGTCTAGAATTATTTGGTGAATTCTCTCTTACTCGTCCTTGTTTGGAATATTTTCAATAATGTACGTGACCGGAGTAACTCAATATGTACATGCGCCCGGGAATGATGTATGTGAAAAAGGTCCCGGTATAATGTAGATTGTGGAATGATTTAAATACGTTTTTTGTGGATGACCTTTGCGTTTTTGTGATTCTTTCATTCGGGAATCGTGATATGTATGTGTAAGATACATGACTGGACAAGCATTTTTAGATTCCGTTGGTGAAACTGGATATTCTTTGTAATTCACCCAAAACTATGCATGTTTGCTTGTAACCTGAATTTATGGGTACGAGCTAATCTGGAAATGTTATGCAATCAATGTTTATTTTTTAATACGTACACGTATACTGGTAAAGCCAGATAACAATTTGCTTTGGAATGTTATCCGCAATTTAGCAGAATATTTATATACAGAAATATTTTGAAATGATTCCATTTTGATTTCCAACACAATGCAAAGTTTTGCGTGCTCGGAAACCACACGTCACATTCTTTGTTAGAATTTACAACACGATATCAATGTTGCAGGTGATAAAGCTCAGCTTTTCCTGTTCACCAGAACGCTCTATTTACGGTTTTGTGATTTTATTTTCAAAAGTTTATTATTGCTATAACAGAAAAAGATTATGATTATTTTAACCCTTTGCACTCCGGGCCTTTGACATATATGACGAGTACTAAATAATAAATATGTACTTGATTTGAAACAATTGTTGCAGTTTTGTTAGTTTACACGCATCTGGGGTATTTGAACCTACATATACAAGAATCATTTGTGCGATAGTTGGTGTTATCCGCTATAAAGTATCTTTTATTCAAAGTTTAAATCATTCGGAAATTTCGAAGCGATGGTTAAATAAAAAGCTCTTGCAATTCCGACAGCGAGCGGCGCGATCAAACTACATTACGAATTCATGGTGGAGAATGCTGAATTGCTGACGGGTAAATTCTGCGGTTCGGCAAACATTTAAATGTTTTAAAATCTATATAAAAGATTTTTGAAACACCTACAGTCGTAAAATAAAATTACTCGGATAAGAGCAAGGCTGATTGATAATATTGACGCTATGAATATTACCTATACTTAATGCAAAAAACCTCTTGGCATAAAAAGTAACTCTAACTCTAAACCACACACTGCTTGTTTGTTCCACTTCATTTCTAGTGATTAAAATATTTACAGCAAAAAATATTTCTATCAAGCGTAATACGATACATTTGACAAAGCCTCAGACATTATTCATTTTTATATAAAACATCTAATCATCGGTGAAAAACTCATCGGAGCGCGTATCACCTGGCTCGGCCGCATTCCACCGCACTAAATTCATTCAAGTGGTCATTGTCACACTCTCGAAAGATGATTGATACGATACGATATACGGTTTCGACATACAAAAGATATATAGGTAGGTCTGTACGTGAATCGGGGACTGCCATTCTTTGCATTCATCACATAGGTGAAAAACATTTTCGACCATCTGGGTAAAAGAAAATATATTCTGAAAAAATCATGAATTCTACAATCGGACAAAATCCCAAAGTTGAATTCTAATTGTATAATCTTTTATTAAAATTCGAACCCGTATGTCTTCACACATGCAGATCTTGATTAGCATTTTTATTGCCCTGCCCATAAATCGCGTTTCAATGCCTCATCATCTGGAAACTAGGGATTATACTTTGATACCCTATAAGGCATCTGGAATAGACCCTCATCTCGTACTCGGCGAGATTGAATTCAACCGGTTGTTATTATCAAAGTGACTGTGAACAATTCGATATCGTGTGTGGGTATTATATTATATTGTGTGCGCCGCATGACGGTTTTTTGATTGTGGTGTGTTGAGATAAAAAAAAAAACGGGAATGAAACGGGATGGGTTGGGTTGGTCGGGTAATAGATGACGAAATAAACCCACTTTGAATGAACGATACTTCTGCTAAATACATGGTATACTTATTCTCAGAAATCATCATTAATTTAAATTTTACCACTGGCCATTTCATTTCTACGTGGTTCGACAACTTAAAATATTTTACGAGTAATTGTCTCATTGTTAGTTTATTACATCGGTCGTTCAGAAATTCAGTTTACTTTTTTATGGCACTTGTGCAAAATATAGGGAAGCGGATCTCTCGCCTCCTATGAATTGCAGCTGGTAAATTACGGGAGTCGTAAAAGTAAAGTGTAACTGCCTTTTTACCCCGACTGACTTGAAAACACGAATAATCAGGGTGAAAGTTTTATGAAACGATGCTTTGGGAAATGATATTCTAAAGATTGCCGAAATCAAAGGAATAATTGAATTTTGTATAACTTATGGAGGTAATAAAAATACTATATAAAATTAGCACTCACCAGTAAGAAATAAATCCTCCGATGCAGAAACCTAAAAAAAACTTAGTATTAATTTATATATTTTATTTGTATGTATAGTACTTTGAAACTATATTTTTAAAAATAAGTCTCTATTATATATTTCGATTTCTCTGGGACCATTGTTTCAGCCACACCCCCAATTAGTTTTGGGATTTTTATTCCAGGATTCGTCCTTTCCCAGAATTAATGCTTACGTATCTGTTCTATTGAAATATGGTGTGGGCAGGACGTTGTGATAGTAAAGCCAGTGATTCTGTGATTTATGCCAAAGTCTAATTGTAAATGTGTTGTTATTTGCCTTGAGCCAACAGTCGCCCGAGCACTAGTAAATTAAGTGCTTGATATATGGATGACAAATGTTAAGGTTTAGACTTTATGTTATTGGTGGTATATGTAATGTTGATACAATAAAATGGGATTTGACATTCAGTTATTTTCTAATCAAAAATATTGAATAAGATGCATCTTCATCGCCTTGCTAGTCATGTGTTTTACGCTAAGAAGTTCTATTCAATCTATGTCACACATATACAATTTGGGAAAAAATAGGGTTAATATAAGGCTATATCAGTCATATATGTGTGACAGAAAATATAATGTTTTCTAGGAATTTTGGCGAAAAAAAATGTCTTGATGCATTAAATTTCCTTGGCACATTTTCAACTAAATTATCTAAAAAAAATTACCCAGGTCTATGTGATTTTTTTTATATTAGCTCCCCCTCCTTCTTGGAGATACACGGTGTATTTTTATTTACTTGAAAAAACTATTTTTATTTACTTGAAAAAAAAAATTTTTGATTTTTTTTTTTTTTTTAAATTTTTGAATTAAAAAAAAAATTATAAAATAAGTACACGTGATCTTGCTATACCCCACCCTCCACCGCGTGATATTTCGAAATTTTTTGTCAAAACCCACCCTTTCCCCCTAATAACCTCACGCGATTAATGGACGCCCCCTTATCAGAATCATATTCAAAGATTTTTATCAGAATCTGTGCTAAGGCGTATGTGCTTTGTGTAGCGTTTTACAGGTAGCTACTGATTACAGTTGACTTGGCTTGGCATAAACAAAATACATTTTTGGAGCACAAATAAAATTTGTTCAGCAAATTAATTTAATTTTGACAATTTCAGATATAATCGTAATGATTATTTTTTAAGGGAGAATGCTAGTGTAGAGCGATGAACTTTTGGTCATTTTTAAAGTGTCGTAAAAGAAAGCAATGAATGTTTTTACTATCCATTTTTGCCTTGTGTATATTAATATTATTAAAATAAAATACAAAAATTAAAAAATAAAAAAGTTGAAAATTGATGAAACTGGCAGCTGATGAATTGGGGGGTCACAAAAAAATGGCACCTCAGTCTTGACATGATTTCAGCCCTCCTAGCCATCCGAAATAAATGAAATAATTAACATAATTAATCTACAATGATGTCGCAATCGCCCGAACTAGCGATGAGTAAAAACCTTTTTTTTACAAATTGGAGACAGTGTGAAAAAGGTGTTTTTTTACTGTTTTTTTTTTGAGTTTTGAATTTTTTAAAAATAGTAAAAATTGGAATTTGGGCATAATCCTAGTTCGGGCTATAGATAGGTCTATAAACAAGACTCTCTGAACATTTCAAGTGAATCGGTCGAGTAGAACTCGAGAAATCGTGTCAACAGTATTGAAAAAGTATGTTCTGAGAAAAACGCATTTAAAGTTTTGCGTGAAGCCAAACCAGTATGGAGACCGAGTAAGTAAAATGCCTATATCTCCGAAAATATTTCAAATTTTCAAAAACCTTCTCGCACCCATATTCTTAGATAGTTAAACTTTGAAAATATGAAATAAAAAAAATCGATTTTTTTGAATTTCTACACTAGAATACCCCCTTAATGAAAGCAAAAATTTTATTTTCGAAATAATCAGATGAACATTTATATAGCTGAATCACAAATCTTGTTAGTAATGTATACTTAAGTATCCGGAAGTTCATGCAACTTGCTACCTACAACCATTTAATTCTTTAATCACCAATGTTCTAAATATATTTTTAAAATATCCTTTATCCATTTACATTCATTATCGAGACATACACACGATCACACGAGATATATGTCCGGTCCTTTGATCTCGAATTCCAACTTTCGCGTAGGCCGAGCTTACGCAGTCACGCATAACCGACGCCTGGCGTGTGCTGAGGGTTACGGATTAATTACCCTAATTTGACAAACTGTTCGTACGGGAACGACGAACCGAAAATGTTCTCCTATCGGATATATTCCTTGCCCTTGGCTTGACACTTTCTATGAACGGCAGCTCGTAAAACACGGTGATAGGAAGATACATCAATAGAAAATAGGGGATGTTTATAAAACACTTTCTAAGTTATATTATTTTTTATTTATGTTATTTAAATTTATCGAAGAATAGATAGTAATATATGAAGGTCCGGGGTTAAAAAGGTCCACCACCGATGTGTCAAAAATCAGTAAAGTTAAGCATTGTTTAACAACAATATTTGAAAGTTGAGGAAAAAAGATGTATAACCAGCTATAACCTTGATTTGAAAACGACAATCTTTGAAATGGGGGAGATAAATGGTAATCTTTAAAAATCCATATTAAAAGTATTTTCTTCCGTTGGTAGTTTTTTAGCATTAGTTAAAAGTGTAACTATGTTGTAAAATACTTTTAAAATTAAATAAGACATTAAACCTGTTTGCCAACTGGCCGTTACAAGTTACTCTGCCTATATATATTTTGGTCTAGATTTGAGACAAAAATCAATTTTTATAAGATGTTTGAAAATGAATGAGAACTCAATACCTAGATGTGCAAATTGTTTTTTTTTTCTAATTTTGCTAAAATGATTAGCAAAAATTTATATAGGACTAGCTGACCCGGCAATCGTTGTTTTGCTAAATAAGGTATATTCTTAACAATTTCTAGAGAATCAAAAATATTAATACTTTAAGTGTATAAGGATCTGTTGTTTCAATGCTATAAACAATAAAGTATTATAAAAACAATAAACCCCATTAGTTTGTCAATACAATCAAACTGAAAGTTTTATACACTTTCTATAGAAAACATAGTATAATCTATCCAAGTCTTTTTGGTCTTTCGACTTATTGATTACGTTTCAAGATTTTTTCAGATTCTTTTTGGATTCTGGATTTTGTGTTAATTGTAAATAATACTACTGAACTTATACAAAATTTTCTAATTCCTGCGAGGAGAGATAAAAAATGAATTAAGTTTTTCTTCTTTGACCTGCTTTTTGAAAAGTTTCAAGAAACATTCGATGAATTAAAGTAAATTTAATAAAAAGTGTATATGTAGAGCAGGGCGAGGCACAAAGGTCCAATTTGACCTGGAGCAAATATAAACTATATTGTAAAAACCATAACAATTATATTACAATAAATAACAAATTTCAAACGAACAATTATGTGACTACGTTCAGTAAAACTGCCTTCCACTTTATCACAGTTGAATTGTGCTTTTTTATGTTTTTCAAAAATTTGTTATCTAGACCTTTTTACCCTATAGGCGGGGCAACTTGAAATGGCCAGTTTAAGTTTTATTTTATTTTTAATGGATTTTACAAAATAATTACATTTTTAACTAATGCTAAAAAAACTACCAACGGAAGAAAATACTTTTATTTTCAAAGATTACCGTTTATCTCCCGATAGCAAAGTCATAAGAATTAAGGTTATAGCTGGTTATACATCTTTTTCCCTCTACTTTCAAGTATTGTTAAACAATGCTTAACTTTACTGGTTTTTGACACATCGCTGGTTACCTTTCCAACCCCGGACTATCAAATATTACTATCTATTTTTGATAAATTCTGGGAAACTATAACTGGGAAAATGTTATTCGACAAAATGTTTCTTTGATCGATACCAAATTTAGGTTCTGAATAAATAACATAAATAAAAAATCATATAACCTAGAAAATGTTTTATAAATACCAATGAGTATATAATTATACAAATGAGATCTTTCTGACCACCGTGTTTGAGAAAAATATGCCAATAAGTGCATTTTCATATTAACATTTCAAAAAAGTTGATATTTTGAGTTTCTAGTAACACTGTTTAATAACGTTTTTGTGTATAAATAAAACTACAAACAAAACAACTTACTACAATTTAATCATAATTAAATAATATTCACGTAAAACATCCTATTAAACGTAATTGAACATCATCTGTCAAAAACATTTGACATTCCACGTATTAACCACCGTCCATTGTTTCATTTAAATTACGCTTCTACAAAAAATTTCAAATAAAAATGTACAGTTTCTACGCGGTTTTGAAATTTTATCTCACCTTTCCGACCATCTCTGGATTGGCACGAATTTTTCAAGACTAAGACTGGCCAAATCGGTTTAACCGTTTTCAAGTTTTACTAAGACATTTGAAAGAGAGCTCCATTTTTATATATAAGATAAAGCAGGGCTAAAAGGACCATCCTTAATAATCAGTTTTAGGACTGATTTACCATCAGAATGAGAATTTTTCCCCCGTACACGTGTCACTGTAGGCGCACTTGTAAACAAAAATACGCACTCGGTGCGTTCGAATGCGTGAGGGGTACAAAACGGCAAAAACGGCTTTGATGATCACACGACGGCATGTGTGAATTTAATGATACATGTACAAGAGGACTAACACGTGCAGACATACTACAGAACACCAACACTTTGGCACGTCTGCGATTTTATAAGCTTCGGAATATATCACGAAAAAAGGAAAAATACACTGCTGCAAATCGTTGATCTTTTATAAGGAGGCTTTGATCATGGGCGTTTTTTCTAGAGCTCGTTTCAAGGTTTTCGGGGTTTATAAAAGTTATTTTTTGGGATTGAAGACAGTGTAAAAATAAAGAGTGTAATTTAAAAGTATATACTGCAATTTGTTGATTTTTTATAAGATGGCTTTGATCAAGGACTTGTACAAGGGTTTTAGTATTTCTATAAGAAGACATCTATTAATTACGTCAAAGGAGAGGGGGTTGACCAAAAATCACAAAATATTACGTGTACTTTTTTGTACCTAAATTTAAAAAAAAATTGAATTTTTTTTAAAAATCTAACATTTTTTCTATGTAGTAACAATACAGGTGATTTTGAGTAAAGGAGGGGGATAAATTTAAAATATTACCAGGTGTTAAAGGAGAGGTCAAAAAATCTCAAAAATAGATCACGTGACTAATTACGTGATGAATAAATTGTAATTACTGATATCATTACTTGGACAACATAATCTGCGTAGTTTTTCAAACTAATGTTTTGTTAATTTATAACTTTCCTAACATGCTTCTATGTCTTAGCATATTAATTATTAATAGCTTAATTTTTTTGAACTAAAACTAAAATATTGATGTTAAAACGAAAATTTATTGGCTATTCTGAATTACTCTATTTAATTAACCTGATACACATATTTTTTATTTATATTTATATTTATATTTATATTACGGATACCGGAATAAATTTAATAATAACAAAAAATAAATTATCTTAATTGAATTAATTACAGTAAAATACAACTATTAAACAATATTAAGCCTAACATTAGTAATATCTAAATAAAATAAAAATTCAAATAGTTCAATTAAGGCTTGTAGATCTTGAGAGTCTTCTTATAGTAAAAACAATCCTTTAAATATCCGTTATGCAATTTTTATTTGAGTCCCATATCTGGAAAATAATAATTAAGAGCAGTATCAAAAAGGAATATATAATATGAAAATAATTGTAATAATAAAATACTTAAAGTAGAAAAATGTTAAAATAATTTAGAATAAAAATTAGAAAAAGTATTGAATACTACTGAAAATTTTATAAAATCATTTCAAATATGTTGCTGGGATGATTTCAAAAATAAAGGAAATGACATAGGCAAGAATTTCCAGTCGAATTGTGGTACTCGTGTGTCTGCTTTTAGAAAAAGAGATTGGAGGAATTTCATAAGATCAATTAGTATCGGTATCGCTTCTTTTGTTTCTTTGTTTTTCCCAGTTTTTATTTGGAATGTCATTTCAATGTAATCATTGAACTGAAAACTCTATATATAGGTACTTCATAGAAAAAAACATAAAAATATAGTAAAATAATTTTGGAGTATCAGCATTTTCCCGTCACTTCTAATCATTTATATCAAAGTATATATTATAATCGTTTACACTTTCTTAAACAACCTTCTCCTGGCATTTTAATATAATTCTTGTCTGAAGTACAGGAAGTGTTGCGGTGATTTTATAAACTTTGTAAGCAATTTATCAGATCTATAAAGTTAAAAGATCGGCAGTTCTAATACTTTTTATTAACGTGTTTTCTGGCATCATTTTATAAACCTTGGAAACCGCTAATTGCTTCGGTATAAACTTGCCAGAACCAGATTTTTTTTTTCGAAAAATTTATTATTGAAAGGAATGGTATGGGAATGGATTTTATTTAGGCTGTGGTTAAACAATAGTAAATTTTATAGTAGTAATAAATGAACTTTGTAGGTATATGTTTGCGTTAATGAATACTAGTTTGTTAGATACTAGATTAATTTATTTGTTAAACTAGTGGGGTATATGACATCGTGCCTTAAGGCAAATTGCTGGAACTTCCCCTACCGTAACGAAATGTTCGAGGAATACTGAATGTTTTCAAATAGATTATTATTAATATTGTAACATTGTCTAATATTTATAAGAATTATATAAACTGTATTGCAGAGTTGAAATTATTTGTTTAAAGTATATTGGAACTATAGTCAGAATTAACAATAAAATCTGTATTATTTTCGATATACAAAAAATTTTTTTTTTTGAAAAAGAAAGTTAAAACAAAAATTTTCTTCCAAATTCAATTATTTTGTTAAGACAAGCAGAAAGTTCTTTGAATCATTTGAATCGGACGCTTAGTTCTCTCAAAAACTGCCATTTTTTACATACTTAGCTTTGTATCTTCGAAATGGCTGGACCTGCCTTTGCCAAAAATTAATAAACACTTTTTCCAATCATTACTAAGTGAATGTTTTTTAGATCATTCAAATCGGATATTTGATTTCTATTTTCTGCACTCTTTGCTCCGTATCTCCGAAACGGCTGGATCTGCCTTTGCCAAAAACTAATCAGAAAATTTTCTCCCTATCAATAGAAATCGAATGTTTTTTGAACCATTCAAATCGGTTGATTCGTACGCCCGAAAACGTGACTGGAAATTTGTATCCATACATACACACACACACATCAATTTTTTCTTAGGTATGCCAAAACGTTCAGAAATCTTCAAAACGTCAAGAAATGTAAAAAATTTCAATTTCGATTTTTGGCCCATTACAATAACTTACCCTAGAGGAAGTTAATAACCTAGGTAATTTACAGAATCTTTTATTATATGAAATATAAGAATCCAAGTTTATATCTTGTATATTTTTTGTAGTTTAAATGAATTATGAATATTGTTACAATAATACTATTTTAAAATATTGTCATAAAATAGTATTCTAATCTATCACATTCTCTTTCCAATCTATAAATATGCACTTCCAGCTATCGGAAATTTACACCTGTTTTTTATTCAACACCTATCATATTATTATATCATAAAACCAGAAATGTTTCCGTAAATATATAAAAGCTGGGTCCATCATAAGAAACAGGTAAAACTCGTGGCCAGTGAATTATCGTACAACTTTCTTTAATGACCTTTTTGTATCATAATCTGATCCGAGTGTCATTATTTTGATATTAGAAATATAATGAAATTATGAAACAATTGTGGTTATAATTTAGAATAATTATACGTATATCTAGGCTAAATAATTTTGGCTATTTCTCTTTTTTCACATATTTCGATATCGCTCGAGGATGTCATAAATAACGCACGTCTCAAATTACTAGAGAAATATTAAACAGAAGCAATTAAAGAAACCATTTCAGTGAAGAAAATTAATTGAAAATATCTCGGCGCTAAGTCCGGGACCGAATGCCGTTAAAGTTATACTCGAGTGTAATTGAGCCGTAATGCTCTCTCTCGGAGAGCAAATAAATAATGCGGAAAAAGAACAAAGACGTTCTTATTTCTTAGACTTGGCCCCCGTTCCCTTTGAAATAATACAAAAGCGGTCATTAGACGAGATATTTAGGTCCATAAACATAAAATAAAGACCTTATGTAAATAATAGGTTGTTGGGCAAAGTTTTTAATATCGTAATGAATGGGAAAGTTAGATAGATGATAAGCGTTTGCCAAGATATAGAAAATAGACAAAAGTGACTCGAGATCTTGGCATATTTAGTAGGCAGGCCGGTGGATGTCCGGTGGTCCGGGCTCATAATCTGCTAGTATTTACCATCAATCTCCGGAGCCGTAATGAACCATATATTTGAAATTTAGTTGTCGTCTCAAATTACTGGAGAAATACTACACAGAAGCAATTAAAGAAACTATTTTAGTGAAGAAAATTTGTTGAAAATACCAAGCTTTGCACTATTATTTATATTTTGTTATTAACTTCCTGTACGGTATGTTATAGTAATCGCAAAAAATCGAAAATATTTTTTTTGCCTATCTTTATGTTTCAAAGGATTATGATCATTTTGGCAAACCTTAGAAAAAATGCATGCATGTATGTGTGTATATGTGTCTGTTTATGTTTAGATACAATTTTTCGTCCACAATTTCGGACGCATGGATCAATCGATTTAATTTCTACACTTGCTGATTAGTTTTTGGGGAAGACAGGTCCAGCCGTCATGGAGATACTGGGCAAAAATGCTAAAAACGGTAATCCAGTTTTTGTGAGAACGGAGTGCCCGATTTGAATGATTCGAAACACTTTTTACTTGGATTCACGAAATGAAGAATTGGTTGAATTGGAAAGCAGGTTAAGCGATTTTGGAAATACAGAGAAAAAATGTAAAAAATATGATATTTGGCGGTCTAAAATCATCATTTGGCATATGCACAACAAATTATTAGACATTTTATAGAGATTTTTAACATGAGTACTATTTTTTTACATTCTTTTGGGGTTCCATACCAAGATCTTTAATTTTTATCGTTTACTTATATGGTTCAATTTCGAAGTTTTCAGAAAATAAAATCAAATTTTTCAAAAATATACAAAGTTTTATACTCTTCATAGAACGTTTACATTTACAATTCGGTTTAAAACTGTATATATTTTATACGCGTAATTGTAATCGTAAGAAATATGTTCTCAGTTGGTTTCATATTCGACATGTCTTCTTAATGTAAACATTTTCAAGTGTTTTGAGCGATAAGATCGTCACTATATATTATATATACGAATAAATATACATATAGTAATTATAATTAACTCTTAAAAAATTAAAATAATTATTGTTAATAATAATACATCAATGTTTGTTGATTATTACTTTTTTTTCTCGAATATTTAATTCTAGGGTACGGAAAGTTCCAGCAATTTGACATGGCCCCATGCACCACTAATTATTCTTCATCGTTTGTGGAAATGTGATAAATTTATCATAAGCTAGTTTCAACTTCATAATTAATTCTAAATATAATAAAAAAAATTGTTTACAAAAATAACTATGTCATGATTCTCAAATCTCAAATCAGACTCGATCACTACATTTGCAATATTATTTTTATAATCAATTTTCCTATATTATTTTTCTCATATAAGTCTGAATTGTCTCAGTTGCCTCAGAATCACAAGTGTCTCTTCGTATTTATCTCTTGTCGTAGAGACGGTAATAAGTGGTTGTACGAAGTAGCTGTACGTAAGGGCTTTATTATACTCTTACACATGCAATTGTTTTATATGAAGATCGTAGACACAAAGCTGGTGATAAAAGAAAAAATCGTTTCATTTTAAAAAAATAACAGATATTCATTTCATTTCCAATTTTTTACATACATTCTTTTTAACCGTGTAAAATACTACTGAGGACTTCGTTCGCATGGGACTTACAAGGGAAACTTCAGATTTACTTTTCTGGGATTTTGATGAAACTTAGCAAAGTGATAGAGTTGATAGTCAAATTGAATGGTTTAAAATATTATTGGCCTAGGTAGGAAAAGCGGTTTATTTATAAAAATAATTAAAGCTCTATCAATTATTTTATACATTTTGCAGAAAAGTGTTTATATCTGTCTTTCATCTCATGTATATTTGCTCCCTTGCTTTTGCCTCGTGTGTGGCATTTGTCAATGGAGCGAGTTACATCACATTCGCTCTGCAGGATGTGCGATATCTTGTTACCAGACGTATATAACTAACTGCTTGTAAGGTTATCATATATCGTTTTGAGAAGTTATTGCGAATTGCTGTTTTGCAAATTGCACAACATCAAACACTTGTAATTTAATTAGCTTCACTATTAATTGATTCGTCAATTTATCATTAGGACTAATTGATGGCGGCAAAGATGGGCCTGAGTGTTCAACAAAATCGTGTTCAATAGATTCTGAAAATTATATGAGAAAATTGTAATAACTTTGTGAACCGAACTGCATAAATTCGGAATTAATTAATAGTTAATCACGATTAGGTTGACGAATATACTCGTCATGGAGAAGTTTTAGAATTTTGTGTATTGACGTGTATGTTTGCCATGCATGTAAAGGTTACAATAATTATTTACTATTTAAATTTTTAGCTTAGTTGGCTGTGGGCGACGATTTTACTCATCATGGAGAAGTGTTAAAATTTTGTATATTGACGAACATGTTCGTCATGCATATAATGGTCACTATAATCATTTGCTATTTGAAATGTTAGCTTAGTTAGCTGTGGTTACCGAATATACTCGTCATGGAGAAGTGTAAGAATTTTGTGCATTATCATGGGTATAAAATGATGAACATATGCTTGTAAATTATAATTTATGAGAAAAACAAAATATATTCTGAAATGTCAAGTTATTTAAAACTTCTCCATGGCGAGTATTTTCGTCAATTACATTAAATGAAAAAATGAAATTTTATAAGTAAAATAATATTTGTCATAAAAACCCTAAACCGTTATTATCCATTCTGTGTTCTGACAGGTATCTATATATTTGTACCAAAAATTACTCAATTTTCTTTGAAATCTGTTGACATAAAAACATAAATCCTTCCTATAATTTTATACACCGTTATGATAAAATAAAATTTAGTACCAAACATATTGAAAGATTTGTAGATTCAGTATATTACGGCAAACTCTTTTAAAACCCGTATCCCTACATTATTATATTTATTCCGAACGGTACTTCTTCCAAATAATCAGCTATACGATATGCAGACACAATAAAACTATTTACGTTCCCATCCTTATCCAAAGAAGTATAGTATTCAAAACGGGATATTCCGAACTTGCAAGGTATTTTTAATACACCCTTCTATATAACAATGAAAAGCTTTTGTGAAGAGCTTTGAATCGAAAGCCCCACGTGTACTTGAAAGCTTTCTTGCATTTACGGAGATTTTATACTCGGAATTCATGTTTAGTAAATAAATTTATTTTGCAAATGGTCGTTTATATTCAAACGTAGTTGTAAAAGAAGTTTTTGGCAATTAAAATTTTAATTGGCACACACACACTCCTACTTTTTACAAATTTGGTCTCGTTTGATTCAGCATTTACTTGAAACGTAGAGGAGACACACAAGTAGCACATAGGATTTTCTAGCGAAAACATAAACTCCGGGAAATTAAAAAAATGCTCTTAGCACTACTTATTAATCAATAAATATTACATTTTTTGAAGATCTTTGCAGTATAATAAACTTAAATTTCCCTTACCTTGTTAATCTTGCAAATCGCGTAGGAAAGTTCAAGTATGAATCGCGATATATATCATAATTTTTGAACCCGCTGCTCTGCGGCTGATATTTATTATTAGACAAGAATTATCGTTCTCCTGGTGCCGTTAAGCGCACGACAAAAGAAAATTACGCCTCTGAGATATATTATATCTGGAGAATTTCGTAAGAAGTTATGGAAGTCTTTCTAATTCCAAGATTAAAAATAATCGCTTGCTGCCACGACGCGACTCAGGGATATCAGAGCCAGAGATTAAAAACACGAAAGACCATAATAGCTTTTAATTTAATCAAATCAAAATAGATTGTCTGTTAGTAAAATTATGAAAAATGTGATAAATATTATATTTTTATTTTGAAATTTTTTTTATTTGAATTTTATAATGAGTTTGCTCTAGCTTGTAAAAAATAACAAAGGTATTATATTTTTAACCAGTTTTTTCAGATGAATTCCAAATATTATGATCAATTATGATAAAATCATTTTTATATTATATGTATATGTATTCCATTATCAAGTAGAGCACCAATTTTAAAAAATTGGATCTGTTTTTCAATGTCTGTTTTAAGATAACCACGTTTAACCTAAACTATTTTCACTGTGTTTCAAAATCTTCTGAACATTTTGGCACACCTTAGAAAGATGGATGTATGTGTGTGTGTGAGTGTGTGTGCGTGTATGTATGTATGTTCGGATACAAATTTTCGAATAAATCGAATTTCGATTGAATAATTCGAAAAACATATGTTTTGTATTGATAAGGAGACGTGCTGATTAGTTTTTGGCGAAGGCAGGTCTAGCCGTTCCGAAGATACGGGCCAAAAAGTGAAAAAAACGGTAACTCAGTTTTTAAGAGAAAGAAGCATCCGATTTGAATAATTCAAAAAACATTTTACTTGTATTAACAAGATAACTGATCAAATTTTCATAAAGCAAGTCTAGCGGTTTCGGAGATCTAATGAAAAAAGTAAAAGACGCCATTTGGTGGTCAAAAATGATAATTAGGCATATGCACATCAAATTATCTGATATTTTATAGAGATTATTTTATAGAGAATTTTGTTTACATTTTTATGGGTTCCGTACCAATGTTTATCCGTTAGACGGTGACGCGGCGCTTAAGCGCTTCGATATTTCTTCTCTATGCAGTTAAAGCAGTACGATTGCTTTGAAAAAAGTTCAAAAAGTCTTTTTTTTTCAAAAAAAAGAAAATTTTTGTCAAAAATTTATTTTAAATCTAATTTTTTCAGAGTAAATTTTTTTCAAAAATGTTAATCTTTTTTTTTTGGTACGGGAAGTTCCAGCAATTTGCCTTAAGGCACGAATATTATGTTTTTATTTTGTTATTATTTTATTTGAATTTTTATGATTATTTTGCTCTAGCTTGTAAAAAATAACGAAGCTCTTTTGCTTTTTACCATGATTTTCAGATAAATTCTAAATTTCATGATCAAGTGCAAATTTTGAAAAAATGGAACGTTTCTTAATGCCTGTTTCAAATTAACCTCGTTTAGCCAAAACTAAAATTTAACTAATTTTAGTAATATTATCATCGAGCAAAATGTTGACAAACCCTACCTCTATTCCAAGGAAAACATTTTATCATCTGGAGCGAGGATTAAAAACCGAGCCAAGACGATCCGTCCTCCCGATAAGATATGAAAAGCTTGAAAGTTCAATTAAAACTTGATAAATCATATTTGATGACATCGGAGAACCTTTTCTTTTCTTCGGGCAGGGTTATCCGAGGATTAGGCGGATAGATAATATAAAATTCTATGAACTGCGGATAATTGGATTACACGACGAAGGCGGGGATCGACCGAGAAAAATAAATTAGACCCGACGGTTACAACGGACGGATTATTTTATAGAGATAATACGCAGTGTAATTTTCGGAACGATGTATAAATTTTGGTTCTTTAAACTATATCATTTTCCATTACCCAACTCATCCCTTGCATGCTCCTAGCTATTACCCATAATAAATCGCGCGGTTTAAATTATTCATGCATTGTCCGCCTAATGTTCGGTATCTAATCCAGAGATATGGGTTTTAATATTCCCGTATATACACTAACGATAAGTGCAATATCACGATTTCTATTCCAACGATACGGAATCGCGATCATGAACCGAATTTGCATGTAATTAGGAATTTAGCGTTCCGCAAAATCACACACGGTTGGTGAATGTGTAATGATGAGGCACGAAGCACGAAGCAACTGTTTCGAACTTATGTGTAATAATTCAATTATGTATGTTGGGTAATAGAGGATAAAAAAACTATACTAGATACGATCAACATCTTTTGCAATTTTCTTGTTTAGATTAAAAAACAGTTTTCGAATCAAATCGAAAAATTGTCATATCTTGCTTTTTTATTTCTGCTGCCACCACGCGACAAAATATTTTGTTTAACCTTTTTAGATTTTCTAACAAAATTCGCACTTATTCAGTTTCCAACCTAATATATTCCGCAATAATGTGTGATGATTATTAATGACAATTTAAAATTTAAACCGCAAAAACGCTTTCCATTACCGCGGGTGTTTCGAGGGTGTCGCTTTCGCACAGAGTGCGAATAATAATAATTCCGTACACATCGTTTCTATCATAATACCTACTACCGTTTTCTGAATACATTTGTGCGAACAATAGCACCCGCATACAGAGGCGAAAAGATTCATATTATTAATCATCTGGTACGGGCCGCAAATTCTTCAGGATTCCGTTTCGTTATCAACCTACGGGCATTCCCCAGGAGATGCTTCGGATCTCAGGTTGCAAACCTTAATAAAATTGTAATAAAAATTCTAAAAATTGGTAAAAGAAATATTACAAGATCACATTTCATACAAACAACTATCTAATTAGATTGAGTGAAATTCCCAGCTAGAAATATGTCTTGTAGCCATTTTTGGGTGGAGGACATTTTTACCCAAGGTCCATCAATAACAACATAATTCAACTTCTAATTTTTGCTAATGAAATTATTCAAACGACAACAAAATTTATTACCATTTGGCATTAAACTTGTGTATAATTTAATTTCCAGAGTCAACATTTCAGGGAAAATTGTTGGCAATCCTTTCCCCATACTTTTACGACGGAGCATTTATATTGCGGCATTAAAACGTGTTGCGCGAATTTCTAACGATATGCCACGCCGCTCTGCAATGTCGGAATCTGAATGCTTCTACGTGGTTTTTCGAGTTGTTTATGAATTCAACATGAAAGGAAATGTTTCATTTTATATATTATTACATTTTATTAAAATTGCACTGAATGCATGTACATACATTTTTTTTTGTTTTACTGCTTTGGTGTATTTACTTTTACGAACCGGAATATTTCTTGAATAGACTGTATACAATTCAAAGTTGATATTGCAGTTTTTAGCAGAAACATAATACTCTATTGTCTAGCAATCATTTTTATAACGCATTGTAAAAATACATTTCATTTGGAAAGTTTTCAAATTTAATGCAGGTGAATGCTGCAAACTTACAACCGCAAGAAATGAATATTCAACTCATGATAAATTGAACATTTTCCCTAAATATATGATTCTCAATTTTTATTGATTTGCTTGTATTGGGGAGTTCATGCAAAGTGTCTTAAGAAAAAGTGCCACTAGTTAACCTTTGAAGGAAAAGTTTGTTTTCACCAAAGAATCCAATATGCTAATTTTTATTTTTGCTCGATGTTTCAAGTCATTCTGAATCAAAATTTGTATAAATACGAGTGTGTGTATGTGAGTCGATTTTTGACCATTCGTCGACGTTTTCTCAAAAACGGCTAGACCAATTTTAAAAATTTAATAGCCTTACGATGTATCTTGAAAAGAACCAGCTTTCATTAATACGCGGTGATAGGCCAAGCTATTACCTTATAATTAGCAGAAAAGTGTTAAATTTGTGTTCAACAAAACTAAATTCAAAAACTGTTCGAAAGATGTTGATTTGGAGTCATTCTTGTCCATCTATTAATTACATGAGGCTTAAAAAGGAGGTTGGCAAAAAATCTAGGGGGGGGGGGTCTTTTAGTAAGCTACCACGTGTATTTAATTTTAACCTTAGTTAAAATCTACAAGGTTATCAAAAATGTTAGAAGTTTTTCTCGGTTCTAAAAATAGACGTGATTTTGGTTTGGTAATTTTAAATATCACCATGTGCCAACATTGAGGAAGGGTAAAAAAGTCCTTTAAAATCGATCACGTGATTAAAGGATGACCCTGATTAGTATTTTAAAAAGTTTAAAACTTTTGACTATTTGCTGATCTTAAGAAGCTTATTAACGAGATCGTTTTGGAATTTTTGTACTCTGGGTGTTATGATTATGATATTATATTATATTGTATTCTTATAATATAATCTTCAAAAAAAATAAATAAAAAAGTTTAGTAATAATCTATATATAGAACTGTTAAAAGAACGAACCGTAGGAGCATTTTGAAATGAATTATTTGATTACTGTTGCAATGGTTAGTGCGACTATGAAAGAGTACTAAGCTATTATAACTAATTAGCATTTTGTAATTTTATTTTTTATAAAAGGTAAAAATAAAAATAGAGAGATATAAAGAGCAAATAGGACTCATAAAACTCACCGAGAACAATAGCTTGTATTTCTCGGTGACTTTAAGGTTAACACTACGCCATTTATTAACGAAAAACACGGACATCGTTAATTCTTTATAGAAATTGTTAGACGAGCCAAAACCTTCATGGAGCGGAAAAAGATTAAATGATGTTATGATATTACATTAATTAATCTATAAAAAAAAATCTAGTAGTAATCTATATATAGAGTTATAAAAAAACGAGCTATCAGAGCATGTTGAAATAAATGTTTTATTACTGTTGCAATCGTTAGTGCGACTATGAAAGAGCACAAGGCAATTACAACAAATTAACATTTTAAAATTTCAATTTTTACAAAGGATAGAAATAAAAATAAAAATATCGTATGAAGGAGACGTGTCGGACCGTTTCTTAGTGATTATGTACTGAATTTTTGTTATCTATTTGGTAAAGTACATAACCTGTGCGATTTGCAAAATTTACAAGATTGTTTTGCAATTTTTTTTACTTTTGGTATTGTAATCATGATATTGCATTAATCTTTTAAAAAAATAATGAAATCTAGAATTAATCTATACAAAACAAAATATAGGAGTATTTTGAAATAAATTGTTTGGCTATCACTGTTGCAATTGTTTGTGCGAGCATTAATAATTATAACCAATTTGTATATTGAAATTTCAATTTTCACAAAAGATAAAAATAAAAATATTGTTTGGAGGAGCTGGGATTTGAACCCAGGACTTTCAGCATGCGAAGCAGACACTCTACCACTGAGTTACACCCCCGGTAAGAAAACTTGTTTCTATCGCGCTGTTGAACCGAGCCGAGCGCTCTCGCGCGCACCTCTACATACGGACTTTGCGCGTATCTATTAGCCAGACTTGCGATGTATGCGAATCATTGAAATAAATCGTAGAAATACACTTGAATTCGAGATTTTAAATCGTCATCACACATTTACATGTATATAATGATATATTTTTATTCACTAGTGATTCATCGTAATACCTTGATGTATTAGTAATAGATACAATTACAATGTGTACAAGTGATTAGAGCGTTGTACTAGTAAGCCAGTTTTACTGTGTTTTCGCACATAGCCTCGGTAGCGCAGTAGGCAGCGCGTAAGTCTCATAATCTTAAGGTCGTGAGTTCGATCCTCACCCGGGGCAATTCTTTTACAATGAAAAACAAGATTCTTGGGAAAAATTATGTATGAAAATAGTCATTGATTTTAGAAATATTCTAAAACCAATTTTTTTTTAATTAACTTTCTGAAGGAAAAATTTATGTTTCTATCAAAAAATCCGATTCGCTAATTTTATGTTTTTTCGACGTTTCGAGCCATTCTAAATCGAATGGGACCAAATTTGGAAGAAGTATGTGTGTGTGTATGTGTGTGTGGTGAGCAGATTTTTTTTTATCTCCTTTTTGATTTTTATTAAATATACAATACATTGCCAATTATCTTTAAAAAGTCGACGGAAATATTGATTAACACGTTAATCGCCACGATATTAAATAAAAATTTGCATGAGCCGTAGTATTAGAGAATTTAGTTTAAAATATATCAAAGAACTTTTATTTGCCAAAATTTCTGTAAAAAACACTATTTTTTATGTCAGACATACATTACTCTATATTTTTATATCAAACGCGGTCTTGTGTTAAATTCAGTGCGTCAGACATATGTGTCTAAAACGGTTTATGTAAAAATGTAGTGTCAGACACGTATGACTGACATGGCGATTAACGTGTTAAAAGAATTCTTTTCTGAGCAAAAATATTTCCCATACCGGGAATCGAACCCGAGCCTCCTGGGTGAAAGCCAGGTATCCTAGCCACTAGACCATATGGGAGTTGTTATTTGAAGTTATAAACTTCCATGATAAAACGAGACCATACATACATACATAAAACATACATATAATACATGAACATACATAGATACATACATGAAACATACATACATACATGAAACATACTTATAACGCTATTTACTCAAAAACCGCTGAACCGATTTTAAAAATTTAAAAGCCATTCGATGTAACTCGGCAAGAATTGGTGTTTACTAGTTTTGTGCGACCGTCAGCCAAAGCATTTCTTTGAAATTACCAGAAAAGTGTGAAAATTTTCGTCCACGTTTTAGCTAATAATTTAGAATCGATTTTAAAAATTCAAAATCTGTTCGAAAGCTATCAAAAAACTTAAAAACTATTCAATGTTACTAGTCACTAGAGACAAGGACTAGTGTTTATCAGTTCTGTGCGACCATCAGCAAAGCCGTTTTTTTCTAAATTAATTGTATGGGAATTATTCTGACTAGTTTTTGGCAAAAATTGGCCGGCAATTTTCTCGTAATTATGTCTCGAAAAGAACTTTTGTTGACGATTTTGATAACAATAGATATCGTAGTCTGATACGACATACTAAAATATTATAGGCTAAAATAAAAATTTATCACAGTTTTGAATTTCACCGCGCGTTTAAGCGATTCTAATCAGAATCCATACCAAATATTTTATTTTCAATTACGCAAATATTATTATGTTCCTGATCCGTTATTCATTACATCCTATTACCTTTATAGCAAAAGTTTCACAGAAACAATGCTTTGAAACGTTTTTTTAAAATAAATTGTATGGGAATTATTCTGACTAGTTTTTGTAAAAAAAAATCTCCGGCAGTTTTCTCGTAATTATATGTTGAAAAAATTTTTTTTGACGTTTTTGATAACGATTGATATCGTAGTCTGATATGATATACTAAAATCTTATAGGCTAAGATAAAAATTCATCACAGTTTTGAATTTCACCCCGCGATTAAGCGATTCCAATCAGAATCCATACCAAATCATTTATTTAAATTTTAATTCAAATGTTATTACTATGCAGCTAATCCATTATCATTTATTAAATCCTATTACCTTTATACCAAAAGTTTCACAGAAACAATGCTTTGACATTCACACAACCGTTAATCGAATCATCTTTGATACTGAATTGATACCACGTGTTCTGCACACGTTTTCAGCAACTTGTGCATTAGTATCCAATTAGTAGTTAAATTGATGCATTCATGTTCACTTTAGATAATATTTGTAACGTAATCTCTTTGAAGTCATATTTATTACAGTCGGGCATGGCACGGAAATCGTGGTATTGCAGCAATTATAATTGTAACATAGTAATGGACCCAATCTGTAATGCCATTTACGACTACTTATTTTATACATTCATAAACTCAATTAGTGCAATTTAGAATAACTTGACGAATATATTCGTCAATCATAGTTAACTGGCTTTATTAATAATTTGACTTTTGTCAAAAGTACTTGAAAGTTGAGGTTCAATGATGGCGTCAATTTGCATTTTTTATAACGATTAATTGGTAACTCATTACTTAGTGTCAGTAATTATACAGTTCAAGTTTATGCCATATATGGTCAAGGTGTGAAATTGTAATCAGAATCCTTCCTGTTGTATTGTAATATTCATTCTGAAGCCAAGCATATAATGTTGCCTGGCTGCAGTCATGTCCGTTCGGCGTAAAGATGCGCCACTAACCCACTGCCATTAACATTATATTACCGCTCTCGGGTCTTTGACCACAATAAAGGAGTCGATAGAGGATAGGATAGGGCACGATAGTATGTGCACACAATTTGCTGAAATTCCCCTGAGTGAGCAAAATTGTCCACGCGAAAGCTCAAGAATTAAAATCAAAAGATCAGAACATTAATACATTTTTTTCTTTTTGCATATGTTGAAAATTTTGGAAGCAGTAGCATCAATTGACAAAGAAAAAGTTTTTAAAAAAAATTCCTTTTTTCTCATACTTTAAGTTATATAATTCGCAAAGATATCGAAAATGAATATTTTTATATATCTTTATGTTTTAAACATTTTTGAACATTTTGGCATTCCTTACAAAATAGATATGTGTTATGATTGCGGATACAGATTTTCGTCGACGATTTCAGGAACACGAATCAACCGATTTGAATGATTCAAAAACACTAAATTTGTATAGATAGTGACACGTGCTGATTAATTTTTGGCAGAGGCAGGTCTAGCCGTTTCAAAGATACGGGGCAAAAAGTGCCAAAAATAGTAATTCAGTTTTTTGAGATAATAGAGCGTTCGATTTTGATGATTCAAAAACATTTTATTTGACGAAATAAAGATCTGATTAAATTTTTTGAAAGGGATGGCTAGCGGTTTCGGGGATTAAATAAAAAAGTAAAAAAAAATTAGAAGTCAAAAATGTCAAATTCATATAATTTAGATGAACAATTTTGAACACATTTTGAACTTTCCGCAGGGTAAATTATAGTGATCACAAAAAATTGAAACAAAAACTTGTGCACATCTTTACGTTTAAATTTATCTATATTTACTGTAAATTTTTCACTATTTATATATCGATGTCATTTTTTACATATAATTGCCAAAAAATTTACTTAATGTCTATGTAGGACAGTTATAAATATATTGTTGAATGAAAAAAAATCTTTACGTTTAAGAAAATACTTTAGAAAAAATGTATGTATGTATGTGCATGTATATATGTAAGTATGTGCGGATATAAATATTTTTCATCGATTTTAGAGAGTACGGATCAACCTATTTGAATAATTTAAAAACATTCGATTTCTATTGACGGGGAAAGGCAGGTCCAGTCGTTTGGGAGATACGTGGCAAAAAATGTAAAAAATGACAACTTTGTTTCTATGAAATAGGTTTGAATGATCAAAAAATATTTTAGTGTTAAGAATAAATTTTTTTTTTGAACTTTGGACAAAGCAGGTCCAGGAGATCAAAATTTTCTTTTAATAAAATGCCATGTGGTAGTCAAAATTGATCATTAGGCATATGCACGTAAAATTATCAGATAGTTTCATAGTTATTGAAAAATTCAAATATTTCAAAAGTTGTAAAACGTTCAAAAAAACTTGTAATGATGTTAAATTAAAGTACTGGAAGATTCTTATCAGAAATTTGCTTTAAAGCATGATGCTATGCATGACAAGATATATTCAAATTTTTATTACGCTTTTATCCTATTATTATAATAATATAATTAATGAAATATTGCAAGCTTGTTTTTCTATTATATATTTTAACCCAACGCACGAAGCATGCTAATTTTAAATTATTCATCGTTGCTTTTATTCCAAATTACCACCGGAACTTTGCTCACCGTGTTTACGAATTATTTTACGGTTGCGGTGATGCATTCCTAAAGTCTTTTGTACTCGCAAAAGGCAAAAGGCAAAAGGCAAAAGGACACACTTGCACAAAGCACAAGGATATTAGACGACCAAACCACATAAACGAGTTTTGCATAAGCCATCAGCATTTGTATGCTGCATAAAACCGCAGTAATATTTAATCTTTTACCGCTCCATGAAAGTTTTGGCTCGTCTAACCATTTTTATAGAGAATTAACGAAGTCCCGTGTTTTTCGTCAATAAATGGCGTAGTGTCAACCTTAAAGGTTACCAAGAAATACAAGCTATTGTTCTCTGTGACTTTTATGAGCCCTATTTGCTCTTTGTATGTGATTATTATCCGTCATGCCTTAATATCGGAGGCTTCTCTGCCTATTATTTTCCTTTCTGTGAAATTTGTTTTTGATCTCGCCGACTTTTATTACAGGATAATGACCCGCCCGTATGCGTTATTTTTCATGTAGGTTATTTATTATGTGTACTTATGTACGGGATGTTAAATTAACATGCGTGGTTCCGTCAGATATTTCAGATGGCTTAATGATGCTTATAGATTAAGAGTATATCTTTATTGCTAATTTGTGCAAATGAATACGATTTATTTTCGCGTCGGATATAAACATTTTATAGCAGATATTTATAATACAGAGTTAGGGCGAGGTACTATGTCCAATTTGAATTTTAGCAACACTGCAAAAGCCACACCAACTGCATCACAACAAATAACGCATATCAAATAAACAACTACCTGACTATATTCAGTAAAATTCCCAGTTAATTCATCATTGTAGAAATATGCGTTTTTTGGCTATTTTCCAAAAATTTAGCCGTGGACTTTGTATTCTACTACAATTATTTCGAAAGAAGTTCTCGCCCATTCAAGTTGGCCATCTACATCCTCCTCTGCATATTATTAGCACAGATAGACAACTCTCCTCGATTTCATCTCGAATTCGTATCTTATCCTTGTGCGACCGGTCTAATCAATCATCGAGATAAATTAAATTCTTTCTTGGCAACTCCCTCGATGCAATTTCTCAGTATCCATCTGTTTTATCGATTTCTGTGCCTGTGACCCCCATTGGCGTTGTTTCTTCGCTTCTCTTCTCGTCGATAATCAGCAAAGTCCGTAATTAATCAAAATGTTCTTGCACGCAAAGAATTCGAAAATTGACTTTGTCTTCACGAAAGAATAGGTAAGGTTTTTATATGAAAAGCTTTGGAAAAAGCAAACTGTTTAATAAGATTTTGTCTCTGGGGAAGGCAAGAGGAAATTGTACGATGCAATATATTTCTGCAAGACATTATTGTAGCTAGTATAACAATACTGGAAATATGACGAAAATTCTGTCAGTCTTAAATATAAGACTCACTAAAATCATATGTTTGGCAGACTTTATTCCAAAATAATTATGCATTGGCATTTCGAGATCAATAACAAATTACATTCACGATAGAAATTCCTAGAAAAAAATTGTTGAATGCAAGGCTTCTGCAAAGTTCTTACATTGTAATTACATTAAATGTGCCTACATTGTATTTTCCTTCATGAATAAATTAATTGTCTGGCTATGATACCATCACATACGCCTAAAAAAATCTTTATTTCTCCTTTTATTAAGATTTTTATAATACTAACTAAAATCCCATTCAAAATTCTCACTTACACGCTAAAACAACGCAACCTTTAATCAGTGTATCAATAAAACGAAAACCAATTAATTTTTATTGTCTGTTTCGTCAATAATTTCATATACGGCTTTTTATTATTCTCTAATGTCGATGTTGTATTTAAGTTTTGTTTCCAAAACGACAAATGCCATAATTGACGAGCACAATAAAATAACACATTCAATAGAATAAATTTAAAACCTCATACAATAATGGACCATTGTAAAACGACAGTGTTTTATTCGGATGTAATAGTAAGGTAGTCTCGAGATGAATTACAAAATGAAAAATTCTTGTGAAGATGTAGTTTTGAATATGAAATAACTAGCAAAAGTAGTAAATTTATTATTAACGTTAATGAAAACAAATAAATTTAAATATATACTTTTTCAATACAAAAATACAAAAACCATATATAAATTACAAGGAAGTCAGAGACTTATTACAACAGGTGTAAGTAGGGTCTGTTCCACCTATAGACCGTGGCAGTTAACAGAAGTGTGCAGGTGCGTCATTTTTTCCAAGCAATATAATATTGTACTATCATGAAATTTCGATTAATTTTTATTTTCTACTAATAATTCACCGCTCTCAGTCTATTACTAATGAGTCGCTTTGCAAACACATTATATACGAAAATAGACAGTCGTAAAAATATATACGATCATTGTGGCTGGATATCCGCTCAATTCAATGTAATAAATTTCGAAAATACGTCATAAAAATTCACTGGATTATCAAAAATACATATAACCGTGAAAGTCAAATACAAAGATTTACGAGAATCTGATGCAAATTATATTGAATAATATCATGGTTTTAGTCTGGCCGTCAACATTCGTAATCGGTTTTTGGATAATTGTTAAAATAGCCTCGTAGTTATTGATGGCCTGAAATCGAGTTTTTAATTAACTCGATATATATGAGAGATAAATAAAATTGAGAGTAAAACATACAAGTTGTTCTTGAATATAAATTTTTAGTGTTGGAAAAGAAACGAAGATAGATCGAGCAAGTTTGCAACCACAATATAAATATACAACTTATACATTTTAGTCGAGCAAAAATATATTAATTTCCAGGATCAAGGAACGTCAAAAACAATGAGATATCTCAAAAACGAATGAAGTTAAGATTTTTTACCAAAAATATTTGAAAGTAGAGGTTAAAAGATATATAAGTACCTATCACCTTGATTTTTACGATGCCGCTATCGGAAGATAAACTGCAAATATATACTATTGTTTAGTTTACGAGACCCTGATATAATATTTAAGTATATACATTATTTAATTGTTTTACGATGTGTAATGTTATTTTTAAATTAGATTTAACCTGTTTTTTATGACATCTATAAAAGCAGACACCTAAGTAGGGTGAACCTGAATTTTTACATTGGCAAAGATATAAAAAATAAACAATATCAATTAAAATATTAATAATGCAATTTTACAATAGATAAATTAAATTAATAGCCATTTCATGCTGCTTATAAATATATCGGGCAAAATACCACATCAAGGTTATATACAGAGTTATCATTGTAAAATAGGTGCCCATGAAATTTTGCATCGTTATAATATAGCTATTATTGCGCAAAGTTCCTTTAAAATTAAAAATTAGACACTGGACCTGTTTTCCCCCTGGTTGTTTGATTTTCCCACGTCTATGAGGTTAAAAAGAACCACGTGGCAAATTTTTAAAAAACAGAAAAAACACATTTCTACAATGATGAATTAGATGAAATTTTTACTGAACATAGTCAGATAGTTGTTTGTTTGATTTGTGTTATTTGTTGTGATATAATTGGTTTGGTTTTCATATATTTTTTTTATTTCATTAAATTATAACAATCAGAGTCAGAATGACTTTATGAGTTACAGAGCTGATATAAGAAGGAAACTATAATTAAAATAATATATAAAAGTTAAAGTAAAAATAATAATAATTACAACTCATAACATGATTAAAACTAAAGGTAAAATTATAATATAAACTAAATAATCCGTGAAGCTGTTCCAATGAACAGCTCACTATGCTTTCACAATATAATTGCTCAAATTTGATTAGAACTATTGTGCCCTGCCCTACCCTAAATAATTTTCTATATAATAATTACAAAAAAGAAATATCTGTTTAATTTGAATAAGTGACATGAGAATAAAATATACGAGTTTAAAAAATATTTTCAATCAAATTTCATATATGTTTTGACAAAATGAGGCAAATGAGTTCCTCTGTTGAGTGCAGAAAACACTGAAACAGGAGAAAGAGTGAAAATGCTGTAATATATCATTTTCTACAAGAGAATAACTTGAATGGAAATGTAAAAATTTGTAGTTGTGTAGTATAAAATTACAAGTGCCAAGGTATTTTCTGCGTTTTATCCTTCCTATTGAATTTGTAGAAGTTAGACATCTCCACCAGGTTGTTTGGCATGACGCCAGTCATTCCTCAAGTTCCATTCTTATACATATTTCTGTCTTCTGGTTTCTAATTAGATTTCTATATTGTCCCTCGAATTTTCTTACTCCATAGTAAATATTTCCTCCGGCTTATAATAAATTCGCTTCCTCTCGACATGTGCTTATCAGGAAAGTTTACAAGTGACAAAACTATAAGCGCCAGAGAGCTCGGTTCGTGAACAATGAAACTTAATAGCTTCATAAGCACACTGCAATATACACACACAGTACACAAAAAGTAAATGTCTAGACAACAGGCACTATAGTACGTCGTCGGCGACCGTCTTAGTAAAATGCTCTTCGAAATAACACGTATATAACTAACTTTTGTTGATATTACTTTATATTCTGCTCTCGCAAGTTTTTATACCGGACTTTTACGATGTAGACGATAACATTCTATGCACGGATCTTTACACACGGATGGAGGAAAACTGGTAGCTAGTAGAACGATTTAAAGAAATCTAAGAAATTATTTGTGATCTCATTTAAGTAAAATATTAGGTTGTCAAATATCTCCCTTCCGCTTTTTTGCTCTTGGTTTATAATACAAAAAGGCGGAAGGGAGATATTTGACAACCTAATACAAACGCAAACTGGATTCACATTCGAATCCATCAATAGTTGACATTACTCAACTTTTTGGTATAAGGAGATTGAAACGGCAATGGTCTTTAGACTTAGTCTTAGATTAGGTCTAATATAATATTATCATATTAATTTTTAAACTGAGAAGATCTCATTGGAGCTCTTCTTAGGCATCGCTCTTAAATATCGTCATTTTAGCTCACAGGAATCTTTATGTATTTCTGATTGCTGAATAAAACGAGTTAAAAAAAAAATAAGTACAAAGTCGCGAAATAGCAATGAGAATTTGTCTAGTTTTGACCATGATTTAAAGTCCTCTTTTTTGATCAGCAAGAATTTTGTAAATTTGTCAGTTAACTTGGGGAAATGTAAAATAGATGGTTAATTGAACATTTGTCTACGTATTTCTCTACAATCAGAATTTCAATATATTTTTTTAGAATCTAGAAGATAAGAATGCAAAATTTGTTTCCCAAAAAGCATCTGAAATAATGTTCCCAAATATGTTGTTTTAGTAAGAAAATTAAATCGTATAAGAGTGTCACAACCGTCCCTGGCGAGTGGACATACAAATAGGTTAAAACAATGAGTTTAAACAGCAAAATAATTTTTATTGTCTGAAACGAGTTTATTGCCAGAAATAAAGTTAACTAGTTAACTAAGGCAAATTGCTAGAACTTCCCGTACCGTAACGAAATGATCGAGATATATTAAATGTTTTCAAATATTTTTTTATAAATATTGTAACATTGTCTAATATTTATAAGAATTATATAAACTGAATTGCAAAGTTGGAATTCTTTGTAGAACAGAATTAAAATTAAAATCTGAATTTTATTCGATATAGAAGAAAAAAATTTGAAAGAAATTAGGATCAAAAATTTTTTCTCAAAAGCAATTATTTTGTTGAAACAAGCAGAAAGTTCTTTGAATCATTCAAATCGGACGCTTAGTTCTCTCAAAAACCGCCATTTTTTGTACGTTCAGCTCTGTATCTCCGAAACTGCTGGGCCTACCTTTGCCAAAAACTAATAACCACTTTTCCTCGTTATTACGTACTGAATGTTTTTTGGATCATGCAAATCAGATACTCGGTTCTCTCAAAAACTCGATTTGTATTTTCTGCACTCTTTGCTCCGTATCTCCGTAATGGCTCGAACTGCCTTTGCCAAAAACTAATCAGCACATCTTCCTATCGAAAAGAATCGAATGTTTTTTGAAACATTCAAATCGGTTGATCCGTGCGCTCGAAAAAAATGCGGACATACAAAACACACACACACACATCCATTTTTTCTGAGGTATGCCAAAATATTCAGAAACCTTCAAAACGTGGAAAAATGCATAAATTTTCATTTTCGATTTTCGGCCCATAACTATCCTATGGGAAGTTAATAAGAAATCTTTGTAAAGCCTTTTTTCCTTATATTGAATTTTTCTTTCCCTTTCTCTTTTACATTTTGTCTTAGCCAAGTTATCTATCTGTATACAAATTATAATTTATAAAAATAGTATTGATTTAAATAAGGCAAAAAATATATTACTACAGATAATTTTCACTCATAATTCATACTTTATGGGCTCGTTTATGCAGCTATGATAAAATATCTTCTGCCATTTGGGTGATAAAAATGCTTTATCAGCTCCTCGCAGACACGTTCACATAAAAGAGCTATCGCACGTGTCCGTCTTTCGCATTTTTCATTTAAAAAAGAATTCTAAATGATATCTACTCTGAAATATATCACTTTAATGCTTCACGTTAGAGATAAATTAATTAACTCCCATCAAAAGTTAGTGTTATTCATGCAACAAAGAATTTTTATTATCACCGTAAGGAATACGATCGAAGTAGAGCAACGGCTGGTGAGATGGTAAAAATATTAGTAAGGAAAAACGACTAACTAGTGGTGCATCATGCCTTAAGGCAAATTACTGAAACTTTCCGTACCAAGACTAATTTTGAGAAAAAAACTTTGCAAAACTTGGAAAATTTAGATTTTTGAGAAATTTTATTTTTTTTGAAAAAAAGACTTTTTTGAAAGTTTTGTTTTTTTTGTATTGATTTTTTTTTTAAATTTTGAACATTTTGATTTTTGCCCCGTATTTCTGAAACAGCTAGTCCTGCCTTTGCCAAAACCTAATCAGCACATATACCTATCAACCCCAAATCGTAGACGAAAATTTGTATCCGCACACACACACATACATCCATTTTTTCTAAAATATGCCATAATGTTCATAAACCTTTGAAACTTAAAGATATGCAAAAAAAATTATTTTCGATCTTTTTGCGATTACTATATCTTGCCCTACGGGAAGTTAATAAAAAAAGGTCAAATAAGCCTTATACTTAATATAAAATCATATACATGAAGCACTTTTCGAAGCTAGATTTATGATATAAATGATCACTATTTTTCTAAAGCATATAAGTATTTTGATATTTCTTATACAAGATTTTTTCAAGTAATATACAATGCATATATGTGTATATATACTGGGCCAGCTAGTATATACACATATACTGGCCATATGGTGGTTACAAGTTGATCACGTGATCAATTTTCAAGAATTTTGAAAAAACGTTAAATTTTTTAAAATAATACTAGTGGTGGATGGCATAGTAGTGTCTTAAGGCAAATTGCTGGAACTTCCTCGTAATAAAATATTCCAGAAATTTTAAATGTTTTCAAATAGATTATTATTAATACTGTAACTTAAAATATATGTTTACAGAAAAGTGAATAAACTAAACTTCATGAAGCGACATTAAAATTAAAGACATTGTCTAATATTTTTAAGAATAATATAAACTGAATTGCAAAGTTAGAACCTCAGCTAGAAAAAAAATTAAAATTAGAATTATTCTCGATATTCAAACATTTTTTTTTGGAAATTGAAACAAAAAATTAAAAAAAGATGCCTAAAACCAATCGTTCCATCAATACAAGCAGACAGCTTTTTGAATCATTCAAATCGAATGCTTAGATCTCTCAAAAAAAGCAATTTTTTGCACATTTAGCTCGATATCTCCGAAACGGATGGATCTGCCTTTGCCAAAAACTAATCACCACTTTTCCTCGTCATTACAAATTGAATGTTTTTTTGGATAATTCAAATCGGATACTCCGTTCTCTCAAAAACTCGATTTCTATTTTCTGCACTCTTTGCTCCATATCTCCGAAACTGCTGGACCTGCCTTTGCCAAAAGGTCATCAGCATATTTCCCAATCAATAGAAATCTAATGTTTTTTAAACCATTCAAATAGGTTGATCCGTGCGTCCGAAAACGTGGACGAAAAATTGTATCCATACATACACACACACATGCATATTTTCTGAGGTATGCCAAAATGTCCAGAAATCTTTAAAACGTGAAGAAATGCAAAAATTTTCAATTTCGATTTTTGGACGATTACAATAACTTACCCTACGGGAAGTTAATAATACAATTATTTTTTTTCATCTAGGTCTTATTTATTATCCCTTATATTATTTGCTCATGCCATAAATTTCGTGCCCGTTCAATATTTTGTACAGATTACGAAAATATTATTAAGTACACAGCTTTCACTATTGACACAAGACTTCCGTTTATTTGCACACTATTAATTTGAATAATTTTATACAAAAGGCTTATTTGTACAACTAAAAAAGGGCAACATGGGACCTGATCACAATAGCTGTATACCGGCAAAGTATTTATCAAAAATGAATACAGGATTTTGTGTTTGCGAAGGCGTCAAATCCATCACGTTTGTAAAGCAGGATTTGTGAATCAACAACAAATGTAAATAATACATTTATTTCTTTCAATTCTTACTATTCAATTTATGTATTTGTTGGATTTCTACCAAGAACTGGTACTAGCAACTTTGTAGTAATCGATATTTTTAGAAACAATCTTGGGATCAAATCTCTCATTTATTTCGATAACGTAGTAAGAAAATTTTAGTAATTTTAATTACTGTGATGAAGTAAGTTTTAGATACAAATATTTAACAACCTCTGGTAATCCCAGGATAAAGCTACATTAAATTTGTAGCATATGGTAGACTGGACAATGGCTTAAAATGTCTAATCTCACTTGATCTACGACATAGTTAAAATTGCTGGTTTGACTGGTAATAAAAATACTAAAAATAAAATGGGAGAAACATTAAAATTTTCCTTTTTTTTGTCCATATTATTTTATAAGAGTATATAATTGGAATAATATTTTAATTATGCATCATTTTTTTACCCATTTTTTTTTATTAATTTTAAAAATGCTTAAAAAATTACAACTTTTCTATTACCATATTTAATACGAAATATATTTTAATTGGAATAATATTTCGATTATTTATTATTTTTTTTACCGAATTTTATAATTTTAAAATTGTTTAAAAAAATTTTTTTTTTCTTATTACCATAGATTTTTTGCCTGCAACATTGCCAACTCCAAGTAGAACATACAATAAAAATAATAAATTCAATTCGGGCGCTCTTTGACCCAACTTTATTGTGAGAATTAATGAGGCCACCTCATAAATTTAATAGATTTTAATCTAAATATGCCCATGTGAAATATTTAGTTTACAAAATATAAAATGAGAGGTCAAGATGAGGCTATCGCGTTGGGAAAATTCCTTAAAATAACTAATTGCACCATTTTTCTTACTGAGAGAGGTGAAAAACACTCAACAAATTCTGTTTGTTTGAAATCTTATTTTATACATTTGTCTAGCACAAATTAAAAACTATAGTAAAATATCTAATTGGTCAATTTTATCATCAACAATAATTTTTGTTTAATTTTTTCTTGTATTTTAAATTTTTTTTTCAATAGAATTATCAAATTCATATATTTCTATCAAATTCATATTATTGCTTTACTTTAAACAGCTAACTATGATTGACAAATATACTCGTCATGTAGCACTTTGGGTAATGACGTGTATATTCGTCATGAGCATAAAATAATAATCATTATCTATTTAAATTGAATTTTTTCGAAAACGTCAAATAAATTATGTAACTTTGTGAAGAATATTTTGGAGCTACGACTGCATAATATAAGTAGTTGAATAAAGTAAATTTTGTTTGATTGAAATCTTATTTTACTCATTTGTCTGATAAAAAACTATAGTAAAATTTCTAAGAGTTAATTCTACGACCAACAATAATAATTTGATTAATATTTTCTTGTACATTATAACACATTTTTTTCAATCGGTTTATCAAGTTCATATAAGCTTTTATTCCTAACAAATTCTAGAATATAAAGTCACTTTAACCAGTTAACTGCGATTGACGAATATAGTCGTCATGGAGCACTTTTGTGTAATGATGTGTATATTTGTATTGGGTATAAATTAGTTATTATTTGCTATTTAAAATGATTTTTTGGAAAACGTTAAATATATTCGAAATATCACGTTGGTTAGAATATTTTGGGGCTATGACTGTACAAGATTTTTTTGTTTTGTTTTTAAAGGTTTATTTATTTCATTTATATTAATTTATACATTCATATTCCTATACAATTTATATACTCATTTACTTATACTTATATAATTATGCTAAGATATAAATATATAAACTTACATTTAATACTAACTAATAAAAAATATTACTTTTAAATAAATTTCTCATCATGGAAAAATAATTACTAAAAATCATATCTTCATTCTAATTAGCAGTACTACATATTTAGTTGTTTATTTATATTTCTATTTATTTTTATTGTGCTTAGTTTATTAGTTATGCCTTTTTATTTGTTGTTATAATTCACAATTTACTAATTTACCTCGTAGATCATTTTATTTTTAAGTTTATTCTATATAATCATAAAATTTAAATTTAATATATCAAAATTGAAAACGCTTACTACTGGGTAACCTTTTAGATCTAATGTTTAATATTTCATATATCATCAAAATTACTGAATGTCTTCCTTTTTGTAAAAACAGATTGTAATTCAATAAAATATAAAAAAAATCATATCTACAATAATAATAATAAAATAACACATATTACTTATACTGTATAAGAATAAATAAATTAATAGGATATTTACTTATGAAAAATAATAATTTCAACAAGACGTTAACATTTATCGTTTATATTATAAAGGTCTTACAAATAAATTTGCATTATAATCGTGATTGCAAATAAGACAATGTATAATGTATCTCGAAGACGGTTTTACCATAATATATTCAGGTCATGAAGATATTCCCTGACAGCTGACAAGTGCTCTCGGTTTTGCCTTAATATTTACACTTCGATGGCTTGTTTGTGTTCCGCAATTGGATTTATCTCCTAAAAGTTCAAGAAACTTATAATTAATTCTGTTAGTAAATGTAAATTCATAATTTGTAGTTCCAGGGGATGAGATATAGGTTCAACTTTGGATTTGTATATGAATTTCAACAAAGTTTAATTGTGTATGTGTTAGACATTTTGCATTAACATTAATCAGCAGTAAAATATTTCAATAACAATTCTGTACGCCGATTTTTAATCATAAATACCTGAAAAAGTTTATGCATTGTTTCACTATCGACGCGTATCCTAAAACAAACAATTCTTTCCTGTTATTAGTAATAATTTGTCGGTCAATTAATTAGATTGGTTTTTGCATGTTTTGTTTGACAATAGTTGTTTGGAATATTTAGAAATTCCTCTATACATACGCCGGGAACAAAATAAACGAGCTCGGTTTATGGAATTTAAATGAAACACATCTTTCTTGCCGTTTCCTCAGTTCATAAAAGCATTTGTATGTAAACAACAAACAACGGATGACATTCTTTACATATTACAAAATACAGTGAGTTATTGTGGCTTTTTTAAAGCATTTAGGAATGTAGGCCGGATTTGAACTTGTAAACATACAAAAACTTGAATTCCTATATTATTTGCTCAAAGTGTAAAAAATAGATTGCCTTGATGAAAAAACTATGTCTTAAAGTAGACATTGATTTATGGGTATATTAATTTTAAATTTTATACTAACCTGTTAACTTAACCATAAGTTTCTTAAGTCTAATTTCAATTCCTATTGATAAAGTGGATTATGTTAAACAACGCCTAAATAAATAATGTTTTCACAATTTCACTCATCATATAATATTTGTGTTTGAAGAACTTCATGTAATTATAATTAACATACATTCATTGACTGCTTGTATTTTTTTTACTTTTTCGCTGGCGATATAATCTCATTCTTTGAACAGCTGTAATATCGGTCTTGCCTAAAGAATATTTTTCATTTTAATGACTTCAAAGATTTATAAAAACTACGAATAATATGAAAATAATTTCTAATCAATGAACTTACGTTTAGTACACGGCGCAAATATTTAATTTGTTTTATTATTTTCAAGGAACAGGGTAAAATATTCTTCTGATTAAGGCATTTTTTATCAAGAAATATATTCTTTTGTCTTAAAAAAAGCTACTTGCAACTAGTTCAAATTAATATCTTCTAAAATGCTCTCAAAAATTATTTATTCATATATCTACATATGATAACAATAAATTTTCCTCAATGGTCAATAACAGTATTATAATACGTGTGCTTTGAATGTGGTTAATTTATGTAAACTATGCTGTTATTGCATTATTTGATTACATACTCCAGCTTTCAAAATTAGAAACAGCAGAAACGGCGTTTCGAGTAAATTTCCAGAGCATTAAAAACCGCGAAACCGCAGTTTCGAGAACAGTTTGCAGCATGTATTATTAAACATCTAAAATTAAGCATTAAATGAATATGTAATATATACATATATGTGTGGAAGTATACATATAATCGTACTCATGATTTGGTTTTGAACGAATTTTTTTTTTAGTTTTTTTGCTAATTACAAAGAAGTTTGGCTGGTCTTTGTGCTCATCAACATGAGTTCTTATTACTGATATGCATTAAATGGTTTTTACATTTTTTAAAGTTGGTCTCAATCGTTTCAGAATGACTTGAAACGTCGAGAAAATATAAAATTAGCAAATCGGATTTTTTGCCAAAAACTTACTTTTCCTTCGGAAATCAAACTCTTCGTTTTATTAGTATTACAAACTTCACGAAGGAGAAGTTTGTATATATAAAAAATCCGATTTGCTAATTTTATGTTTTCTCGACGTTTCAAGCCATTCTGAATCAAATGAGACCAAATTTGGAAAAAGTATGTATGTGTGTGTGTGTGTTCACTTTACAGATTTTAGAACTTACACCGACGTTTTCTCAAAAACGGCTGGACCAATTTCAAAAATTTAAAAGCCATTCGATGTACCTCGATTAGGACTATCGTTTTTCTGTCAGTTTTGCATGACGATCAGCCAAGCCGTTTTTTTGTAAATAGCAGAAAAGTGAGATATTTGTTGTACATGTACACGTTTTAGTTAATTCTGAATCAATTTTAAAAATTCGAAAACTGTTCGAAAGATATAGGTTGGGAATCGTGCTGATTAGTTTTTGGTAGAGATCGGCTGGGCCGTTTTTCTTATAATAAAGGTTAAAAAAAAAAATTCGACGATTTTTATTATAATTTTTTGACGGTAGATACCATAGTCTTATAGATCATACTAAAATATTACGGCCTTACGATAAGTAGTTTGCTTTAAAAACTCGTCAAAGTTAGCAAAAATTTGTTTTTTGGCATTTGTCAAAATTAGACCTTTCATCGACGATTGCTCAAAAACGCCTGAACCGATTTCACAACTTTGTGTGTTCACAAAGCCATTTGATGTATCTCGATGAGGACTATCGTAAGTCAGTTTTGTGCGACGATCTGCCGAACCGTTTCTTTGCAATTTGAAAAAAAGTGTTAAACTTGTCGTCCACATTAAAGCTAACACTACCGAATTGATTTTGAAAAATCAAAAACTGTTCGAAAGATATTGGTTGGGAACAATACTGATTAGTTTTAGGTGAAAATCTACCGAGCCGTTTTCTTGTAATTAATTGTTGAAAAAAAAAATTAAGCCGTATTTTATGGAACTTTTTGGCGATATATATCATGGTCTTATAGAACTTACTGAAATATTACGGCCTTACGACAAGTAGGTTAATTTTTAAAATTCATCGAAGTTTGAGAAAATCAGTAGTTTTTTTGACGTTTGTTAAAATTAAAATTAGCCGATTTACTTGGTATAACGATAGATTGCTTGGTCTTAATAAACATACTAAACTATTAAAGTCCTACGGAAACTGGTTCAATTATAAATATTGTTGTTTTTTGAAAATATGCTTTTAGAAAACACTCCGAGTTAACGTGTTCGTTCGTTTTCAATTGTGTAATAAATCCACTCGGAATACTTTTAATCACTCTTAAATTAATTTATTGATTAAGCCGATTATTTACACATATCGGCAAGTTTATGTAAGTTGCCTTAAGGCAACTAGTTCATGTAACTAGTTTGATCTTGCAATACGAGTAAACCTAAAAAATCTCACGCTTTGTTTGATTACTATCACCGTTTCTTCTATTTTTCTCCATCAAAGCGCGGATTCTCCATCCAGTCCGTAAAACCTAATTCTGTTAAATTCGCTGGCGTGAAATTTCTACGGTATGTTTAACTTGGCAAAACAAAAATGCGTTTTCCCAAAAATTCGTCTCGACGCCGAACTTCCAGCCAACCATTCGACACACACGCCGTCAGGGAATTTGTAAATTTGTCTGGGGGCCAGTCTACTTGATAATAGGATTTCCATGTCAGCAATATAAAGGCAACAGACTGAATTGACAGGCGAAAAAAATGCCCTGGTGGTGATTCGGTAGTTGAATCAGTACTTTTGCCCAAATGTATGCAATCAACTTCTTGATGTTTGCACTTTCATCTTGCAAAAAAAAATTCATTTACCAACTGCTGATAATCAGCTATTTAACCAGATAACTGTGTCGCCCACATTGGGCACAGTTTTTGTCGTCAATCACAAAAATATAACTATATTTATTAAGTTCCCGTAAGGTAGTTTTAGTAATGAGCCGAAAATCGAAAATAACATTTTTTGCATTTCTCGACGTTTTGAAGATTTCTGATCATTGGATGTGTGCGTGTGTTTTTTGATTGTCTGCATTTTTTCCTCCACGTTTTCGAGCGCACGGATCAATCGATTTGAATGGTTTTAAAAACATTCGATTCCTATTGATAGGGAGATATGCTGATTAGTTTTTGGCAAAGGCAGGTCCAGCCGTTCCGGAGATACGGAGCAAAAAATGCAGAAAAAAGAAATCGAATTTTTGAGAGATCGGAGCATGGGATCCAAATGATCGGAAAAACGTTCAATTCGTAATGAAGGGGAGAAGTGGTGATTAATTTTTGGCAAAGGCAGGCCCAGCGGTTTCGGAGATACAGAGCTAAATGTGCAAAAAATGCAGTTTTTGAGAGAACTAAGCGTCCGATTTGAAT